>NC_141765.1:95450888-95798388 GCF_982258835.1 Parasteatoda tepidariorum | reverse complement strand
TCTCATTCTTACGTCATTTCTGTTTTCTGATTACACTGTATATAAATTCCTGAGTTGGTTGGTTGGTTGGTGTAGTATCCTCAATTCATGGTGTCCTTGAATAGTCTTTGCTATCTCTATGGCATTAAATGAATATAAATCTTCTTCTGTAGGGTAGTTTAAGAGGCCTGCAGCGACTGCAAGGCAGTTAAAAACATGATATGGTGTGAGTTCCTCATAAGGAATATAAGAAAGTTTTGATATTTTCTTGTCCCATCTGCAGAGATTTTCATGTTTTTATGATCTTTTGTTCTTAGTCTGATGAGAGTGGTGGCTGTCTTCCTGTCGAATAGTTATTTGATCGTTGGCCTTGTTTTTAAGGGGGTGAATTGTCTTGACTTTGCAAAAGACTATTCAGTGTGTCAAGTGAAAAAGGCAATTACCATGTTCTGTATATTTCGGATGTTTGGTAATAAACCTATTCTACGCCAACCGTAAATTCTATTCTTTCTACGTAGCAATATAGTCATAAATTATGAAATAATAAGAACGATAGCAGAATGAAACGAATTGTAAAGGGCCGGGATAGCCAGGTCGGCAAGGCGCTGAGCCCATGTCCGAAAGTTCGTGGGTTTGAACCCCGCCGGCCGAAGACTCCCCGTGTAATAAAGTGACTGATGCACGTTAAATCTGTCGAGTTGCAAAAGTCCTCCATGCTCCCATAACAAATCAATACCCCTGGGGGTACTGGATTGGAGATGGATCGTTCTCTGATTCAGGTGAAAATTACGATCTGTGGATGAATGAATGGGTCCGCCCTATAAACGGGTGTGACGAATGGTGCGGCAGAAGTCGAATTCTTGGTCATAGATGGTGCCACTGGAAAACAAGTACAATCGCACCCCCTCTGTCTAAACGGGCGTACGTCAACAAAAAATGAATTGCCAAATGCATTACACATTACTCAAGTAAGTAAGAGTAAGTTGAGTATTAAGTATGAACTACCGCAATACCCAATCATATTGACAGCCATCTGATCTATTTAAACTTTTTTTCCATCATAAAAGACCACTTCACTCCTCCGATTCGTAAATTCTAAGGTATTTCTTTGCAATATGCTAAACGAGCATTTTCGTGTCATTTAACAATCTGAGTTTTCCTTGGTATTTTTAAATTAAATGTTTGGATTATTACTTAAACCGAGCGGCTTCTGCATGATAATTGCATTTAATTTTTATTTTGTGCAGGTGTCATCTCACCGAGACTAGCAAGCTTCTAGATTCGAATTTCTTGCTTTGCTGATTTCCCCCCCCCTTCAATACGCTATTTACTGCCATAGCTTTCAGGATTCCAGAGATAGCTATTTACTGCAGCCGTATAATATTCTGATTTTTTGAGATTCACTCAAGATCATTTCTTTAAAACCTAAAATTTCATTCAACTTTTTCCAAATTGTTTTTCAATGACTATGCCAATTTCACAAGAGTTTTAATAATATGGATGTCGCTAGGGGGTTAAAATTCGTCGTAAGACTTCCGGTTTACAACTTTTATCTTTTACGCCTAAGCTTGAAAAAAAAGCACCATTCATTATTATCATACTTGTAGTATTTTCAGTATAACACATTCTTTCAACTTAAGTGTCAATGAAACAAAATAACAAATTCGAGAAACTACTCAAGCCTGCTATAATACTACCTAAAAAATAACAAACGGTGCTATTTTACACAAACATAGTCAAATAAGGGATAACATTCACAGCACGGCTAACCTTACACATAGAGACATGATGGCTCTGGGGATAGAGCGTTCGCCTTTCAATGAGGTGAACCGGGTTCGAACCCCAGCGACAGCTGGTCGATACGAATCAGCATCCGGCTTGCACCGACCACAGAGCAGACGTGAAATATCCTCAGTGGTAGACAGATCATGGGTTTGAGTCCCTTTGCCGCCAGGATAACCGAGGGAGGTTCTCGTGATCTTCCTCTCAATGTAAAACAAAT
Source organism: Parasteatoda tepidariorum (assembly GCF_982258835.1). Lineage (NCBI taxonomy): Eukaryota > Metazoa > Arthropoda > Arachnida > Araneae > Theridiidae > Parasteatoda > Parasteatoda tepidariorum. The sequence goes on along the minus strand of NC_141765.1, from coordinate 95,796,407 downwards.
GCTGGTTAGTTTCATCAAAAAGTCCTCCACGAAGGCAAATTTCTCTAAATACTCGATCCAGGAGTTCCCTTGTCTTCTGGATTGGGTTCAAAATGACAAGGCTATGGAGTTGAACATTAGTAGTCGAAAACCGGAAAATTGGGTCGGCTGTTCAGCGACAGTTATAAAATAAAATTAAAATAATCTTGCCCTTTATTTATGCTATCATATTTTTTAAAATTTATTTTTGGCTCAAGACCTGTTTGAATTTATAAATTACAAAAAACTCTTATGAGTGGTAAAATTTACGCGTAAATTTAAACACAAATCGAAACAATAAAACTTCTTAGAAGCCTGTTTACACATCGTCTCGTAAGCGTAACATAAGCGGAGGGATACACCGGAAGTTTCCTAAATTTCTTCCGGTTTTAAAAAGCTTTTCATTGTTTATATTCAGTTAACCATCCATATGGAATAAACTTGTCATGTTAAGCAATTAGACGCTATATTTGCAAGCAGAAAATAAATTTGTATATTCAGCTATAACAGCGGTGTTTCGGTGACTTTCAGCTCGACTTTATACTTGTTTTCCAGCACCGTAAGACAGCGTTGAATAATGTCAAGAAAGGAGACAATTTTATTTAGCATTTGTAATAAATTTTTCCTACATAACTTCTGTTTATGAATATTTGTTACTTAACTATTGCTAATCAACGTTATTAAAAACACATCATCGCTGACTGATGAACATTTCAAAAACGTTTAACTTCTTTCACCTTTAGATTCATTATTATCCCTCGCAGAATTAGTATTGACAATATTTTAAGTTACGAGAGAACCATAACCAGTTAAGTTACGAAATCAGACACAAAAACGTTCATTTTTTTCCCGTCGAATTCGGATTCTTCGCGATCGAAAGTTTGGATCCCTTTATGTTAATTTAACTTTTGGCGCATATCGTTACATCTTGGGAAATTTTTAAGTGAATCGAAAACATTCCTCCTGATCCCGATCTCAGCTGCGACTGGGAGAGGTGGGCGCAAATCAGTTTTAAGAAGATCTTCATCGCCTGTGCCTCTAAATGCTGTCTTTTCCTTTATACACAGATCCCGTCTTGGAAAGTGATTTAGTTTAGGTCTATGGAAGCTAACCTTCTTCTCTAGATAGAATTAAAAAAAAAACTTACTTCGAATTCTAGTTGTCAGAAAGTATTGGACCCATTTTGTTCGAACTTAATTTTTGTGATATAAACTGGTGACAACACTTGATGAGACATAGTTTCCTTTTACATTAAAAAAACTGAAAAGTAGAATGAAACCAAACCTGGCCAAAATATTGTTCGACATTTGACCAATATAACAGGAAAAATGTGCAAAATCTGTACCCTAAATAACGAAACTGGTCATTTGTACAGCAAAGAAGCAGACCGACACCCTGTCAGAGAAATGCATGTCTAATAGCGTGTATGATCACCTTTAACAGTTACACCACTCTCTCATTGGTTTTTCATATTGTTTACCTGGGTCCTTATCAGTCACTGTGGCAACCACACCCACTCATGCACCAAGGCAGACTTGAGCTCATAGCAATTGAACTTTGATTTGCGTCGCATATGTGTTCGATGGAATCCAGATCGGGGGACATCGCAGGGCACGTCAATAGTTGTATGTCATCCGGTTAGAGGTATTCGTTCCGAACTGAGCCCCATGTGTAGGATCGTTATCGTAGATAAAGTTGAAATTTGGTTCATATACTGTGCGGAAAAGTCTCACATGGGGGGGGGCAAGGATAGCGTTCATGCATCGTTGACCTGCACTTCTATCGAACACATGAAGGTCGATATGTCTGTCCAGACCAAGGCATACATCCCACTAGTTTATTTCAAAATTGTCGAGTCACATCTCCTTAATCTCCCTTGTTAGTAGCCCGAAAGCAGTGACATCGTTCCTATTTTTCATCCACTGCGCAGTTTATGTTCTTTATGTCTGAGAACTAAATTGATCCATGCCGAGACCTTTTGTCTAGAAGTTGTTGATCTAACACGCTGAATAGCGACTAACCCATGTCGTTTACTGATCATTTACTCACGGATTTTGAAATTCCAATAATATTTTATATGAGATTGCGACGCTTGAACTTCGAATTATCATTCCGACATATTTAATTTGAGGCATTCAATAATAATTCGACGTCGTTTACTGATTATTTTTAGTCAATTTTCTATAGTTTTTATCACGTTTATATTAACTTGCCTTCGTGTATGTCTGTTCGGATGGAATTTTGTAATCGATTTTAAACTAATTTCCCGACTAGCTACAGATTTCAAATTTGGCATATAGTTCAGAATTGGATGACAATGCATGAAAATGAAGAGAAAGAAGACATAAAAAGTAAAATAAAATTGAAATAAAGAAAAATTAATATTTTCACAATTGTCTTTGGTCGATTCGATTATTTCAAATTAGTGTCACATGTCAGTTGAGAAGTTTTGTGTGCAGTGAGTGAAAAGAGACCTTGGAAGTGAGTACAAAAAAAAATAATAATGATAATATTTTTAAAAACCACGTTTTTGTAGTGGAGAATAATAATTAAAAAATAAAAATTTGAAAAACGAAAAACGTCGGTCGCATGAAATACATAACAGTACATATACAAATTTTCTTACTCATGCACATGCACACCCACATACACGCATATACACAAACACATTCAGATACAATTACAGATTTACATACACATATTCTCATGGGCACACATACTCACACTAATAAAACATTACTGTTAAGTATTTCATGCGCCCCACATTTTTCGTTCTTCAAATTTTTATTTTTTAATTAATATTCTCCACTACAAAAACGTGGTTTTTAAAAATATTATTTTTTATTTTTATTTTCTTATTATAATAAAATTCTGAAATATCCTGTTATTACGTCATGCGAATAGGAAGTTGAATTATCACTTTTTGATATTGCTAATGAAGGTTTTAATACAAATTAAAATCTGTCACCATGCATTATTTATGAATTTATTCATCGCTTTTCGACCATTTTCATATGTTTTTTTTTCGAAATCTTATATTTGTATACGAGTTATATAGTTAGATATGAAGCAACTTATTAGCTTAGCAGGAATAAGAAAACATTTTAAATTTATCTTTTCATAAATTCGTATTTTTTCTGACTTTTCGAGCAATTTTTTTGTTAAAATAATAGCCACCTTCTCCTCACCTGGAACTTAGTATCAAATAGTCGTATTTTTAAGGCTTTCTCTTCACTCTTAAATAAAGGCAACAGCAGCAACCTGAAATTGCAAAAAAATAAATAAATTAATAACTAGAAATCAAATAGATCAAATCTAGAATTGTAATAAGTATTTACAAGAGCACAAGTTAGAAAATTCCCTAAAACAGGGAGAAGGAGAGTATCTTAAAAGAGATGAAGTTCTCAATAAATATTGATAAGAATTTTCTATTTTTGTCTGACAGGCTAACAAAAAATTAGGTGGGTCAACGATTTCCTATAAAAATTTAACGTTTGCACAGTGGGCCAGCATCCTAGGTTTCGTGGCCAAATTTAGTAATTCGATGAAATTTGTTTCAAAATTTAGGTGCCTTTATGTGCAGGTAAATTGAATTCATAGTTGAAATTTTGAAATACACTAAAAATGGCAAAAAAACAAAACAAAATGGCGGCTGAAATATGGCGAGCAAAAATAAAAAATAAATAATATAGTACGTTTAAATAATTAAATATAGCATTGAAAATATAATAATTTTCGTAATTTTATATTAAAAATGAAAAGTAAATTATATTTCCGAAGTAATATTACAAAAAAAGCAATTTTTACAACGGGTTAACGTTTTAGGGCATAACCCAAACTTGTGGCGCCAAGGACAAAAATACTGCTAAATTTTTTTTAGCCATTATATTTTTTTAGCCATGACATTTAACATTTGCCAAATTAAAATTTTGATAGTTTAATATGGACTAACGATGTTTCTTTGGAGGAAAATTTCAAACCTGACGGTTTTTGTTGTCAGAAATGACTTATATAGCTTGGTTTTGAAAAAATATTTTTTTACCTGTTTAAAGAAGCGATAATTTCAGATGGGTTAACGCAAAAGTGACTAACACGTGCCACGAATGACACGCGAAAGCAACAAAGTAAAAAGCAAAGTAAAGTAGCATTAAAATTTAAAAGAGTGTTTTTTTTAAAAAAATATTTTGAAACTTTTAAACTTTCTTTTTACTCTTTTTTAAAGACCCAATATCGTTTATCACGGATTAATGGACTTCTTAAAAGACTAAAACTGCTGGAAACTTCAGATTCATAACCGTGTATCTAACAAATGACCAATAGTTTTTTTTGCCTAATGGGCCAACGAAATATTCAGTGAGCTAGTTATTTTGATCAATAGACTAACATTTCGAAGCAAAGTTTAAAGTTTTGGTTTTTAGATTATATATTAATTGAAATTTCATTTTTACTACTTTTTCGAGGATAGTTAACAATGTTCAAAAATTTATTAACTTTCGAGTTAAAATTCCAGCTTGAAGTAATTTAATCAAAAACTAGATAACTGACTTTGGCCATATTTTAATGGTTGGAAAAACGGTTTGATGGGTTAACGATATCCCGTAATGGGGTTAACGTTTTGAGACATAATACATTCGTGATTTCCAGGTCAGAAATAAACTAAAACTGATTTTGGATGTAAAACATTTTAACAGTCAGGCAAATAGTATTTATTAATGGGAAAAAGTGCTTTTACGATTTACTATAAACTGGACTGACGTTTAGAGGTAAAGTTCAAAATTGTGGTTTCTAGGTCAAAGATTAACTTAGCCCTTCTGGCTGAATCCCGTCAAAATCAAGGTATAAGCTTTCGTCTCACATTTCTCGTGCCCGTGATATTTTCGGGATAGAGAGTGTTCAAAAGTAAAGCACCGAAATGGTTTAAACATATCAGTCTCTTGTGCCCCAAATTTTTTAAATTCTTTTCTTACATAGAAGATGGCTGCACCAGATTATTTTTAATGTAACAAGAGTTTATTTTAAACAAGAAGTCAGCACCATCCAAATATATGTATTTGCGATATATATTTCGTACACTTAGCCCAGCTACTTATGCTCTTTGTGAATACACGTGGTTTGTGCTCTGTGATAAAATACTGTTTAATATTGAGTACAATATGGAGTCAGAGTTGCATGGAGTTTTAAATTTCAAGCTAAGAAAAATCTCGAAAATCAAAAATGCATGCATAAATATTGTACTTACACCTTTTCTATGTATATAATTTTATTGAATAAGAAATAGGCGCTTTTATGACCGTTTTTTAACATAGTAAGATTGTTAAGGGATTTATTCCGACGTAACCATGTATTTATATGGGAGGTTTGGTAAAGAAAAGTTTAGATGGAATGAATATTTCCTACTCTAGCTTTTTTTTAAAAATTGGCCAGCTTGGTCTTCTTCAGAAAAGGCTATTTTTATTGTAAACCTCGTAACGAATGTTTACACTGGACAAATATTTTTAAGTCACAGGAACTTTCTGGTTGGATAATGGTTTGCTACTATGGGCTAACATTTCAAGACAAAGTTCAAGTTTTGATGGGCAAGTGGAGGTTATCTAATTTTTCTAATCTTTACTGAAATTTAAAACATTAATAAAATATTACCAGAAAATTTCTCTGTTCGTAAGGTATCATTCGAGATATTCTCAGAAATCCTCATAAAAGCAACGCAATTTTTAATGATTGTTAACCATTTGGGTAAAAGTTCTTAAATTAATGAAAATAAAAAAAAGATTGTTTACATCAAAATTCAAGTTTAAAGGAGTCCGATTGCTGAGTAATGAGAACTTCTTTTGTTGTAAGGGAGAGCCGATATGTGTTCTCTTCTTTATTAGATCAAAAGCTCGCTAGGAGTAATTACAAAGGTAAATTTTTTTTAAGGGTTGACTAGAGGAAAAGTTTAGCTGGATAACGATTTTCCTCTATGTGTTTACGCATCATAGATTGATTTTAAATGTTGCTTCAAATCAAAATTATTAATTCTCAAATTTAATCCATTTAATAGAAGTTGGATACAAACTGTTTTGGCCGTAACTTTGCTGGCGTTTGTAACAGCAAAAATGGTTGTTGGGTCAATAATTCCCTAATAACTGTTAATATTTGGAGTAAAAACACGTGGTTGTTTAGTCAAAACTTGGTGAAAACTTTTTTTGACCATATCGCTTTTGTTAGATATGGTTAAAATGGTTTTATTTTCAGTTTAAATTCAAACTTTTTTCTTCCTAATTCATAAAGCGGTCAAAAATTTTACAGGCAGAACTTTTCATAGTGTGTGCTTACAATTTATTACAAGAGGCTTACTTTTGACGTAAAGTTCAGTATTGTGTTTTCTAGGTCAGAATCTGGCTAAAACTTGTTTTGACTATAAACGTTTTTGCGTGATGGCCTACAAAAGACTGATGAAGCAAATAATCCACCAACGTTCACTTGCATTTCCTTCAAAGATTTATTAAAATATTTGTGCAACACATTTTAAGATGAACTTTATATCAAATTAACATAAAACCTCAAAAATCAGCCGAGACTATGTAATCTCAATTTTTATAAGTTACGCGCAATATTACTTTTATGAGCATAGAGCAGTTGTTTTGTTAATTTTTTAATAATATTTCATTTGATCCGTGAAGGCTCAAGGATTACATCAATCGCCTTCCAATGAGGTCAATCGGGTTCGAATCTCGGTGATGGCTGGTCGATACGAATTCCGCATCAGGCTTGCGCTGACCACAGTGCTAGCGTAAAATATCCTCAGACGGATCATGGGTTAGAGTCCCCTTGCCGTATGTTGTAAATATTGTACATATCTTTTCTATTCAATTTTTTATTTATTATTATAACATTTTAACTATACTTTCCTTTATTATTCAGTACCTGGAAATCAAAATTTTAATGGAGAACTAAGAAAAAAATAATTTTTTTATTAACCTTTTTTTCTCATTAATTTACTTTTCAAAATTTATTTATTCTCACTTTCTATATCCCATATAGTTTAAAAAAATTCTTGTTTAAACTATAATTGGTATTTCTGTATATTTGTAAACAAAATAATATTTCTGTATATTTATAAACAAAATTGTAACCTCCTTTCTTTTGAAATTCTAAATAATTGGTTGAGGTTGGCTGGAATAGTGGCCAGACGCGGATTATACGGGTAAGGGTTTTACTAACCTAGGTACTTATCCCAGTCTGGAAAGAAAGAAAGTCCCCTTGTCGTCAGGCTAACCGTAGGAGGTTTCCCTCTCTATTTAACACAAATGATTTAAGTTCCATCACAAGGATCACCAAAGGCAAAATTTCTCCCAATACTTGATTCAGAAGCTCCTTTGTCTTCCTTAGTGGGTTCAAAATTACAAGGCTACGGCGTTGAACATTGGTAGACGTAAACACAAAGTTGGGTCAGCTGTTCAACGATGGTTATAAATTGAAATAAAAAATGATTGCTAAAAGATCGATTAGTCTGAAAATAAATCCATATATGGTGCTTGATGTAAATCCTATCAAAGAAATATAAATTTTATATTCCTTTGCTGCCTGGCTCACCGTGGGAGGTTCTTGTGGTTTTCCTCTCCATGTAACGCAAACGCGGGTTAGTTCCATCAAAAAGTACTCCACTAATGCATATTCCTCCCAATACTTGATCCAAGTCTTCCCTTGTATTCTGGATTAGGTTCAAAATTCAAGGCTGCGGAGTTTAGCATTAATACTCGTAAACCCCCCCCCCCACAAATAAAAAAAAAATTGGGTCGGCAGTTCAACGGCTGTTATAAAATAAAATATTTCATTCATTAATTAAAATGTGCAGGACCAGTGTGTTTACCGATCACGAATATTTTCGTGACTTTTATTCTGCATTCGATGATTTTCAAGAATTTTTGGTGTAAATAATTTTTAAGATACAATTTCTCTAACGGATCTGATGTATCGAAAAATAATAATTAGTTCTTCTACAGAAATTGCGATCAATATATCCACTGTAAAAAGAGATTTTACTGAGGATGAATACGCCGGCTTGAAAAAAATCTGATTTTCGCAGTAGCTGTGACGTCAGGAGCTATAGCAGACGATGAGAATTCAGTCAAGTCCCAAGCACAAACTTTTTTTTAAATACAATTAATTTCTTTGTTAAAGGCGATTATTTCATTTTATACAGTGCCTGGTCAAAGTATTAGACGCACTATAAGATTCTACGTAAAACTATACAAGGTAAAACAAAGCTGTATACTATACAGCTATATTGTTTTTACGCGACTGAAACCTGTTGCAATTGTTGACGTTCGTGTATCAATTGGTGAAATTAGACGATATATAATATAAATTAGACGATCTATTAGATAAATATATATATATTACTTGTGGGCTGCGTCCCCTGCTCGTTAACGCTCGCCAACCCCCGAAAATTGCTACGCAATCTTATATGGTTTGCTTCGCTCGCTACTAACTTAGGTACATTGCAAATGCACAAAATTCTAAGAATTCAAAACAATCATTAACAACTAACCATATAACAACTTTTTTTTTAAAAAAAAATTACATCTTTTTAGCAAATACTAAGTCATTAAAATAAATTTGAATTCAAATAAATGACATGTAATTCGTTAAACCTATTAGAAATGTGCTATAATATAAAATCCTAAGATAAAATTTCTAAAACTGATATCTCTTTAAAAAAGGTTAAAATTTTGGCTGTAATTAAGTCTATTAAAAACTGAAATAAGTGAATTGCAATGAAAAAACCTGCATAAACAAATAAATTCTAGTAAAACAAATAAATTCGTGATATAAATAAAAAATCGTCAAATAAGTTCGTAATATATAAATTCGTGAAAAAAAGCGCTTTCGACAAAATACTAAAATAGAGATCTATTGACAAAGATTACTCACTTCTGCCTAGCTTATGCTCTCTGGTTACTTCAGTTTCCGTTTATAAAAGCGCTATGTGTTGAGCCATCTCAGCTAGATTTGGCATGTGACATTTTTAGCGGCAATCATGGGTCGATTTTCTAGCGTTGCCATTCGGGGAGTTGTAATGAGGCTTTTTTTGTCGCCGTGTAAGAGAAATATATATATAGATTTATTATATCAGGTAAGATATAATTATAATTTAATAATTAGACCAAATCACTAGACGCACTGTAGTATTTTGATAATGACATGTTTTGTACGAGTTTATAGGCAATACTTTTATATTTAAACATACATCATTCAGGAGATATTTTTATATTCTTCCTATTTGTATTCTTTTTTAACGTTCTGCATTACAATGTTAACCTGTTGAATACACGAACGTAAACAAGTGCAAACCGGTTTCAGTCGTGCAAAAACAAGAAAACTGTAGAGTATCACCTGCTAATTAAGATTTCACATATAATCTTATAGTGTCTCTATTAGTTTGGGCACGGACTGTATATCGCAAATCTTTGATGTAGTTGAAGAACAAAATTCGCCAACGAAAGAAAAAAATTTTTTTGCAGAGTTGAGTTGAATAAATAAGATGCAATGTTTATTTGGATTGAAAAAATTACATGCACTGCACATGAAAAATTCACAAAGTTTTTAAGTTTTACAGGATGGCGCGAAAGTCTGTAAGGATGGGATTCCATGTGTTAATGCCTCGTGTGATAAAAATGTCTTTTACATTATATTAAAAATAAACATTAAAGCGCAAATATTTTCTAATAGGCAAATTCTAGGCTGAATTACTTGCAAGTTTAATTGAGTATGACTTCAATATATAAATGATTTCATTTTATACATCGTAAATCTACAATTTAGTTAACGTGCAAAATTTATCAATGAAAAAAGGAAGTTTTCGCAGTGTTTTTTGTGTTGAATAAAGATGTAATGTTTATTTGGATTGTAAAAATCATATGCAATGCGTATATGAAATTCACAAAATTTTAAATACTGAAATAGGGTGCAAAAGTCTGTACGCATGTATCAAATTTGATTCCATCTGTTTATGTATAGTGTGATATAAATGTCTTATTTTAGATTATATTAAAAATGAACAATTAGGTGCAAATTCTGAGATGAATACTTGAAAATTCTCCTCTCATTTTTAGAATTCAAATTTTTGTGGATATTTCATCACCTCTTTATCAGGAAATAAATTTATTTTTTGATGTCTTGTGACGCAAACACAAACAAGTATTAAAGAGAACACTTTATTACGTTAAAAATTACTTGCAAAGTTTCCGAGATATGTAAAAACTACGGTGGGGGGAGGTTAATCAAACATAACTCCCTCCATGCTATGTAACTCCCTGTATCACACAGTGAAACATTTCGATATATTAATTGCAGAAACAACGTCCTTATTTTTTTTAAAGAAAAATTTTTTATCTATGCCAAAAGCGCAATAATAAATTTATAAATACATGACCTTGATTTTTAAAATAAACTAGAACACAATTTTGTCCGCATAAAGAGAATTAGCGCTTAGTTTTTTCATCTGCAGTGTTACACATGATCAACCACGTGGTAAATGATTAACTGATAGATATTTAAAAGATTGGAATTACCGCTCATTTGAAAAGAACTTCAATCATAGGTAGGCGAGTCATCCCCTCAAATAGTCTTTCCAACCTGTAAGAGGATATAAAACTATTTTAAGAAATAAAAATGTTGCATTTTTGTATTTGCATTAGAAATTAAAAATAATTCTTTTCAATCCATTTATTTATTATTATCTAATAGTGCCTTCCGTCCAATAAGTTGATCGGAAAAAAGTGTAAAATATATTAATTTTAATTATGATATTTTACACTTTTTCCGTTTGCTGCACTGTAATAAAAAAAAATTTCCGGAAAAAGATTGAGCTTATTTTTAGTTACAAAAAGCAATGTCATTAAAATAAACTATTTCAATAATTCATGAGTATCTGAACGAGTAGTTTTATCAAATAATGTACATAGGTAAACAAGTCTAGCCTTCAATGACATAATGTAAACTAGTTCCCCGATGTTAGGCGTGGTCCCTGTGTGTAAGGGAGAAAACAACGTTTAGGGGCACAGTAACAGAGGTTCTTGTTGTTGTTGCTAATGCCACTTGCCACAAGGGTAAGCCTGCTTGGTGAAACCGAGCAAATTTAAGGCAGAGTGTGCGTTTCTTGCTTTTCAGTGGCGCCATCTATGGCTAAGAATTAGACTTCTGCCACACCATACGTCGCACTCAAATATAGGGCGGACCCATTCATTCATCCGCAGATCGTAATTTTGACCTGAATCAGAGAATGATCGATCTCCAATCCTGTACCCCCAGAGGTACTGATTTGAACATGTAGGACTTTGTGACCCGGTAGATTTGCACCCTCCTCTCCTCTTAACCAATACTGGGAATAGTGAAGCATTGTGGGAAAGAAATTTTTTTTCTCTCTCGTTGGTTTGTTCTGTATTTTTACTTTACTGATAAACAGTACTGTACTATTAAGATTTTTCTTTGAATATGCATCTATATCACCCATGTTAATTAAGTGTACTAACACATTTTAACATTGAAATTTTAATAAAATATCTGTTGGAGATAGGCAGCGTACCCAACTATGCATGTAGAGTTGTCCAACAACCTGAATTACGAATCCATCCGCCTGATCACCGTTGCATCAATTAGCAGTTTTCCTTTCCTTTTGAAAATTCATCACAGATAAGAGAATCAAAGTAATGCACCCTCATTGGTCGGAAGTAGAGCGCTACAAGTAGCGAAACTACTGTAGTCGATACTTTTTTTTCGTTGTTTGTAGTGTAGCGTGTAGTGTGATACACAAAAACAGTAGTTTGTAGTGATTTCTGGCAACTAGTTTTAAAGTTTATTTCATAACCGTCGTTGAACAGCCGTCTCAATTTTTTGGGTTTTTTGAATTCTTGAGCCCAATCCAGAAGACAAGGGAACTCCTGAATCAAGTATTGGTAGAAATTTCCTTCGTGGGGGACTTTTTGGTGGAACTATACCGCATTTACGTTACATGACCACGAGAACCTCCCATTGTTAGCCTGATGGTAAGGGGACTCTAACCTATGATCCGTCTACCAATGAGGATATTTTACGCCAGCACTGTGGTTGGTGCAAGCCGGATGCGAAATTCGTATCAATCAGCCACAGCTGAGATTCCAACCCGGGACACAGCATTGGAAGGCGAAAGTTCTATCACTGAAAAAAAAATTTTTCGTCTGATGCTCCAGAGCAGCAAGTTCTTTTAAATTTTTATTTTGCAGCAGTTATTTTTTCATGTTCTTAATTTATTTCGTTCATTATTATTGGGAATCTTGTAAACAAAGGAATCATTGGAAATCGAAGCATTAAGATGGAGTCCTAGAACGTGAAGATCATTAAAGATATTCAGGGTGTTCCATTTTTTATTTTGTGCACTTGTACTTCATTTCTAGAGGGCAATCAAAATGCATTAATCCTTCAATCCCAAATATTAGATGATTTCTTATCATTTCCTTAATTAAATATTCACTGTCAAGAAGAAGAGTTTAAAGGTTAATAGAATAAATTCGTAAAAAGTGCTTTAGAATAAATAACTATGTCATGTAAAGATGAATTAACATTTCTTAATAATTTATCATGCTTAACTAAGTCAATTTTTTTTATTCAAAACCATTTTGGAACATTAGTGTGAATTATTCTCTCCGGTAAAATTGCCTTATCATTAAGAATTTCTTGAACTACAGATGTATCAATTTTTTAGAAGCATAAAATCATTCTGTTTGTGTCAGAGCCAGTCTTTCAATCGATCATTGAAAAGAGCTATAATATTTCAGCTTTTTAGTGTAAAATGTAATATTTTAGTCTGAGATCTTTTTCTTAAGGAAGTTTCCTTTATTTGATTTTATTATTAAATATTTTATCTGAAACTACTTTTTTTAATCATGCGTTTTAATATCTACTTGCATTAGTTTTTATTCACATTTTACATTGAGTAATTAATTAATTTTTTTTAAATACATTGTGGCATCTCATTAGATACTAAGCATTTAAAATGAATTGCTTCATTTGGAGGTAAGCATATATTTGTATCAATTCAATATTTGTATTTATACTTTGCATGTGATATTTACATTGGGCAACAAATTGATTTATTTAATAAATTAGACTTAAATGTACACGCATTGTTTTATTATTAGCCCCAAATTTTTGTACTTATTTTCTATTTTAAAAATTAAACGTAATTTTTATCATTGCCTATCAAAAATACATTTTTTTTCGCATTTTTTTTTGCATTAAACAAATTAAGCTATTATCCGATTAAAACTTTGTTCGCTTCAAAAAATATTCAAACAAGAAATAACAGTATACATGTTTCAAGAGCTCAAAGACAAGCACCCATTTTCAAGACTCCAGCAAATTAAATTGGTAGCAACAGGCATTGACAAATTTAAATCTTTGATCAAAACAGGTGAAGATTTCAGAATTAATAAAACATAAGAATTATTATCTTACCTGTATTTTGTTGTACTACGTTATACAGCTCAACTGACACCATAACTGTTTCCTATAAAAAAATAGTTGCTTTAATAAAATAATAGTTCCAAAACAATTGAAGTGCTCAAATCAAATCTATATAAAAGAATTTTTATACCATTTGCACATGGTATTAAAAACTCAATTATTTTCAATACACTACGACATTCAGGAACGAACTTAGGGTCTTAACGGCCCTCAATTAACTTCCTAACTCTTCCCTATTAGAGAAATAGTTACGTCAGTAGAACCATATTTTAAAAAAAGAAGTCTAAATTGTTGATCTCCAGATTTAAATACCTGAGATTTTTTATGAGATTACATCTAAGTGATTTTTATTTAGCAGGATTACGATGAAAAACCACATCCACTACCATTTATAACGATATATTGTAGCAAGTGTGGGAAGAATTCGAATTCTGCCGCATCACCAAAGATTCACAAATTGAACGTTTCTTAAAAAAAGTCTATTTATCAAGTAAAATTTGTTGATAAGCCTTTCAAACACAGGATGGATTTGTTTCTCACCTTGCATATCACCTTACCATTTAATTTATGTGTTATTTCTATTATTCGAGACAACTTTGTCACGATTAATAAAAGTAGCACATAAATTAAAAAAATTACATAAAAAGTAATAATAGGGTTCATTATTTGAAAAGTGTGTCAAGCGCTGACCAGTTTGAGCTTGGTATAAAAGATTCCCATCGTATGTTCGTTAATCTTGATTATGTTCCTTTATATACAGATGTCCCAAAACTCATGGTACTTACGTTAGGAGAGGATAGAACAGAACTAAACAGAACAGAACTGTAAATCCTAGTAGAATATATGGTTCGAACGTAAGTCGCAACTCACTAGAGCGAGCCTCCCAGCGATCCATAAGAAGGCTGTTCACAGTACTGTCATGCAGTCAAAAAAAATCAATTTTAGAATTTTATGCATTTGGAATCAATGTATGGTTATTAAGTAGAATCTTGCCATTATTATCATTACGGGAAACGTAAATGAGCTGAGATATTTCCTGCGTGCAAGATTCAGTTCTCGCGTTGATACGATGCACAATTTCGTCACCGTTACAGATGGCGTTCTTAGATACCTGCCACGTCCAGTATCCTGCATGTAACTTTAAAAAACCTCTAGCCGAGTTGTTGGGGTCTTCGTTAAAATATCCTTGCAACGGGAACTACATAGCATAGTAAACTTCTTATCGCCAGAACAATATATATCAGTTTTTTGGCATTCTATTTTAGCTTTCATAGCATTGAAAATAGAAAAAAACAGTTGTCTAACCACTTTTCTCGGAATCAATCGTTGTATTTTCAATTGCTCGGCAAAGAGCCGTCATGGCTCGGGGGGTAGAGCGTTCGCTTTTCAATGATGTGAACCGGGTTCGAATCCCAGCATTGGCTGATAGATATCAAAGCCTCATCCGCGTTGCACAGACCACAGTATTGACTTAAAAAATCCTCAGTGATAAACGGATCACGGGTTAGAGTCCCTTTGCCATCACGCTAACTGTGGGAGGTTTTCGTGGTTTTCCACTTCATGTAACGCAAATGCGGGTAAGTTTCATCAAAAAGCCGTCCACGAAGACACATTTCTGCCAATACTTGCTCCGGGAAATCCCTTATCTTCTGGATTGAATTCAAAATTAAAAGGCTACTGAGTTGAACATTAGTAGTCGTGAACCCAAAAATTGGGTTGGCTGTTCAATGTCGGTTATAAAATTGCATGACAGAGTAACTGTTTTTAATTGCTCTGTGGATCTCCGATCAGATGACTCGAATTAGGAGAAGGCAGATATTACATGTACTTAACTGCAGACGACATTGCAAGAGAAGCTCTAAGATCTGTAACGGACCCAATTGTGCATCGTATCAGTGCGAGGACTGAATATAGCACGAGGCAAATGTCTCAGGCCGTTTATGTTTCCCGCAATACGTTGTGGCGAATACTACGAGATCAAGGAATACATCTCTACCATGCGCAGAGAGTTCAGGGCCTAGATTATCAGGCACTGATCAATTTTACCACGTGGTTTCTCCAGCAGATGTCTGTGGACCCCAAGTCGTTGTGCACAAGTATTGTTCACTGAGGAATGGACATTTACATGCTATGGTATTTCAAATATCTACAGCTATCATGATTGGGCAACTGAGAGCCCGCACATATTGCGTCCAAGTTTGTTCCAACAATGTTTTCAGGCTAAATGTTTGGCGGAATGCTGTACGATCATCTGATTGGGCCGTACCTACTGCAAACAGGCCTGGAGAGAGATTCATACCTTGTGTATTTGCGAGAGGTGTTAGCAGAACTATTTACTTGCGTTCCATTACAAATCAAACAACGCATGTGGTTTCAATACGACGGGACTCCTGATTATATTGTAGATGTGCGTAACGCCTTAGATATCATGTATTGGAGATGACGAGTAAGTCGTGGTGGTCCAATCAACTGGTTGATACCTGATTTGTCATTTGCGCACTTTTTTTTCTAGCGTCATAAGAAGTGAGCCTCATCTACGACGATGGTCCCATGGATTTTGTTGAAGTCCTTGTTTCCTCTGATATCAGTAGCTGCTGACACCACAAGAGAAATGCATACCCAAGTCTAAATTCTTGATGGTTCCATCAAATTTTTTTGATGGTTTTTGTTGGTTTCAGTGCGACTCATGATGGTTACCATCATCCAATATTTTTTATTATGTGTTCATGGTTTTTGATATGCCCACAAGCTTCCATCAATCCATGATGAAAAATGCTACTTAAATTTATGATGGTGAACCATCAAGAGAAGTTTTACTCTCATGAAACAACAATCCATGATGATCCTCGATGGTTCCAACTGTACATTTTCAGGATGGGAATTCTTGTTGGTTCTCAGGAATCAAACCAATTTATGTTTTTTAATATTGGACCATCATAAATTAATCTGAATTCCTACATTGGGATGATAGTGGTCGCTCTAGCATTTGATTTTTAAGATACTATGATGGAAATTCGTGCTGGTTCAACCTGAACAAACGATCCAAACAAGTTGTTATTCTTATGTTGGATCATCATAAATCAGTCACATTGAGGTGATGGTTACTTATGTTAGTTACCATAAAAAGTATAATGTTTCATGATAGAATTATTGATCATCAACACAAAGGCAATGTTAGTGCATCAATGAAAAACTATCAAAAATGTTGACTTAGGTGGTGTTTTCGCTAATCCCTGCGTTAATGTTGTCGGTTGCAAGTTAGAGCAGTTCTCATGATGGGGGTCTTACCGTTTAATTTCATTTTGTTAAGAATACTTTTCTTTATTTTATAGGTTTTTTACCATTCCAGTCTCTGCCTACCTTGTTTCCCATCCTTTCGTGACACAACATGTTTCGTTCTCTAGCGATTTACGATCAAGGATTGTAGGGTGATTCGTGTTTGTATAGTTGTGTTCTATCACCTTCTTACCTATAACCCTCACATTGTATACACATGCGTAATATAAAAAAATAATCGGACTTTTCACACCGACTCCCTGGAAAGCAATGTTTATTTTTGGTTGCCTTTTGGTTATTTCAATGCAGTTTAAGAAATTTCAGCATTTTGAATATGATGTTATGATACGCGAGTTTTGAATTATCACTTTTTTCACACACTCAAAGCGCGACAGTTTCATTGAAAAACCCACTTTTTTTGTATCTATTTTTGGTCATTTTCAAAAATAGGTACAAAAAATAGGTTCAAGGTCAAAATATCACATTTAATAAATCACTTTTTTTTTACCCACAATGCACCGATTTCATCCTCGACGCTTTCATATTTCCTTAGCAGCACATCTTGATTGTTTTTGTCCATTCTGTTTCGTTTCATTTCCGATATTTTGATGTATGATTGGATATTATTACGAGACGCAATTTGGAATTTGAGTGTTTGCTTTTTCCGTCATTTCCAGATAATTTTTCGAAATTTGATATTTATATATAAATTTGATAAATTAAGGGGCAAATTATTAATTTGGCAACAGTTTTTCTTAAATAAATATTTTTATAAAGTTGCAATTTTTTTTAAAAATTGTCACTTTTGAGCTAATTTTTTTAAAAAAAATAATAGCTATAATCGCCTTACTTCGAACTTAGTAGCAAATAGTCCTATTTTAGTTGCTATCAGTATCTTCCCTCTTACAAAACTAAAGGCCAAAACCTGGAATAGCAAAGGAAATAGTTAGAAATCAAATATTGTAATAAGTATTTCAAAGCGCACAATTTTAGAAATTCCCTAAAGAAATTGAGAAAGAGGATAACTCGAAAGAGATATAGATTAAGTTCTCACTATATTTTGATTAGAATTTTCGATTTTTGTCTGACAGGCTAACAAAAATTGGGTGGGTTAACGATTTCCTATAAAAGTCTAACGTCAGCAGGGAAAATTCTAATTCTTAGTTTTTTGATTAAAAATTAGTTTAAACTATTTCCATTTTTTTGCGGTATGGAATAACTATGAAGAAACAAAGAGCAATTGTTTAGAGGAAAATTTTAATAGTGTTTTCCAGGTAAAAAAATAAAGATTAAACTTTATTTGGCCATAATTACTTTTTGGTGGAAAAGTTAACGATTTTTTTAGGGGGGGGGGAACAAAATTCAGACAAGTCTTTTTACTTGCTTTGTAGCCTATCTTGGTGGATGTTTCAACGCAGGATTAAAAATTTTTTTATGGGTTAAGGTTTAGAGGGTCGAATTCGAGCTTGTTTGCAGTTTATAAAGTAGCTAATATTTGTCTTAAGCATTATTTTTTAGAAGGTGGGGTAACGATTTCCGAGCATGGATCAACAGCGGTAGAATGGAAATGTTTCGTTTTTTGGTAATATTTCAGACAACTTGCGTCGTTGTAAAGTTTAAGTAGGCTAAAGATTTTCTAAATTGGGTGTATAATACGGTACTGGTTTAATATTTTAAATTTAAAAAAAATGCTTAGATTAATCAAATGTGTACAAAATGCTGGTTTGGCCATTATTGTTTTTGAATAGGTTATCTACCGTGGACATTTACTGTCTTAATATTGACCAAACTTTAAAGGCAATATTAAAAGTTTCAGTTTTTAATCAATAATTAGCTAAAACTTATTTTAGTTTTGAAAAGTTTTGGTGATCGAAAGTGATCACGATTTCCTACAATAGGCTAACGTTTTGAGACACAAACTCTAACTTCTGATTTTTGTTGTTATTGAAAACCAGTTTTTGACGTAGCTTTCTTTTTTTTTGGGGGGGGGGAAGAGGGTTGGCTGACTCTTTAGTGGGTAAACATGAGAGGCTCAATAGGTTAATAATTGTAAATTAAATTTGTAAATGTGGTTGAAAAATTAGCTGTGTTAATTCGGTGACGAAACAATTTTGTGCACAAACATGGGATTACGGAATGGTACAACGAGGAGAAAATTTAGCTTTCTTTCAAAGTGTCATATTTTTTTTTAAAGAAACTAAAAGCTATTTTGGCTCTAATTTTTATTCTGGTGGAAGATTTTTTATTTTTTTTATTTTTATTTTTAAAGCAATTTTATACAACGGGCTAACGTCTTAGGGCATAACTCAAACTTGTGGCGTCGTAGATAAAAATTCTGTAAAATTTTTTTAGGCATAATATTTTTTGGCGAATGGGCCGAATTAAAATTTTGGAGAAACGGTTTGATGGGTTAACGATATCCTATACTAAGCTTAACATTTTGAGTCATAATTCATGCGTGATTTCTGGGTCAAAAATGAGCTAAAACTGATTTTGGATATAAAACTTTTTAGCGGTCAGGCAAACGGTATTTTTTAATGGGATAACGTGCTTTTACGATTTACTATAAAATGGACTGATCTTTAGACCAAACTGACCTTTTGACCAAAATCCAAACTTGTGGTTTCTAGGTCAAAGTCCCTTCCCCCTCTTTCCCGTCAAAATCATGGGGTGAGCTTTCGTCTCCCATTTCTCGTGCCCGTGATACTTCCGGGATAGAGCGTTCAAAAGTAAAGCACTAAAAAGGTTTAAACATATCCGTCTGTTGTGCCCGAATTTTTTTAAATTCTTTTATTACACACAAGATGGCTGCACCAGATTATCTTCAATGTAACAGCTTATTTTAAACGTGATTTCAGCACTAACCATATATATGTATTTCGTTCACTTAGCTCCTGCATCTGATTGATTAAAAAAGGAAAACACGTAAAAAGATGACATACAGGATTGTGTAGATTTTCTTTTGTTGTTAGGTATAGTTCCAGATGCCGATGTGTAATATGTTCTCTGGTTTATTTGATCAAAAGTTCTCTAGAACTTGTTACAACCGTAACTTTTTTCTAAGGGTTAACTGAGGAAAAAGTTTAGCTGGATAAAGATTTTCCTCGGTGTGCTTACATATCGCAGAATGTAACACGTGGTTGTTTGGTCGAAAATGAGTGAAAACCTTTTATGACCTTCTCTTTTTGTTAGATATAGTCAAAACGGTTTGATTTTGAGTTCAAATTCAAACTT
This sequence comes from Parasteatoda tepidariorum, assembly GCF_982258835.1. Lineage (NCBI taxonomy): Eukaryota > Metazoa > Arthropoda > Arachnida > Araneae > Theridiidae > Parasteatoda > Parasteatoda tepidariorum. Next base: position 95,776,394 of record NC_141765.1, on the reverse strand, counting down.
TTATCTTTCTAAATCATAAAGCGGTCAAAACATGTACAGACCGAAATTTTTGTAGCGTGTGCTAACAATTTCTCTCTTGTGTTTTCTAGAATTTAGCTAACACTTGTTTTGACTATAACCATTATTTTGAACGATGGCCAACAAAAAGCTGATGAAGCAAAAAACCCACCAACGTTCATCTGCTTCCTTTAAAGATTTTATAAAATATTTTTGCAACATATTTTAAGACGAACTTTATATGAAATTAACATAATACCTTAAAAAATCAGCCGAGACAATGTAATCTCAATTTTTATAAGTTGCGCGTAATATAACTTTTTAGTGCATAAAAAAGTTGCTTTTTAAAAATTTTCATAATACTTTATTTCAGCCGTGATGGCTTAGGGGATTGAGCGATCGCCTTCCAATGAGGTAAATCGGGTTCGAATCCCAGCGACAACTGGTCGATACGAATTCCGCATCCGGCTTGCGCAGACCGGTTAGTTTGCACCGATATTTTATGCCGCAGTGCTGGCGTAAATTATCTTCGGTGGTAGTCGGATCATGGGTTAGAGTCCCCCTGCCGTCAAGCTAACCGTGGGAGCTTTTCGTGTTTTTCCTCCCCATGTAACGTACATGCGAGTTAGTTCCATCAAAAAGACCTCCATGAAGGCAAATTTCTCCCAATACTTGATCCAGGAGTTCCTTTGTCTTCTGGATTGTGTTCAAAATTACAAGGCTACGAAGCTGAGCATTAGCAGACGTAAAGTTAAAATTAGGTCTGCTGTTCAAAGAAGGTTATAAAGTGAAATAAAAAATATTGCTAAAGGATCGATTATTCTGAAATTAAATCGCTATATGGTATTTGATATAAATTTCATTAAGGAAATATAAATGTTATATCAGTCAGGCTAACCGTGAGAGGTTTTCTTGGATTTCCTCTCAATGTAACGCAAATGCTGGTTAGTTTCACCAAAAAAGCCCTCCAAGATAGTACATTTGCTCCCAATACTTTATACAGGAGTTCCCTTGTCTTCTGTATTAGTTTCAAAATTACAAGGCTACGGAGTTGAATATTAGTAGTTGTAACCCCCCCCCCCATAAAAAAAAGAAAAAAAAACTGGTCGGCTGTTCAACAACGGTTATAAGTTATTAATTAAAATGTGCAGGACCATCCTCTCAAATCTGTAATTTAGTTTCAGAACAAAATTTACCAATGAAAAGAAAAAGTTTTTGAAGTGTTGCTTGTGTTGAATAAATAAGATGTAATGCTTATTTGGAGAGTCATATGCACTACGATAAAAAGTTCTCAAACTTACCGATCACGAATATTTTCGTGACTTTTACCTCACATTCGATGATTTTCAAGGATATTTGGAGTAAATAATTTCCAAGATTCAATTTCTCTAACGGATCTGATGTATCGAATAATAATAATTAGTTTTTATAAAGAGGTTGCAATTAATATATCCACTGTAAAAGAGATTTTTGCTTGTTACGCAAGAAAGTCTGAGGACGGATACAGCAACGCCTGCTTTTTCTCCATAGCTGTGACGTCGGAACTATAGGAGGCGATGAGGGTCGGGCTTTACTACTCAATCCTTCCAGAATTCTGCTAATTCCCTAGCACAATCTTTCTTTTTAATACAATGAATTGCCTTGATAAATTTGGTTATTCTTTTTATTTCATTTTATCAATCTCAAATCTGTAATTTAGTTTCAGAACAAAATTTACCAATGAAAAGAAAAAGTTTTTGAAGTGTTGCTTGTGTTGAATAAATAAGATGTAATGCTTATTTGGAGAGTCATATGCACTACGATAAAAAGTTCTCAAACTTTTAAGTATTGAAGTATGGTGCAAAAGTCTGTACGCATGCATCAAATTTGATTAAATTTGTTAATGTCTCGTGTGATAAAAATTTCTTTTTATATTACATTCAAAATAAGCAGTTAAGGTGACAAGGAACTTTCAAATAAGCAAAAATTTGCCAAGAAAATTTATTTTTCACTTTTTATATTTTCGAAACCTAGGCATTTAACTGAACATTAGAAAAAAAAAATCTTGAATTAGAGCAAAATTGACGAAGTCATGGCCATTTCTGGTTTGACCACGCCCCTTTGGCGCCTTGCAATGAAAAAGTAGTAAAAGTCATTTTTCTCAAAATGTCTTTTTTACAAATTTCAAACTCCTCCAGCGAAATGAATTTTTATTCTATTAACCTGAGAATTTGATGCTATACATTTATGAATATTATTAACATTTCGTTGGAAAAGTTTCTTGAATTAAGTAAATAGTATTATTTTTATACATGATATTTTATAGCGGTAAGATGATTTTTTTTTAAAAATGATGTTCTTTTTATTGCTTTTTTTCTGTTATTTGTTTCAATAATAAAATTAAAAAAAAGTACTCCCAACAATTTTTTATATTACCTAATATGTAATATTTTAAAGGAATTTTGTCATTTTAACAAAATTTCAGACGTGTTTTTTTTTTAATTTCGGAAATTTTGAAATATTTTTTTGAAATTTTGTATATAAATTGTTTTTACAATATAGATATATACTGAGAATTTCAATATACTAAAAATTTCAAATTCCCTTGAGAATTTCTAAAAATTTTTTTGAAAGTCCATTGTCGCTTTAAGTGCAGATATTTTCTAATATGCAAATTCTGGGCAAAATACTTGTGAATTTTCCTCTCATTTTTAGCATTCAAACTTTCGTGAATATTTCATTACTCCTTTATCAGGAAATTAAAAAAAAAATTGTTATCTTATGACCTTACACCAACATGTTTAAAAGAAAACACTTTATTATGTTAAAAATTACTTCCGAGATATGTTAACACTACCGAGGGTGAGGGTTACTAAACGTAACTCCCTCTATGCTATGTAACTCCCTGTACTATCACTATAACACAGTTAAAAATTTCGATATACTACTTGCAAAAATTACGTCCTTATTTCTTAAAGAAAAATCTTTTATCCTCGACAAAAATGCAAATAATAATTTTAGAAATATATGTCGTTGATTTTTTAGATGAATTAAAACTCAATTTTGTCTGTAAAAAGAAAAGTACCGCGTAGTTTTTCATCAACAGTGTCACACGATCAACCAAGTGGTAAATGATAAACTAATGGTTATTTAAGGAGCTAAGAATATTGGAATTACCGCTCATTTAGAAAGAACTCCAATCATTGGTATGTGTGGACATGGAATCATCCTCTCATATAGTCTTTCTAAACTTCTGTTGATAACCTGTAAAAAAATTAAAAACTATTTAAAAAAAATAAAAATGTTGATTTTTTTTCTCTTTTTTGCATTAGAAATTAAAAATAATTTTTTAAAATCCATTTATTTATTATTATATAAAAGTATCTTCCGTCCAATAAGTCAATTGGTAAAAGTGTAAAGTATCACAATAAATTTAAAAAAAACATTTAGGGAAAAGATTGAGTTCATTTTTAGTAATTTAAATTATATAAAACAATGTCATGAAAATAAACTATTTCAATAATCTGAACGAGTAGTTGTATCAAAGAATATACATAGGGAAAGAACTCTAGCTTTCATTGACATGATGTAAACAAGTTCCCCAATGTTAGGTGCCTTCTTGTGTATAAAGGAGAAAACAACATTTAGGGGTAGAGCAGCAGAGATTTTTGAAACGAGTTTGAACCATCCTCTCCTCTTAACCAATACTAGGAATATAGTTCACTCTTCAGGAGTTGACACTTGGCTCCACCATCTCGGAAGCAGAGTTCATTTCAGCGCGGGAGTAAGAAGAGAAGCATCTCCGTGCTTGAAATTGAGACAACCTTTAATGCAAGTCAAACACAAACAGTTAATTCTTTTTCAGTCACTTACTTCGCTTTATCATCTGCTATTACAGCTGTCGTTTCTCTAGCTAATTAAAATATATTTTAAATTTAAAAACTGCTGTTTTCACAGAAAAATGTCTCAAAAAAAGACAAACTATTCACTCAAAAGAGAGAAATATCGTTAAAATAATGGCGCGAAATATCAAATTTAGGAAATATTTAATGTTAAAAAAATGAACATGAAGTTTGAGAAATAAATATTTTTGCCGTAACGCGCCAAATAGCAACACTGAGCAGCGATGGTTCAGGGGATAGAGCGTTCGCCTTCCAATGAGGCGAACCGGGTTCAAATCCCAGTCGATACGAATTCCGCATCCGGCTTGCACTGACCACAGTGCTGACGTGAAATATCCTCAATGGTAGACTGATCATGGGTTAGAGTCCTTTTGCGTCATGCTAACCGTGGGAGGTTTTCGTGGTTTCTCTCTCCATGTAATGCAAATGCGAGATAGTTCCACCAAAACGTCCTCCACGAAGGCAAATTTCCTCCAGTACTTGATCCAGCAGTTCCCTTGTCTTCTGGATTGGATTCAAGATTACAAGACTACAGAGTTGAACATTAATAGTCGTAAACCCATAGAATTGGGTCGGCTGTTCAAAGGCGATTATAAAATTAAATAGCAACCTTGTTCAGGATTGCTCATAAACTTTTCTCAAAAATAGCAAAAAAGTACCATTGCATACCACGTGATGAAGGTGGAGACAAGTGCCAACTCTCGGTGAATGAGCTATAGTGAAGCATTGTGGAACAGAAGTTTTTTTTTAAATTTTTTTTTATCGTTGGTTTGTTCTGTATTTTTACACAATTAATAAGCAGTACTCTACTGTTAATATTTTTCGTTGAAAATACAGTTATATCTCCCATGTTAGTTAAATCTGCTAACACATTTTAACATTGAAATTTTAACATGGTAGTTCAAAAGAAAGAAAGAATAAAATAGCGGTTGGAAATAAGCAGCGTACCCAACTATGTATGTTTACAACCTGAATTGCGAATCCATTCATTTGATCACCGTTGCATCAATCAGCAGTTTTTCTTTTCCTTTGAAAATTCATCAAAGAGGTAAGAAAATCAAAATAATGCACCCTCGGTGGTCGGAAAAAGTGAGCTACAAGTAGCGAAACTACTGTAGTCGATACTTTATTTTCGTAGTTTGTAGTGTAGTGCACTACTTCTTAAATACGGAAGTTGTAGCGTGAAGTGCGATAGAGAAAAAAAGAAGAGGAAAAAAACAGTTTGTAGCGATTTCTGGCAAAAGTATTTTTAAGTTTATTTTACATTCGTCGTTGAACAGCCAAATCAATTTTTTTTGGGTTTACTAATGCTCAATACCGTAGCTTTTCTAATTTTGAACCCGATCCAAAAGGCAAGGGAACTCTTGTAGGGTGGAAATTTTCATCATGGGGGACTTTTTGGTGGAACTGACCCGCATTTGCGTTACATAAAGCAGAAAAACCACGAAAATCTCCCACGGTTAGCCTGACGGCAAGGGGACTCTAACCCATGATCCGTCTACCATTGCTGATATTTTACATCAGCCTTGTGGTCAGTGCAAGCCGGATACAGTATTCGCATCAACCAGCCATCGCTGGGATTCCAACCCTGTTCATCTCATTGAAAGGGTGAACGCTCTATCCCCTGAAAATTGCTTCGTTTGATGTTCCAAAGCAAGTTTCTTTTTCTATTTTTGTGGGCAGAAGTTATTTTTTCATGTTCTTAAATTATTTCGTTCATTATCATTGTAAATCTTGTAAGCAAAGGAATAATTGGAAATCGAATTATTAAGATTGAGTCCTAGAACGTGAAGATCCGATCATTAGATATAAAGTTATTCAGGGTGTTCCATTTCACGATATTTCACGATTTCTTTTCATTTCCTTAATTAAATATTCACTGTCAAGAAGAACTTAGAGTTCAAAGGCTAAAAAAAATAAATTCGTCAAAAGTACTTTAGAATAAAAAATTATCTCATGTAATAGATGAATCACCATTTCATAATAACTTCTCATGCAGGCCAATTTTTTATTCCAAAACATTTTAAACATTTATGGGAATTATGCTAATCAGTAACGTACGTATGTCTGCGAAAAGTATTGAAGTAGTAACTATATTTTTAAGAAAAGTAGTTAGAGTTAACTACAATTGTAATTAAGTAGTTGTAATTAACTACAAAGAAAATGTAATTTTATCGACCACCCTTTTATTCAGAAGCCGGCCCATATTACATTATATCTTGTTTACTTCGATAAATTGTCACAGTTATTGTCAATATGGCTTTGGATTAGTTTTTTTTTACTGCCATCTATGGCCTTTCAAAATTTAGGAGGAATTAATTCTTTGCTCGATTTACGCTAATAATTTGATCTCATTGATAGTCATCTAGAATTTCTAGAACTACAGATCTATTAACTTTTTAAAAACATAAAACTATTCTGTCCGTATTTTTTTCTGTCATTGAAAAGAGATAATTTTTTTTTACCTTTTCAATGTAAACTTTAACATTTCCAATTCAAATCTTTAGTTTGAAATCTTTTTCTTATGGGAGTTTCCATCATTTGATTTTTTTATTAAATATTTCAACTGAAACTGTTTTTTTCATTATGCGTTTTAATATTTACCTGTAATAGTTATTATTCACATTATATATTTTGATTAATTTATCTTTTTCTTTAATAAATGTGACATCTCATCAGATACTAAACATTTAAAACGAATTGATTCATTTGGAGGTAAAAAATATATTTTATTAATTCAATATTTGTATTTATACTTTGCATGTAATATTTGCATTGGGAAGCAAATTGATTTATCAAATAAAATATAATTGAATATACATGCATGATTTCATTTCTAATCCCAAAATTTACTTATTTTCGATTTTAAAAATTAAACGTAAATTTTTATCATTGTCTATCAAAAAATTAAACATTTTTTATTACATTAAATAAATAATCTCAAGAAACTAAAGCATTAACCTATTATCCGATTGAAAACTTTGTTCGCTTCAAAAAATACTCAAACAAGAAAAAACAGTATACAGGTTTCAAGCGCTCATAAACAGGCGCCCATTTGCAAGACGTGAATCAGAAGAAACAAATATGGTTTGAAATATAAAACTAAGAGCTCCTATTTAAAAATGAAATAAATAAAGGGAAGATACAAAACTAGAAAAAAAACCACAGTAGCCAAAAGAGAACAAAAAAGATAGCATGATCATTTTTCCACCTCTGCTTATCATAAGCGTTTTAGCATCTCATATTAATTCTAATCACCCTAATTGTCAGAATATTTCTGCGTTTCATACTTCCGATTTGCACACACTTAACTTTTACAATCTTCTAACTTTACTTAACCTAAGAAATTAACATCTAACTAAGTAACATAACAACTAAGATTTTAAAGTCCTTTTTAGGTAACAAATACCAAATTTAGGTCTCTTAAAGATCCTATTAGCTTTAATGATCACTGGGGGCATAGACTACATTCATTGTCAGCGTGACACTGGCTACATCGGAACCAGACGCCCTTTAAAATTTAGACTTAAGGAATACGATAGTCCGTTATCAAAAAATCACCGATTGCTGCAAAGTGTGGAAATTATGGGTATAAATTAAATTTCGATGTCAAAATTATTTCCACTGTCACATCAGCAGCTCATTTTGATGCCCTGAAATCTTGTTTAATTCAAATGAATGCTTGAGCTGCGATCGCTTAACACCTTCCAATGGACGTGAGCAGGGTTCGAATTCCAGCTATGACTTGTCGATACGAATTAATCATCTGGCTTCCACCGACCACAGCGCTGATGTGAAATATCTTCAGTGGTAGACGGATCATGAGTCAGGCTAACAGTGGGAGGTTCTCGGTGGTCTTCCTCTCCATGTAACGCAAACGAGGGTTAGTAGCCTCACAAAGTTTCTCCGAATATTTTATCCAGGAGTTCTCGTTTTCTGGATTGGGTTTAAGATACCAAGGCTACGTAGTTGAACATTAGTAGTCGTAAACCCAAAAATTGGGTCCGCTGTTCAACGATGGTTATAAAATAAAATAAAAATTAATGCTTATTCCCCTGTTAAAGATATCAGATCCTCACCACCTCTCCATAACGAGTGGAAATGCATTTTACCTTGATTTGCTCTTCTCGGCCACTACGGTTTTTCTTGTTCTGTGGATTTTTTTTTATCTCTTTCGGCTAGAGTGATTTTTTTTTCTTGTTTTATTTCTCATCTTTATTTTTTCCATTTCTCGTTGGCAACTTTTCGTTTCATATTTCAAATCACTTTTGTTTCTTTTCATACACGTTTGGCATGTCTAGAAAATGGCTCCTGTTTTGAGCGCTTGAAACATTTTCCTATTAATATGGTTTTCGAAGCGAATGAAACTTTTAATCTTGTAAAATCTTTGTTGCAATTCAAAAATGGAGCGTTTACGTTACTTTCAACTAAATAATGCTTAATAATGTTTGTTAAATAATTAGCCGAAAATAGGTCCTCACTCAATATATTTTATAACAAACGAGCATCTTTAAATTATATTTAGTAGGGGTACACAACCTTTTTGAGTGAAGGGCCCCATAGACAGCAGATTAACCAACGAAGGGTCGCAAGCCGAAGTACTTAGACAAACTTGTTTATTAATTGTAAGTAGTGTTTTCTATATAATCATTGTTCAAGGCACTAAATTCTCATCAGATAACCTTGTAATATGTTGGCATAAAAACAAATATTTTTGAACGTTTAAAATAAAAAACTTCAAAACTGATTACTTTGAAAATATAAGACAATCAGAATCAATTTTTCAGGAAAAAAATTAAACAAATTAAAATAATTAAAAACAATGTGAAAATTCATGTTTTTTATATCACATTACATAATACAAAAGTGCATTTGTTCATAAAATTAAATTCAAGAAAATAAATATTCTAGTTATTAAAATAAATGCAAGTTAAATACTTTAATTTAAAGAAAGTTCATAAGGTTAAAAATGATTAAAATTAAAGTAAAAACCCCTTTTAGCTCAAAATAAGATTCAACGTTTATTAAGGAATATATTTAAATTTTAAAATATTTATTTTAACTAAATTATTAGAGGCGAGGGTTGAGAAAGGAAAAAAAAAAGAAAGAAAACATTAATTTTGAAGGAACTATTTTCCTTAATAGTAAAAAACTAACGAGATACTTGTTTACAACTTTTTGGGACCAATGCTTTTACATAACACTATTTAGAATTAATACTCATGTTTTTGATTGTTGATGAAGCCCATCATTTGGTGTTTTCACCACTGTTTTAAAGCAGGACAACTATAAGTTTTTTATTTTATCACAAAAATATAAAATGTATAAAAAACAAAGAAAAGAGTAAGTAAATGAGTATAGTCATAGAAAAAGTTAAAATTATAATATAGTATTTGTCAGTTAAAATAACACTTTTTGTTTAAGTCATTTCTAACAATTCAAATTTTTCTGAGGCAACTCTTTACCTCTAAATATTACTTTTTTATGTACACATTTCTAAATGTCAGTATTCAACCACAAAACAACTTAAAGTCCTCAAATTTAGCATGAAGTTATAAAATGTAATGAAAGAGGGTCATAGCAATAATGAAAGTAGAAGTAAAGTTAGTACTGTAAAATTAAAACAATATTTTTAATCAATGAGCCAAGTTCTTCAAGAAGCAGTTGTAGAAGTAGGTTGTTTATTTAAAACTTTTTATAGAATTTCTTTAAAAATACAATTGTTAATTTGGGCATTTGGCGATACAACACTTATAGAATTGAAGGATTTGTTACGTCAAGCGCTCAGGTATCATAATTTTGATCTAGTTGCGCTTCTATGTCATTTTGATTTATGTTGCTAAGTTAACTTTCAAAAAATTCTATGGCTGGCAACAGCATTTTTATTTTTTAAGTTGTTTATTTTTATTTCTTTTAGAATTCGTTATTTTTTAGCGAAATATTTTTTAACCTAACAGAATTCTTTGCTGACTGATATATGAGGAAAATAAAGTAAATATTTAAGTGTTGTGAAAAGAATCTTATTTAGTTGTGCAAAGTACTTCAGCCAAAATTTGGGAGCCACGTAAAAGAATTATATATATTAGATCAGAAACACATCATTAAAAGGCAGAATGCTTTGGTGTTTTCAAAACGTAAACAAAACAAAGCAAACGTTGCCACCGGCGGAAAAGAAATACAGCTAAAATTTGGGAGCCACGTAAGAGAATTATATATAATAGAATTTACATTACTTCATGTTACTTATCTTGATTACATTTTTTTACAGTTAAAATTTAATGATATACAAATCAGCACATCATCATAATTGGCATAAAATGGCCGACGTAGGTAAAAAAATGGTTTAAAAATATTCTTAATGCTTATCCTGCAAATTGCAAAATTTTAAAACTGTGTGATGGTTTTATCTACTTGATCATGTGATAGCTTTTTCGGACCATTAAGTGAAAATTTAATGATTTTGTTAAAAGACTTTTCCTTAATTTTGAACAAGCCAAATTCATTTTGGAAAACAGTCTTTCGACAGAAGCTATTATTATGAGCAGTATTAAACTTAAGGCAAATAACTTAACGAGTTTGGGAATCGATAACAGCGTATGATTTTGTATACGCCAAAATATGAATCGCGATTTGTGATTTTAAATCTCGTGAATACAAATCGCAAGGGATAATTTTTAGATCTCGTTAATGTGAATACGAAATACGATTTTTAGATCGTGTGAATACGAATTGCGATGTGTGACTTTTATATTAGTTCCGATTCATGTGGCTTTTAGAATTAACGGCCAAAAAAATAAAATAAAATAAAAGTTCGAAAAAGTTCTTATTTTTGTGTTGAAATCAACACAGAGCAGTTAAGTTATTATTTTAATGAACGATTCAAAACTCGCGCGCCTTGAAACAATAGTAATAAAAATATCAGGATTTTTTTAAACCGTGGGGAGAATCGTAGAAAGAACTTCCCTAAAAACTATAAAAATCCCTTTATATTTACAATGAAATCGGCATAAATATAGCGAGTCAAAAAGAGATGTATTTAAATGCTTGATTCGAAAATTAAAGTGTCGCAATAGCGTATAAAAATATTGGGACTTTCTGAACCTTGAAGAAATGTGTAGCAATAATTGCCAAAGTAACGATTCGTTAATAATTTGATTCGCGATAAAATCGTCATAAATAAACCATGTTAAAAATGATTATCTAAAAGAGCGATTCGTTATTCGCTGTTCATAATAATATATCGTGCTAAAAATATCCAAAGTTTAAAAACCATACGAAATGTGTCGCGATAATTTCAGAAAAAAGGATTAAAAATCATTCAGATTTGAGATGAAGTTTGCGCAAATAAAGCATTTCATTATAAAGCATTTAATAATAAAGAATAATCGATAATAAAGCATATTTAGCTTTAATAAAGCATTTTCATTACTTTCAAGACGTTAGTAGGGGAGAGTGGGGTCAATTGTAACAGGGTACGATTGTAACAGAGCAAAAATTTCGAGTGTCGGGTTCTAGATTTGGTTCCTAGGTGGCGCACAAGGTGTATTTAATAAATCTACATGTACACTAGGGCGTATCGAAAAAATCGAAATTTCTTAGATCTTTTTGCGGTAGTGCGGAAAAGATGTGAACACCCATCATTAAAAATTGTGCGGAATATCAAAACTCTGGGTCAATATCTTCTGTCGCCTCAGTGGGCCGAAAGTTCCGAAAATTGGACTAAAAATCATTAAAATAAAAAAAATAATAAACAAACCCATATTTCGTTTATCGGTTTGGGGTAGTGTTTACTAGTTGCTATTCTGTAACAAATACAATCATAAAAAATTTTAGAATTTTATTTTTATATCTTCTGCCGCCTCATCGCCACAAAATTTTGGAAAATGAAGGCAAAAAATTTCAGTTAATAAACTTCACACTTACCTCATTTTAATGGGAAGAGAGACTTTATTTTACCTCTTAAACATACAAATGACAAAAGCATTACTGTTTGTAATCATTTTTTGTCTCAAATTTTGACATAAGTTTTCTGGATTCTAGTGTCGCTCTAATAAATCTATCCATGCTCAGCGGCCCAACTGTTTTTCCCGAAACTGCAATAACTAGTTTCACAATCCGCTTCACTACTTATGTGTGTGAAGGAACTTTAATAAAGTTCCATCAGTCCATTGTCATACCGTCCCTTATCATCTTCAGAAGTTCTTGAGAACTGATCTCTTTGAGAACGGGTGAACACATAACGTTAAGAGCAGGAATAACGAATCTGCGAACACAATTTCCTTCTGGGCTAACTTCCCTTGCCTTACTAAACCACCGAGCTGCAAGGGTCCTAATATGGCACCCCTCATCCAGTAACATGGCCAAAAGCATGTTTTCTGGAGCTGCAAAGTAAGCGTTGCGAGAAGTAATTGGTTTGATTACGTCACGATACTTTTTCGGCAAGTAGCGAGAGGAATTGATGAAATGCCACAGGTGTCTAGTACTGTTTTGTATGGAATGATGAATTTTTATTCGGAACCATGAGGGTGCGTAGACTCTTAGAATGAATACGATTAAAGTTAGCAACACGTTTGATGGGTCTAATGTAGATATATATCAATAGATATGTAGATATACCTCATGTCATGCCTCATACCTGATGTAGATATGTAGATATACCTCAGTATTCGATTAGCAGTTGTTAGCCAGTGAACCAAATTCAATGTTTCTGGTTCCCGGTTAGCTAGATCTGAACATTAAAAGCCAAAACTAATGGCGGTGCAAATCCTTATAAGTATTTCTGATCTGAACTGAGAGTGGTGGGATCAATATCTGGCATCTCGCATTCAATGCTATTAAAAGCAACAATTGAAAGCTTTTCGCATCCTTTGAGGCTCCGTCCAATGTCTCCTGTGTAAGATGTGGGGCCAGATGACTTTCCGTCAATGGACTCAAATAGGTGTCGTAATGGCAACTCATTGAAATGAAGTAAGCAGATAATCCATTGTACTGCTCTCTGAAGTTTCAATTCAAGCCTGCGAATTACACCATTAAACACTTCTGTGTTCAATACGGTGCCGTCACACCCGAGAACGAAAAGGTTACTAAAATCATCCAATAAATCACCTGTATTCGTAAATGCTGTTAGGTATATGAGGACTAGATCCACTTACAGGCGTAACATGTCCCATGTACGTAGAATCAGGCTCCGATAGAATACAGTAATGAGCGTTTACAATTGTTCTTTGGAACTGCTTGCCCTCGTGTGTTTCTGATGTTAAAGTTTTGTCGTCTGATGTTTGTCGTCTATCAAAATAAAGGCCATATATAGTGGGCCGATTTTCATTTGATTTTGAGACAATTTCTTTGTAAATTCTCGATTTTTTCCTCCATATTTTATTTTTGTCTCTCATGAGGCTGGTATCTGATTGCGATATTAATCTTGCGATATCTATCATAACACTCCATGCTATAGCAGCCGTGGTTCTGTTGGATACACCATATCTTTGACTGACAAGAATTGTCAAAATAGGGTTCAAAATTAGGTTGTTCTATTTTTTTTTTTTGGCAGAGCGCCAAATCCAGTCTGTCTCGATTGTGCATTGTGCAAGCAGTAAACAGTTATACAGAAAAGTACCAAAATGCGTCGAAATTTCCAAAATTAGATGCCGATGAGGCGGCAGAAGATATAAATCTGTAATTCTAAAATTTTTTATAGTTGTTGTTTTTAAAATATTGTAACTTTTAAGTGCTACCTCAAACCGATCAACGAAATCTGTGGTTATGTATTAATTTTTGTATTTTAATCATTTTCAGTCGAATTTTTGGAACTTTAGGCCCATTGAGGCAACAGAAGATATCAACCCAGAGTTTTAAGATTCCGCTAATCTTTTAATAATAGGAATTCACATCTTTTCCGCACTACCACAGAAAGATCTAAGAAATTTCGATTTTTTCGATACGCCCTAATGTACACCCCTGATGGCAATCATTTTTATGTACTTTTGAAAGAGTTAGATCACAAAAGATATTTTCACGCCACGCAAGTACTTTTTTTGGCATTAGAATATTATATTGTAACAAAGTAATTTTGTTTAAGCAAATAAAAATTAGTAACCGAATATGTAAGTGGACACCTTAATTAACATTTCAATAAAAAAAAGATTAGTGTTGTTAATTAACTAGCATTGTTTTTAACAAATGAAGCTGAAATGGCGTCTTGGGGACAATTGTAACAATAAGTAAAGGGACAATTGTAACAGCTGAAAATAAATAATCTTATGTTTACAAACCATTACTTAAGTCTTTAAGAACCACCAATAGTTTCCTATATCATTTATATTATGTTGCATGTGCATTATTTTATTTGTCACCTTTCACAGCATAAATTAAAATTTTTAACCCCTTAAAGTTAAAAGCTTAACCCTTTAGGTCTCTGCTCATTATTATTTTTACTCCTAAAATATCACTACTATTTTGATCAATAAAGAAATATATCACAACTATGATAATATGTATAATTAACTATGTTTTAGTTGAATTTATGAACTGTTACAATTGACCCCGTAAGTGGGGACAGTTGTAACAAGTGCTCGACTGTCAAAAATTGTTAATAACTAATATAATAACATTTAAAATTAGGTATTTTTTTTCCTAGTAGAGGATAGTCTACTTTACTCGTCTGTCAATTAATACTAATAATATATTGGATTTCTTGTTAGTTAAAAATAGTTAAGTAAAAACTGTTACAATTGACCCTGCTCTCCCCTACTTAGTTCGATTTCATAAAAAAAATTGCGGTTTCCGTAACTGCGTGAAAATGGGTAGCAATAATTACGAAAAGTCATTGGATTTACCGCGAAATCGGCACACACGAAGGGCGTCAAAAATATTGGAATTTTTAAAACTATGCGTAAATCCGCAGCATTAACCATCGGAGAAAAAAACGATCGAAAAGGTACACTGGTTGAAATTGGGAACACCAAAAACTTTCTTGCGCAAAAAAAATACAATTTAAAAAAAAAAATCTATAAATATTTTTTTTCATTTTGCTCAGGCTGCTGCCGCGGGTCGCACATAGAGAGCATGTTGTACCCCCTGCTTCAGACAATTGAAATTAAATTTTGTTAAACGAGTGTATTATACAATTGCTCAATATATCCTTCAATGATGTTTTTTCGAAGGATGCTTAGCATACATTTGCCCGGTATTCCCTACAAAGCTCGTAAAGTAACTACATAGACCCATTTGGGCAATAATTTCAAAATTAAAAAAACGTAAATATTTATAATTTAAAAGTTTATCAAATAATATAAAATTAAGAAGAGTTTTTAAGCAGCAATAAAAAAATGCATTAACAAAAAAAAATAATTGTGAAAATTTGCCTTTGAAATAAATGGAAAAGTATGCATTAAGCGTTTACTTGTGTGATTATTTAACAAATGCAATTTTCTTGTAATTGAATGAGACATCTTTCTTATCCTACCAAACACCACATTCAATTCAATTAACCCATTTTAGGACAAGCATAGAAATTTTATAATATGTAGTATTATTTTCATTGAAATATACTTACATTGCATTCATTAAGACACAAAAAAAATGTCGTGTATAAATTTCTTATTTTATTTAAGAAATAAAATGGGGGGGGGGGTATGAGTAATATTTACCAAATCAATGAACAAACCATTTAGTTGAATGCTTGTTTTTTTATGAATTTCTTTTATTTTATTTACTGACTTGCAACTTTAATCCGTCAGTAAAACATAATGATAAATTTTAAAAGGAATAATACACATTTTCAAAAAATTTCATTCGTCAATAACAGTTTTAAGTTTTAAAATTTCTCAACAGAAAGTATTTACTCCAATTGAATTACTGTTAATTTTAGGAAGTCTTAAGAACCCTTGACAATAGCAGAAAAATGAAATTAGTGAAAAAAAATACGTCGCAATGTTAATAAAAAATATTTATTGAAATGATGCGTTTGCGCAACTTTGGCCGAAAATGGGTTGAAGTCAACTAAATCTTGAGCCCACGAAATTTAAAGCAAAATTAAAAACAAAATTAAGACGATTAAAAGTGATACAAAAATTGAAATGCGAATTAAGGCAAATGAGAAGGATTGCGCTAGACTTATGAATGAACTTGTGCTTAGGACTTAAAGCGTTTTAACCAAAAATAGGTACCTATTAAAAATATTAAATATCTACTCTAAGATATAGCGGAACAGTAAATATTTTATGATAAAAAAATACCATTGTTTTTGAATCAGTAATAATTTCATAAACTATTAAAACCAAAATATCCCGATTAGCTGTCATTTCAATCAAGGGATTCATATTAATCAAGGGATTCATTTTGATCAGATTCATATTAAACAGTGGGATTTAATATGAAACAAAACTTCTTTTTTTTATACTACACTGGCATTCATAACTCTGACTGTGTAATTAAAAAAAACATCATTATCACAGACACCTCTATACTGTAAGCAGTATAGAGGTGTGTACTGTAAGCAGTGCACACAAAAAATGAACTCCTTTAATAACTCTTGATTTAATGATCGGTTACTCGCCTTCAAAGATTCAATATTAATGGTTCGAAAGTCTACCTTTAAATAAGCTGATTATATAGAGAACCCGATATTTTAAGTTACAAAATCAGATGCGAAAAAGCACTTTCCTACCTAACGTAGTATTCTTACGTAGAGCAGAGGTATTTTTTAAGAAGAAATTTGGATTTTTGACTGCTAAAATATGTGGGTAGCCGTACTCTATTCCAGTTAATTTCGCAGGGGAACAATCAAAATTTAAGACTCATTAATGTAAATTCACTTCTTTGTATAATTCGCTAAATCTCGATAATTTTTTAAGCATAATGCACATAAATATAAAACTCATTTATCTGAAAATAATTACACGTAAAGAATAATTTTAAATACCTTTTTATTATATTATTTAACAGCAGTTTAAAAATGTTTGAATTGTAAGGAATCTGGATTTTTACATAATTTTGAAGTATTTAATTTCAAATGACAAAATGCAAAATTTAAAGGAAATCGGTTGGAAAGTTATAGAGAAATAAAGTTCAACTATACATTTTTAAATGGATTTCTCAAAAGTTTTTTCACCGATTTCATTCAAATATTTTTGCTATTTGAAATAATGCATAATTGTAAAATGATTTGCATACCGTACAACTCAAAATTATTATTTTTAAATAAATTTAAAATAAAAATAACCGATGAAATATATACGAATAGTTATTAATGCGAGAATTAAAATGAATAGTTAATAATATTATAGCGAATAGTTATTAATACGATGCATACATCAAAATTTTTAAATTTCATGTCTATCTCTATGAAAATTTTGTTTTGTGGCCTCCCCACCCCAATGAAAAATTCCTGTGCCAACCTAAGATTTAATGGATCATCTTTATTTTTTAGAATATTAAATGTGATATACTGTGGCCATTATTAGTCTTAGTGTCACTTGAAATTAAATCATAGTTGATTTGAAAGTCTCAAAAATTCATTTAAATTTGTACGGCCTTAGAAGTTTAAAACAAACTGCGAACCTATGATTAATCAGGATTAATCATGTTTTTGCTCTTAGTTAGTTCTCTTCCATTTATAGTGCAAATACATTTATTTAATTTACGTTATGAATCACATAATAAATAGAAAATAAAATGTTTTCTGACAATTATTTACCTTCTTTATTCATAATTTTATTTAAAATTAAAATTCTATCTTTAAGTCTAAAATTAAGATTCCGTAATACCTTATCAAGTTATCGATATCAATTAAGAAATGTCATGTGTTAGAATCGATTTAAGATTATTGTTCAAACAAAAAATGTGAATAGGAAATATTAGGAACGAATCCCAGCGATGGCTGGTCGATATGAATTCCGCACCCGGCTCGCGCCGACCACAGTGCTGACGTAAAATATCCTCAGCGGTAGATGGATCATGGGTTAGAATTCTCTTGCTGTCACGCTAATCGTGTGGGGTTCTCGTGGTTTTCCTTTCCATGTAACGCTAATGCGGGTTAGTTCCATTAAAATGTCCTCCACGAAGGCAAATTTCTCTCAATACTCGATTCAGGAGATCCTTGTTTACTGGATTGGGTTCAATATTACAAGGCTACGGAGTTTAATATTAGTAGTCTTAAGCTCATAATTGAGTCTTCTGTTCAAAGACAGTTATAAAATAATATAAAATATTAAAAAAAATCTTATAGAATATGTATGACAAAATTACTGTACAGAAGTTTGCTTAAGGTTTTTTTTAATAGCATTTTCTTTTATTTATGTCAAATAATTTGTTTGTATGCCTGTACTTTATTCAAGTTATTTTGCTATTAAACGAAGTCGGTAAAAATTTTTTTTTACACGAGTGTGATGTGCTAACAGCCAATTTACACTGGATTTCGTACATTGATTGGTAAATGAAGTATTTTGTATCAAATGTCAATTTTGCATTCTTAATTTTATTTTAAGCAATTGGAATTGATTTACAATAAAAGTATGGTTGAAATTCTATTTAAACAATATTAGCAACAACCATGTAAGCATTAAAAAGTAATTCAACCGGAAAAAAATCTTTCAAAAATCATGTTTCAAATTTATTTTCGTAATTTTTGAAGTTTTAAAAAACAATTTCAATTACATAATCCTTGTCAATAAACCAGCAAATTTAAAATATAAATTACAATTTTAACAATATTCAAACTTTAAAAAAGGAAAATATAACAATCATACTTTGTTTTTTTTACTACTTTAGTAGTAGTACTTCTTTTTTACGCCGCACTTTAAATAGTTTAAACTACCTATGATATAAACACACACAAAAAACTGCTATTGTGATTGTATATTTATTTTTAAAAAAAATTTTATGAATTTTATTTTACAAAATGCATTTTTGGTTGCATATTTTAGCTAATAATAGCATAAAATTTAAAAATACAACTTTCGTGTTCAGTTTATTATTCTGAAAACGTCGTTTTTTTTCAAAACAGCGTAAGTCTTATGTTTAAGAATTAATTTCTCAGTAACTATTCGAACGATATCTTTCAAATTTCGTATTTCACCATTTAAAATTGCAAATTGATGCAAAACTTGTATACGAATTCAATTTTCTTTACTACTACTAAATAAAATAATAAAAGATAAAAAGTATTTACTGAGAGTTTTATTTTGCTTGAAATTATTTCTGGATAAACGAAGCTCATGTGAAGCTTTGTGTGAAAAATTCGCTTAAAAAGTTCAAGCTATGATGAAATACGCACAAAGTAATGTTAATATTAAGGGGTCCATATTCAGGACCACTCTCCTGTTCTAACCACTAAAACCTTATTTCTCAGATTGCGGCTACCTCCTATTCGAATCCGCCAAGAAAATGATATGTTTATTCAGAGAAAGTACGCTTTTGTGTCTGATTTCGTAACTTAAAATATCGTTTGCACAAATTAATAAACACATATAACCCCTTCGAAGCATTCAGATTGAGCCCTAGAACGTGAAGATCCAATCATTAGATCAAAAATTATTTATGTTAATCCATTAATATATATATTTGTGTACTGCAAATCAAAATTCTTGTTTATACAACAGAAGTTTTCCATTTGTGTTGCATTTTTGAAAGAAAAAAAAATCCAGCAAATGAAACAGGTAGCAACAGGTATTACAAAATTTACATTTTTGGACAAAACACGTGAAGATTTCAAAATTGAAAAGACAAGAGAATTATAATGTTACCTGTATTTTGATGTACTAGCTCAATTGACATTATAACTCTTTCCTATAAGAAAAACAGTTGCTTTAGCAGAACCATAGTTCAAAAAAAAAAAAGAAAGAAAGAAAAAAACAGCAGTATAAATAGTACAATCAAAAAGGCAGGACATGTAATGACTCCTTCCAGGGTTGAGAAAAATTTAGACCAGACGTAACCCCCTACGTGTTTTTCAAATTCCGATACTTTGATTAAGACATTATATAAGATATTATAAAACACATACTCCATATTTATCAAATTACACTCTCACTGCGTAAAATTTTAATCGAAAAACCATATAGTTTTTCATTTGCTTTTATAACCCTTTTCTTGACAATTTTTTTCTTTCGGTTTTTCATACTTAAAATATCACATTTAAGTAATCGCTGTTTTTTCATTGTACCAACTTCATCGCAGAATTCATTACAATTTCAAATTTACTTTGGCAACTAATTTTTTTCAGAAATGGTTAAGTTTTAATTCAGAAATTTTGATGTGATGATGATGATGATGTGACGCTTCGAAATTGAGTGCTGACCATATTCTGACATGCTAAAAACACGAAAGGAATCTAAGAAAGAATCTTTAAAGAATATTAAAGAATCTTTTGACCATTTTCACATGGTAATAAAACTTATTACGACACTCAGGGACATACTTAAGGTCTTAAGCGACTCCGGGCGAAACGTTGAGGCATTTTATCATGGTTAATAAATATCAGATTTCGTTTAACAAGGAATAAATTAAACGTAAGAATTTTTTATTCCAATTATTTTTTTTTTACTTTTTAAAACTGTTTTCGTATTTAACGATCAAAAATCTGACAAAATGCATAAATAGTTTTTAATATTATTTAACTAAAATTCGTAACTGTAATAATAATAAAAAACGTTTATTATTTATTCTCTACAAACTAATTACTGAATAAATTAGCTTACTTAGCCAGTTATTTTTTTTTCCAAATAAAACTCAAAACATTAAACTGGATGCGTAGCCAGATTTTCCACCAAAAACCAAGCACCTTCTAAGTTCTTTTTAAGCACACAAAGAACATTTTTTATGACTTTCCAAAAAAAGAAAATCATAGTTAGGATCTGTGCAGGAATATTTTTTTCCCTATCGTTTTAAGTTCTTAATTTATAAACATAAAATTAATAAAATTCAAAAACATTTTCAAAGACTTTACATAATCATAATAAAATAACTAGTTTCCGATAAATATTGCAGAGAAAATTGTGAAAATCATGCAGTTTTTGTAATTTAGAACGACAATCGACACAGCAAAGGAAAAATAAAAAATCTTAATAAAAGATAGAAAATTAAGCACTTATCACAAATCCTGAATAAAAAAAGCACCTTTAAGGGCTTTTACAATACTCAAATCAAAAATAAGCACCTTTAAGCACTTTTTAAAAACGCTACACCCCCTGTTAAAGAATGACAAAGACAGAGAACCAACTTGTCGAATGAAAAGTTAATGAATTTAGATGAGAAAACCTTTTGAAATAGAAATTATTCTTTTAGAACACGTCTTTATTCCTTATTTACAAGCATTGATAGTCTAACTAAGCATTCCATAAATTTTATAATTAATTAATCATTTTAAATAAATGTATATAAAATGAAATGGACACAAATGAAATATATTTATTGCTAATGAAGCGGCAAATTAGTTTTCACACTGCAATGAGTGCTTTAAAATATGAAATGAATAATGAAAATTTATAATTTAAAAGTTACATTCTTATCCACTTTTAAGCTTTTAAGCAAAACAGAAAAAATTTTGTTTTTTTAATTTATTAACTTATTCCTTTGGGGTGGTCGGCACTATCTCCAGTTTAAGCCTGTAATAATGTTTATTCTTTTCTTAAAGTTACAGTCCCAGGAAAGCACTGTAGTGTTTTAATAAAAGTGCAAGACATGTCTTGCACGAGTTTATATGCAATAATTATATATTTAAATTTACATATGATGAGTTTTTATTCCGAAAATCTTTATATACACCGATTGATACACGACCGTAAACAAGTGCAAACTAGAGTGCCTTCAGTGATAGTTTGCACTTGTTTATTTGTTCACCTGTTTACTTGTTTATTTTGTTCACTGAAGGCACTCTAGTGCAAACCGGTTTCAGTCGCGTTATCGCTTGCGTCAGTTGCGGTTGTGTTTCTGTGACTTTATGTGCTGTACTTATAGGATTTACAGTTTTGTAATACGCAGTTATTTGCTTATTTTGTGCAGTGTTTATATAATAAATCGAAAAACTTCAATCACGTGTAAAGAAAAAAAAAGGCCGAGATAGCCTGTAGGTAGGGCACTGGGCCCACGTCCAAGAGTTCGTGGGTTCGATCCCGACCGGCCGAACATTCCTTGTGCTGTAAATGGCGACCGATGCACGTTAAATCTGTGGAGTCGCAAAGTCCTCCATGTTCCCATAACAAATAAATACCTCTGGGGGTTCTGATCCAGGAGTTTCCTTGTCTTCTGGATTGGGTTCAAAATGACAAGGCTACGGAGTTAAATGTTAGCAATGGTTAACCCAAAATCGGATCTGCTGTTCAACGACGGATATAAAATAAAATAAAGTCACTCGTGGAAAAAAAAGGCGATGCAAAAAAGCTAAAGTAAAGGCCCTCGTGAATGCTAAAATATTTCCAAACCTCGAAATATCTCGAAGATTGAAGGTTTCTGAAGTTAGCGAACGACGCATAGAAAAGAAAATTGAGTCAGGAGACCAATTGAGGCCGAAAAGAAAGAAAAGATGCGGCAGAATCTTATACTGCGTCGAATAATGTAGCTAAAGACTGTATACTAATATTTTGAATAAATTGTTCTGATAGAATTTAAGCTTTTATATTCTCTTCAGTGGCTCGCTTAAAGCAATCTTTTTGGGAAAATTATTCGAATTATTAGATTGTATAATACGTGGCGACGATTAAAGTTCGTTTTAATGGTCTTTCGTTTTGTTTAAATATGCAATTTGTTCCCCTTAATAACTAGGTTTTTCGTTGTTAGTATTAATTGTAATAGAAATTTATTTCTAAAATTAAAATACGTGTCAAAATTGCGTTAGCATATGAATTAGTTTAATTTGCTTAAACTTTTAATTATTTTAAGTTGAACATGACAAACGAAATTGTGCAGAATCTTTCTGAATCTCTATTTGCATGTATACTTTTAAAACTACCACTAACATGGAAGAATAATATCAAACTTTGGTTTGTTAAGGAATTTTGATTTATCAGGAATTACTAACGACTAAACGAAATATAGCAATATTATAGCAGCTATAGACACAGACTTAAACGGCAGTTTCAGATATTTTGTTTCATCTTCCAGCTGCTAACAAATATAATACTCTTATAGGAAGTCTTATTGCGGAATTTATAGACTCTGAAAATAAACAAATTCTCAAACTTCTTTCTGCATTATAATTATCGGACGAAAAACCGTCACAAATGCAAACGCTGAATGGTACGGTGCGAAAAAAAAACGGATCATCCTGAATAATATTTGATGTAAAAATCGATTTTCACGATTGTGATTTGTAATTGCGACAATATCTTTCTCGTGTTGTTGCTACCCAGTCTCGATCACACGCAACGTGACGCTGCACACACTGATAAAAGCAACCGAGGAGTGATCAAACACACTACCATGATATTAAAACATCTCTCATAAGCAGCGCTCAAAAAAAGCGCTCCCGGCCTCTCATAAAAACAGCAATGAATCATATAGCGATATCTATTGATAGAATTCTATCCAAAATGACATTCTGGTGTAAGAGTAATGAAGCACTACGATTATTCAATACCAATTTACTAGTATATAACACCGTTCATCAACCTTCTTCGGTCCGGTTTAAGTTTGACAATTTTACCAGGGCCCACTAAAGGAGGGAGTAGCTACAGTTCGTTCACCAGGAACTGGCACTTGGCTCCACCGATTCTGACGAAGAGTTTATTCCGGCGCAGGCATAAGAGGAGAAAAGTCTCCGCGCTTGGAATTGAGACAACCCTTAATGCATGCCAAACGTAAAGGGTGAATTCTTTTTCAGTCACTTACTTCGCTTCATCATCTATAATTCTACCTTTCGTTACTCTAATGAAATATATTACAGCAAAATGTCTCAAAAAGGACAAACTATAGACTTAAAAGAGAAAAATATCATGAAATTTATGAAATATTTAATGTTAATAAAATGCACGTAAAGATTGCTAAATAAATATTTTTGTCATCCGATTGCCAACTAGCAAGCTTGGTCAGGATTGTTCATTTCCTTTTCCCAAAGATAGAGAAATAGTATCGTCGGATACCACGTGATGAAGGCGGAAACAACTGCCAACTCCTGGTGAATGATCTATTATCCGGATATAATATCTAATATCTAATTAGAATATCTAATAAGTTTTAGTTCATAAAACAGTTAGCTCCTAGCATTACAATCTTATGAAACTTTCTTTTTCCTCTCGAAAAGATAAATTATAAAAACACAATTGTTTCATAATCAGCATTCATATAAAATAAATGAAACAGTCTTGCTCTAGCGCCTTCTTAAAAGATTGTAAAAATTTCCATTATTCGGAATTATTTTGCGTAAGCAAAGTAGTTCTATCAATTATAATATATTAATAATAAGAATATTTAATACATAATATAATACATTTTTTTAATCATGCGTTTTAATATTTACTTGCAATAGTTTTTATTCGCATTTTGCATTGATTAATTAATCTTTTTTAAAAATAAGTTGCGACATTTTGTTCGATACTAAACATTTAAAATGAATTGATTCATTTGGTGGTAAGCAAATATTTGCATCAATTCAATATTTGTATTTATACTTTGCATGTAATCTTCGCATTGGGCAACAAATTGATTTATTTAATAAATTAGAGTTAAATTATGCACGCATGGTTTTATTTTTAGTCCCAGAATTTTGTACTTATTTTTCATTTTAAAAATTAAACGTAAATTTCTATCATTGCATATTGAAAATTTAAACAATTTTGTTACATTAAATAAATAATCTCAGGAAACTAAAGCGGCAAAATATTACTCGATTAAAAACTTTGTTCGCTTCGAAAAATATTCAAACAAGAAATAACAGTATACATGTTTCAAACACTCAAAAACAGGCGCCCATTTTCAAAACTTGCCAGATGTGAATCGGAAGAAACAAAAGGGATTTGAATTATAAAACGAAGAGCTGCTTATGAAAAATGGAATGAATAGCAGGAAGATACAAAAGTTAAAAAAAACCACAGAAGCCAAAAGAAAAAGAAAGAAATAAAAAAAGATACCCTGACCATTTTTCCACCACTGTTTCTCATAAGCGTATAGCCGTGTTTTTGCCACCTCATATTAATTTTATTCACCATAATTGTCATAACATTTCTGCATTCCATATTTCCGTTTTGCACACATTTAACATTTACAACCTTCTAACTTTACTTAACTTACCATCTTCCGCTCGTTTGATGTTGACAGTGGATTTAATCGCTTCTATAGTGGGTTCATCTTGGCTAAACTAACTAGACTCAAACTTCTTCAAATCCTTACAGAGATCTTTCTTTAAGAACTTAACAGTTTTTTCCCCGTTCGTTATAAAATTAGGCCTTTTAACAAAAACCAAATTTAGATCTCTTACAGATTCTATTAGCTTTAATGATCACTGTGGTATTTACTACATTCATTGTCAGTGAGAGATTGGCTATATCGGATAAACTAGACGCGCTTTAAAATTTAGACTTAAAGAAACATAATTGCCTGCTATCAAAACATCATCCATTGCAGCAAACTGTTGGAATTATGGGCATAAATTCAATTTCGACGATGTCGAAATTATTTCCATCACTGCCACATAAGCTCATCTTGGAATCTTATTCTATTCAAATAAATGCTTATTCCCCTCTCAACGATATCAGATCCTCACCACTTCTCCATAACGAGTGGAAATGCATTTTACCTTGATTTGTCTCTCACGGTCACTGTGGTTTCTCTTGTTCTGTGGATCTTTTATCTCTCTCGAGTACTGTGGTTTTTTTCTAGCTGTTTCTCACTTTTATTTTTTCCATTTTTCGTGGACAACTTTTTGTTTTATTTTAAACTTACGTTTCTTATCATTCACGTTCGGCTTGTCTTGAAAACGGGCGCCTGCTTTGAGCGCTTGAAACATGCCGACTGTTATTTCCCATTAATGTGTTTTTTGAAGCGAACGAAATTTTTAATCTTGTAAAATCTTTGTTATAATTCAAAAATGGAAAGTTCACATTACTTTTAACTATATAATAATGCATAAAAAAGTTTGATAAATAATTAGCCGAAAATACGTCTTCAGTCAATTTATTTTATAACAAATGAGCATCTTCAAATTATATTAGTAGGGGTGCACAATCTTTTTGAACGAAGGGCCACATGGACAGCAGATTAACCAACGAAGAGCTGCAAGCCAAAGTACTTAGACAAACATGTTTAGTAATTGTAAGTAGTGATTACTATATAAACATCATTATTCAAGGCACTAAATTATTTTTATCAGTTAACCTTGTAATAATACGTTGGTATAAAATTAAATATTTTTAAACGTTTAAAATAAAAATAAAAACTTTGAAATTGATTACTTAGAAAATAAAATACAATCAGAATAAACTTATCAGGAAAAAAATTCAGATTAAATTAAAATAATTAAAAACAATGGGAATATTCATGTTTGTTTTAATCACATTATATAATACTTAAGTCCATTTAATCATAAATTTTAACATAAAAAATTTGTTCAGTGAATTAAATTAAAAAAAAATTAATATTCTAGTTATCAACATTAATGAAAATTAAATACTTTGATTTAAAGAAAGTTCTTAGCGTTAAAAATGATTAAAATTGAAACCCTTGCAGCTTAAAATAAGATTCAACATTTATTAAGGAATATACTTAAACTTTGAAAGATTTATTTTTGGCTGAGAAAGGGGCAAAGGGCTGAGAAAGGAAAGAAAGAAAACATTAATTTTGAAGGAACTATTTCCTTAATAAATAAAAAAACTATAAGTTACTTGCTTACAATTCCTTATGACCCATACTTTTTAAACATAACACTATTAACAATTAATTCACGTGTGTTAGCAATAAATTAAAATTTGCATTACTTTATGATACTTAAATTTATTATTTTTTTTAACAGTTAAAATTTAATGATATACAAATCATTTCTCAGCATATAATTATAAATGTAAAATGGTTAAAAAAACTTTCTTAATGGCATATTCCACAATTTGCAAAATTTTAAAATATTGTGATGGTTTGATCTACTTGATCATGTGATAGCTTTTTCGGGTTATTAAATGAAAATTTAATGATTTTGTTTAAAGACTGCTCCTTAACCTTGAACATGACAAATTCATTTATACAGAAGCTGTTGCGGTCAGTATTAATTTTAGGGCATATAACTTAATTAGTTTGGGAATTTGTCCCATATGGAGCTCTTCCTTTCCAGATTTTTAAATTGCGAGAATACGAATCGAGATATGTGATTTTCAAATTGCGCGAAGACTCACAATGTATAATTTTTAAAACGTGTAAACATGAATAGCGATATGTGGTTTTTAAATCACGTGAATATAAATCGTGGTGTGTGATTTTTGAATTGCGAGAAGAGTAATAACGTATGATTTTTTAAACGCTAAAATATGAATCGCGATTTGTGATTTTAAATCTCAAGAATACGAATCGCGATAGATGACTTTTAATGTTAGTATGAAATCTCGTTAATGTTAATATGAAATGCAATTTTCAGACCGCGAGAATACGAATTACGATGTGTGACTTTTAAATTGCGACTGTCAAAAAATAAACGTGCGAAAAAATACTTATATTTGCGTTGATATCGACACAGAGCAAGTGAGTGATTAATTTAATGCGCGATTCAAAACTCGCATGCCGTGAAAATATAGTGATAAAGATATGAGGATGTTTTGAACCGTGGGGAAAGGCGTAGGTTCCCATCGTAAATAAAAAGGGATTTTAATAGTTATAACTACCGAAAAAAACTATTAAAATCCCTTTATATTTACGATGAAATCGGCATAACTAGCGTCAAAAAGTAATGTATTTAAATGCCCGGGATTCGAGTAAAAAATATTAGGACGTTCGAAACCTTGTTGAAATGTGTAGCAATAATAATTGCCAAAATAACGATTCATAAATAATTTGATTTGCGATAAAATCGTCACAAATAAACCACTTCAAAAAATGGTTAGCTCAATGAGTGAATCGTTACTCGCAATTCACAATAATGTCGTGCTAAAAATATCGCGATTTTGAAAACTAGCAATAACTGCCGAAAAAATGGTCAAAAGTCATTTAGATTTACGATGCTGTTTACTCAATTAAAGCGTCTCATAACTTTCAAGACGTTCGAACATATTTCAATTTCATAAAAAAAAATATCGCGATTTCAGAAACTACGTGAAAATGGGTAGCAATAATTATCGAAAAGTCATTGAATTTTCGACGAAATCACCACACATGAAGAGGGTCAATAATAATGTCGAATTAAAATATTGGGATTTACAAAACTATGCGTAAATCCGTAGTATTAACCATTGAGAAACTACATTGGTTGAGATTTTGTGCATCAAAAATTTGATTGCGCAATATTATTTTATTTTAAATCCGTCGTAGAACATCCGACCCAGTTTTTTGGGTTTACGACTACTAATCTTCAACTCCTAATTTCGAACCAATCCAGAAGACAAGGAAACTCCTGGATCAGTACCCCCAGAGGTATGATTTGTTATGGGAACATGAAGGATTTTGTGACTCGACAGATTTAATGTGCATCAGTAACCATTGTAGGCTGGGATCGAACCCAAGAACTCTTTGAAATGGGCCCAGTGCCCTACTAACCAGGCTATCCCAGCCTGATTGCGCAATTTAAAATTACCGAACATTTTTTTATTTATTTTTTAAAATTGCTAATTTTAAAAATTATGTTTAGGTTGCTGCCGCAGGCTATACATACGGCTGTAGAGGTCGTATGCTGTGCCCCTCTACTTAAAACAATTAAAAATAAATTTTTTTAAATGATTTGGTCAGACATTTGCTCAATATATCCTTCAATGATGTTTATTTTTAAAGATCAAGTGCCTTTGCCTGGATTACATTTGTCCGGTATACCATTACAATGCTCGTAAAGTAACTACATAGCCCCGTTTGGGCAATACTTTCAAAATTAAAAAAACTGAAATATTTATAATTTCAACGTTCAATAAATATAAATTTATGAAGAGTTTTTAAGCAGCAATACATTGCCACAAAAGTATTATGTTTCCCCAATTGTGACAATTTTCTTTTGAAGTAAATTGAAAAGTATGCATTAAAGTTTGCTTGTGTGATTATTTAACAAATGAAGATTTCTTTTAACTGAATGAGACATTTCTTCTTATCCTACCACAAACACCACATTCAATTCTCCTATTTTAGGCAAAGCATAGAAATTCTATAAAATGTGGTGTTATTTTCATTGAACTATGCTTACATTACATTCATTAAGAAACAAAAAAAATTTCATGCACGAATTTTTTTTTAAGAAATAGAATGGGGCGTATAGGCACCCATTCACCAAAACAATGAACAAACCATTTAGCTGAATGCTTGTTTTTTATGAATTTTTTTATTTTATTTACTGACTTGCAACTTTAATCCATCATAAAAACATAATGATAAATCTCAAATGGAATAATTATGCATTTTCAAAAACTTTCATTTGTCATTTAACGTTTTAAGTTAAAAGAAAACTTCAATAGCATAAAAAAGTTTCTCAGCAGAAAGTGTTCACTCCAATTGAATTACTGTTAGTTTTTGGATGTCTTAAGAGCCTTTGACAATTGCAGAAAAATAAAATTAGTGAAAAAAATACCCCACAATGTTAATAAAAAAATATTTATTGAAATGGCGCGTATGCTCAACTTTGGCCGAAAATGGGTTAAAATGAAGTGAATCTAAAATTAGACCACACGAAATTTTAGATAAGAGTAAAAACAAAATTAAGACGATTAAAAGTGATAAAAAAATTGAAAAGCGAATTAAGGCAAATAAGAAGGACTGCGTTAGACTTTAGAATGAACTGGCCCTTAGTACTTAAAACTTTTTTACCAATAAAATAGGTCCCTATCAAATATAATATTAAACTTCCACTTTAAGATATACACGAAAAGTGAATAATTTATGATAAATATAAAAATACCGTTGTTTTTGAATCAGTAATAATTTCATAAGATATTGAAACTGAAATATCTAGATTAGTTGTAATATTAATGAAGGGATTCATATTAATCAAGGGATTCATATTAATCAGATTCATATTAATCAAATGCTTCATATTCATCAGATTCATATTAAGATAATTTTATTTTTGTCTGGGCAAATATGAATTCCAAAATGCCGTTTAAAAGCAAAAGTAGAATAATTTATATCTTTCTTTTCAGCACTAGTCACTTTATATTTTAGTTAACTAATCACTTATGCTTTCTTGGGCGCTTTCTGAGAACAGCTTTATTTAAATAAAGGATTTAAAACTTCTAACACTGGATTAAATGAATCAAAACTCCGACCCAAATCGGCTCAGATACGACCTATAATAACGAGAAATATATGAACAAAGTGCTTTATTATTATTATTTTTTTTTATAATTATAATATACTTCCGATATTATTATGTTATAAAAGGATACGAATTCCACTTTTGTACGCATCAAAATTACTAAGTATTTAAATTATTAAATCAGAATACATATTAACTATTTTTTCGTTACATAAATTTACTTTAAAATAATTAGTATAACAATGAATTAGTATAGTTATGTGGTGACTAGTGCACGCTAAATCTGTTGGGTGACAAAGTCCTCCATGTTCCGTTAACAAATTATGCCTTTGAGGATTGGAGATTGATCGTTCTCTAGTTCAGGTCAAAATTACGTCCTGTAGATGATTGATTGAATGGATGGATGTATGAATGGGTTCGCTCTATAAGTGGGTGTGACGTATGGGTGTGGCAGTTGTCGAATTCTTGGCCATAGATGCCGAAACTGGAGAACAAGATCACACCCCCGGTGCCTTAATGGCTACGAGAATAACAAAAATAATAGTTATCTATAAAAATGAAATTGAAATGCCTGCTCTATGGTAAATAATGGCTACATGATAAATAATGCTATATGATAAATAATGGCTGCCATATGCTATATCTAATGCCACTTACCAATGTCAGCAAGCCTGCTTAGTGTAACTAAGCTAATGTAAGGAAGAAGTGCTTCAGTGATGCCATCTCTGGCCAAAACTGTGAATTCAATGACACACACGTCACAGCCTATTACAGGGCGGGCACATTCATATATCCACTTATTCATCCACAGATCATAATTTCAAGCAGAACCCGAGAACAATCAATCTCTAATTCAGTACCCCAGAGGTATGATTTGTTTTGTGAACATAGAAGACTTTGTGACCCGACAGAATTAACGTGCACCACTCACCATTTACTACACGGGGAGTTTTCGGTCGGCGGTGATAGAACTCACGACCTCTTGGACATGGACCCAACGCATTATTTACCAGGCTATACAGGCCCTACTTAAAATTCCAAATCTTACATATTTCTATTTCCTATTTGGGACCAAACCTTTTTGTGAAAAAAAAATTTCAAAAAAGTTCTTATAGATACTATAGATATTTCTTATGTATAAACCAGTTTACTTATATTGCAAAATGATATAAAATTGCAATTTTTGAATAAAATGTAATGAATGAATTGTAAGGTATACAATTTTTGCATCGTTATAAAAAATGCAATTTAAAATGACGAAATACAAAATTTTGGAAAATCATTCGAATTCCTGAGAATTTTTTTAAAAATGCATAAGTCGTATTGTTTGAAAAAGTCTTATGTTTAAAAATTAAGGGAATCTGTCGAACGCTTGCATTACATTCATTAGGATATCTTAATTACATTTTATTTAAGAAATAAAATGGTGCGTATAGACACTATACACCAAACCAATGAACGAACCATTTGTTGAACGCTTGTTTTCTTATGAATTTTTTTATTTTTTAATATTTTTTTCATTTACTGATTTGCAACTTTAATCCATCATAAAATCATAATAATTTATCTCAAAAGTAATAATTAGACATTTTCAAAAAATTTCATTTGTCAATAACCATTTTATGTTTAAAAAAACTTTAATAGTTTAAAAATTTCCCAACAGAAAGAGTTCACTCCAATTGAATTACAATTAATTTTTGGGGTTCTTAAGAATCCTTGATAATAGCAGAAAAATAAAATTAGTGAGAAATATACGTCATAGTGATAATAAAAAATATTTATTAAAACGGTGCGTTTGCACAACTTTGGCAGAAAATGGGTAAAAATTAATTGAATATAAGTGTAGACCACACGAAACTTTAGGGAAAAGTAAAAACAAAATTAAGAGGATTAAAAGTGATAAAAAAATTTAAAAGCGAATTAAGGCAAATAAGAAGGATTGCGCTAGAATTTGCAATCAACGGGTCCTTAGTACTTAAAACTTTAGAGGTATTTTTTAAAACAAATTTGGATTTTTGACGTCCAAAATATGGGGGTAGTAGTACACTGCTCCTAATAATTTCACAGGGGAACAATAAAAACTTAAGACTCATTAATACAGATTCACTTCTTAGCACAATTCGATAAATCACGATAATTTTTTTAAGCATATTGCACATTTTTGCACATAAATATGAAACGAATTTATCCGTAAATAATTACATGTAAAGAATAATTTTTTTATCATATTATTTAATAGCAGTTTAAAAACGTTATAATTGCAAGGTATACTGATTTTCACATAATTTTGAAGTATTTAATTTTAAATGTTAGAATACAAAATTTAAGAAATTTCAACGAAGCATTTTTAAAGATTGGATTTTGCAGAAACTATTCAACCGATTTTATTCCATTTTTTTTTCATTTGAAATTACTTTAAAATAAAGTAAATTTGTAAAATGATTTGCGTACTTTAAAACTCAAAATTTATTAATTATTTTAAAATAAATTTAGAAAAAAAATAACTTTTATAAAAACATTTATAAAAGCTTGAAAAAGAATTCTCTTATTAATTTTAAGACAGAGTCACACAAAGAGACATAAGTATTTAAGAATCCAATTGAAAGATTATTTTCTGAAGTTAATAGGTAATATTTTTTTAGAAATATGCGCATTAAGATAACTCCCGAAATTTATCATAGTCTAAATGTTTTTGAACAAATCCTTATTTCTAAATTTTTCTGCTTTAATGACTTTTGATTAAATTTCAGAAATTTCAGTTAAATAGTGGGAGCAATATAAAATACATTTTTTTATATATAAATACATAGCTTTCTTATTACTGTAAAGCCATTAATGTAAAATGCAGAAACATCCAGAGTTAGCTGTTACATCCCCGAAATTCCTCTTAATCTAAAGGTTTTGGAACAATACAAGAGTTTTAAAAGTGGAAGTAGAAAAATGTATGTCTTTCTTTTCAGCGCTAATCAATTTATATTTTAGTTAACTAATCAATTATGCTTTCTTAGGCTCTTTCTGAGAACAGCTCCATCTAAATAAAGTTTTTTAAACTTTCAACACGGGATCTAATGAATAAAAATCAGCTCAGATATGACTCATAATAACGTGAAAAATATGAACAAAGTGGTTTATTATTATTATTTTTTGGTTTATTATCATAATACTTCCAATATTATTCGATAAAAAAAGATACGAATCCTACTTTTTGTATGCATAAACATTACTAAATATTAAAAATTTATTTATTAATTCAGAATATATATTCAATTTTTTTTATTTTCAAGTCATTAGTTTAACAACGAATTTGTATAGTTATATGATGACCAGTGGACGTTAAATATGTCGCATCACAAAGTCCTTCCAGTTCCTATAACAAATTATGCCTCAAAGGTACTGAATTGGATATTGATCGTTCTGTTGTTCAGATCAAAATTACTGTATGTGAATGAATGAATGAATGAATGGATGTATGAATAGGTCCGCTCTATAAACGGGTGTGACGTATGGGTGTGGCAGAAGTTGAATTCGTGGCCACAGATGACTCTTTCTCTCAATACTCGATCTAGGGGCTCCCTCGTCTTCTGGATTGGGTTCAAAATCACAAGACTAAGGAGTTCAACATTAGTAGTCGTAAGCTCATAAAATTTGGTCGGCTGTTCAACGACGGTTATAAATTAAAATGTAGTCATGTAGGAACGAAACGAAATTGAAATCGCTGCTATATGATAAATATATTTCTATTTATGAGGTCAAGCGGGTTTCCTTTATTAGTTTAAAGTATGTCGATCTTTTGAAGTTAGTTTATTATTAGTCTTAGTGTCACTTGAATTTAATTCATAGTTGATTTTCAAATCCCATTAAATTAGTATTGTTTTAGATTAATTGCAAACCTATGCGTTATTAAAATAAATCATGTTTTGCTCTTAGTTGGTGTTTTCCATTTATGGTGCAAATATAGTTATTTAAATCATGTTATATATCATATAATAAATAGTAAATAAACTATTTTCTGTTAAATATTTCTTTTCTGCATTTCCAATATTAATTTAGAATTATCATTCAATAATTAAGTCTAAAATTAAGATTCCGTTATTCCTTATCAAATGGCCGGTATCAATTAAGAAAATATCAGACATGCTCGCGTTAGAATCGATTTAAGTTTAATGTTGCTAAAATACAAAATTAATTTCTTTTTATGTAAAAAAACTGTGAATATTAAATGTTGCAAAATCTTGGATAGCCGTGGTGGTTGAGGGGATAGAGCGCTCACCCTCATATGAAGTGGCTGGTTGAATTCTGCACCCGGCTTGCACCGACAGCAGTGCTAACGTAAAAATATCCTTAGTGGTAGACGGATAATGGGTTCAAGGGATCTTGAAAGGCTTTCGTTTTTTTCCGCTCCATGTTCCGCAAATGCGGGTTAGTTTCATCGAGAAGTCTTCCACGAAGGCGAATTTCTCCCTATACATGATCCAGGAGTTTCCTTGTCTTCTGGATGGGGTTCAATATTACAAGGCTACGGAGTTGAATATTAGTAGTCGTAAACCCGAAATTGGGTCAACTTTTCAATGACGGTTATAAAAAAATTAAAAAATTTTGTAGAATATGCATAAAAAAATAACCATAAAGAAGTATTGCTTCTGGGTTTTTTTAAAAGCATTTTTTAAAATTTGTATTAAATAATTTGTTTTGATACTTTTACTTCATTCAAGTTATTTTGGTATTGAAGTAAATTGGTAAAATATTTTTGAAACGAGTGTGATATACTAATAGCCAATTTTACGGTGCATTTCGTATATTGATCGGTAAATGAAATATTTTCTATCAAATGTCAATTTATTTTAAGTTATTGGAATTGATTTACAATAAACATATAGTTGATAAATTCCGCTTAAACAATATTAGTAACAATCATGTGAGCATTAAAAATTATTCAACCGGAAAAAATCTTTCAAAAACCATGTTTCAAATTTGTTTCCATAATTTTAGAAATTTTACAAAATCAAATTCAATGATATATTCTTTGTGGATAAACCAGCGAATTTCAAAACAAAATTTGCAGTTTTAACAATATTTAAATTTTGAAAAAGGAAAATTTAAAAATCATACTTTATTTTAATTCTACAAGACGTAGTATTTTTTTTTAAGTCACTCTTTAAATTCTTTAAACTATCTATGATATAAACACAGATAAAAAATTGCTATTCTATCTTTATATTTATTAAAAAAAAAATTTCGCGTGAATTTTATTTCGCAAAATGCAATTTGCTAACATATTTTAGCTAATAATAGCATCGAATTTATAAATACAACTTTCTTTTTCAGTTTACTGCCCGAATAGATTCAATATTATACATAAGAAAAGTTTATTATAAATCAATAAGTATTCATTTCTTGGCAGTGTTTTACTGGGAAAGGTTTCAAAAAATAAAAAAAAAATATCTCTGCAAAAATATATAAATAAAGGGTTAATAATTATTTGCATCTCCAGTAAAAAACTTAAAATTCTGTTGTTGTTTCTAATGCCACCTGACAATACCAGCAAGCCTGCTTGGTGAAACTAAGCGAATTTAAGGCAAAAGTGCGTTTCTTGTGCTTCAGTGGCGCCATCTATGGCCAAAAATACTAATTCAGTCACGCGTACGTCGCATTTCTTTTACACGGCGGACACATTCATATATTCAATTATTCATTCACAGATCGTGATTTTAACCTGAAACTGAGAACGATCAATCTTTAATTCAGTACCCCAGAGATATGATTTGTTTTGTGAACATAGATGACTGTGTGACCCGGCAGGTTTAACGTGCACCATTCACCATTTATTACACGTGGAGTCTTCGGTCGGCGATGATCGAACTTATGATCACTTGGACATGGGTCCATCACCATAACAAGCAGGCTATCCTGGCAGTACTTAATATTCTATACCTTAAATACTTCCATTTCCCATTTGGAATCAATCCTTTATGTGAAGAAAATTTAAAAAAAATTTCTTATGCATGTATAGATATTTCTTATGTATGAACCAGTTTACTTATAGTGCAAAACAACGTAACAAAATTGTAATTTTTGAATAAAAAATATTAATTCTCAAACCAAGTGTCCTTCTGTGTTTGCATTATATCAAAAAGGTAACACAGTTTTGTCAAAAACAGGAATAGAATAAAAGACCTCTGTAAACAGCATCACTTTACCGTAAGACAAGTTTCGGTTTGGCATAATCCGTTTATCAATTGAAAATTAGATAGCGATATTAAAAAAGCAACAGATATTAGAAAATTTAAATTTTTGGACAAAACACTTAAAGATTTCAAAATTGATAAGAATGAGAATTTTAATCTTACCTGTATTTAGTTGTACTACGTTATACAGCTCATATCACATCATAGCTCTTTCCTATAAGAAAAATTGTTGCTGTAGTAAAACCATAGTTAAAAAATAACAGCAGTCTAAATAGTACTATTAAAAATTCAGGGTATGCTACTATACTCCCTATGGGGGTTGGAAAAGATTGGGTTCCGTCTCCAGACATAACTCCCTCATGTTTTTCAAATTCCAATACCAAGATATTATAACGAGCATACTATGAATTTAAATTATAACTTTACAAGCTCAATGAGTGACAATTTAATGGAAAAACCACATCGTTTTTCTGCTGCTTTTATAACCTTTTTATAGATAATATTCTCCCATTCGGGTTTTCATATTCAAAATATCATATTTAGGTAATCGCTTTTTTTATCAGTGTACCAAATTCATCGTGAAATCCATTACTGTTTGAAATTTATTTTGTCAGCGAGTTTTTTTCAGCCAGGATTAAGTTTTAATTCCGACATTTTGATGTGATGTTAGTACCAGTTGCCTCTTCTCACATCACGTTACGTAAATCTATATAGTTTAAATAATTTTCAGACCATGTTTGCATGGTATTTAAAACTCAAATATTTTCAATATATTACGACATTCTGAAACGTACTAAAACATTTTAGCGGCTCTGAGAGAAACATTGAGGCATTTTATCATGGTTAATAAAAATCAGAATTTGTTTAACAAAGTATAAATTAAACAAAAGTCTTTTTTTTAATTCCAATTATATTTTTTAATTTTTTTTAAAGGTTTTCACATTTAGCGATCAGAGAACGCTGACAAAATGTAAAAGTAACTTTCAATATTATTTAACAATGGTACTGCAACTAAAACTCTTAATAGTATTACCAATAAAAAAATTTATTATTTATTCATTGCAAACTAATTATGGAATATATAAGTTTAATCAGTTATTTTTTTTTAATCAAACTCAAAGCAATAATGAATGGCAAAGACAGAGAACCAACTTGTCGAATGAAAAGTAAATTAATTTAGAAGAGAAAACATTTTTAAATAAAAACTCTTCTTGGTAGAACAAGTCTTTATTCCTTATTTACAAGTAGACAACAAGTTACAAGTATTTACAAGTACACATTTAATAAATTTTAAAATTACTTTTATTTAAATAAATATAGATAAAATTAAATGGGCATAAAATAATGAAATATATTTATTGCTGAAGAAATATATTTCTTGCCGAATAAATATATTTCTTGCCGAAGAAATATATTTCTTGCCGAAGAAATATATTTAGTGCTAATTAAACATCAAATTATTTTATACACTGCATTGAGTACTTTATGAAAATTATATATGATATGAATAATGAAAATTTATAATTTAAAAGTTACATTAGCTACTTTTAAGCTCAGAAGAAAATATTGTTTCTTAATTTATTTACTTATTCCTTTGATGTACTCGCCACTCTCACCAGTTTTAACCAGTTTCTCACTAATATTTTCATTCCCGCAAGCTTGGCGAGAAAAAGTTTCATTTTATTTTATAACCATCGTTGAGCAGCTGACCTAATTTTGGGTTTACGACAACTAATGTTCAACTCTGTAGCCCTGCAATTTCGAACCTACTCCAGAATACAAGGGAGCTCCTGGATCAAGCAGTGGGAGAAATTTGTACTTTTGGACGGAACTAATCCACATTTACGTTTCACGGAGAGGAAGACCACGAGAACCTTCTACTGCCAGCCTGGCAGCAGGGGGACTCTAACTCATGATCCATCAGCCCTGTGGCCGGTGCAAGCCGGATACGGAATTCGTATTGCCCAGCCGTGGCTGGGATTCGAAGCCGGTTCACCTTACGTTTTATCCCCAGAGCCATTGCGGCTCATTAATAAAGATTTTGAAGAAAAGGTAACCCCTGATAAACATCCTCAGTCTCAGGGAAGTTAATAACTGGCACTTACCTTCGTCGCATAACGAACGCAAAATGTTTAAGTTTGTTAAAAATGTTTATTCCTCTGATAAAGTTACACTAATATTTTGAATAAATTGTTCTGAGAAAGTTTAACCTTTTATATTCTCTCCAGTGGTGACCGCGTTCATCGCATCACGCTAAAAGCAACCTTCTTGGAAAAATAATTAGATTATACTACGTGAGTTATTGCAATTAACTCACGTAGCGATTGTATACTACGTGGCGACGGTTCAAGTTTGTTTTTAAGGTCATTCGTTTGGTTTAATTATGCAATTTGTTCCCCTTAGAAATTCTTTTTTCATTGTTAGTATTAATTTTAATATAAATTTAATTCTAAAATGAAAATACATGTGAAAATTGCGTTAGTGCGTTAATTCGTTTAATTTGTTTAAACTTGTTATTAAAGTTGAACATGGCAAACGGAATTGAACAGAATCTTACTGAATCTCTATTTGCAAGTATACTTTTTAAACTACCACTAAACATGGCAGAATAATATCACACTTTGGTTCCAGACTCTGAAAATAAACAAATTCGCAAACTTCTTTCTGCATTGCAGTTAGGGGACGACAAAAACCGTCACAAATGCAAACGCTTGCAGGCACAGAAGGCCAATAAATAAAAAATAAAAAACGGACAACCCTGAATAATTTTTGATAATAATGTAATAATTGATTTTAATAGTTATTATAGTAATAAATATAGTATAGTTTTAATAGTAATTGATCTTCACATTCTAGAACTCAATCTTGATGATTCGAGGGGGTGACCTCAAACATGCTAATTAATAAGTGCAGACGATATTTTAAGTTACGAAATCGGACACAAATACGTACTGAATAAACATACTTTTTTCGCGACGGAATTGAATTTCTGATCCCCGAAATATAGGAGGCCCATAGCTTGGACAGGAGAACACTCCAAGGTATGGACCAATTAATGTTAATTTTACTTGTTGCGGATTTCACTATACATACGGAAACGAATTTCATAATTGTATTCAAAGAAAATTTCAGTTAACTTAAAAAGTTTTCGAGATATAGCAAAATACGCTAAAAGTAAAAGGGCCATTAAGGGGTTCAAACTTTGGAGCCCTTCCCTGACCAAATTATTGGGACCATACGACAAAAATTGCGTCTATATTTTGGGGGTCAGAAATCTGAATCCGTCGTTAACAAGGTATGTTTATTCATTGAAAGTACGTTTTTTGTATCTAATTTCGTAACTATTCGTCTGCACTTACTAAATACCATTTTTGATGTCACCTCATCGAACCATGAAGATTGAGTGCTAGAACGTGAAAATCCGATCAGTAGATCAAAAGTTATTCAGGGTGGTCCTTTTTTGTGCACTGTACATCTTTAAATGAACATTTTTTGAAAACCTTACGGCTACAACGTTTGCCAGCAGAAATACAATACCAACAAATCTTTCCGTTAGCTTAGCGCAACTCGAAAATTTAGCTCAACCAGCTGATAAAATAGCCA
The DNA here is from genome assembly GCF_982258835.1 of Parasteatoda tepidariorum. NCBI lineage: Eukaryota > Metazoa > Arthropoda > Arachnida > Araneae > Theridiidae > Parasteatoda > Parasteatoda tepidariorum. The sequence goes on along the minus strand of NC_141765.1, from coordinate 95,736,369 downwards.
AATTTAGAACGGATCCCCTACTAAATGTTTGTGTAATAAATAAATCCACGAAAAGATTTTTCAACATCGAACCTGGGATATCAACACTTCGTATCGATGATAACGATAACAGGTAACACCTGGTATCGATGTAATAACACTTCGTCAGCAAATAACAGCAATTTGAAAGATTTTCTCGTGAGAGATCACGCAATCGATCTCGAACAAGATATAATAATTTTCTTAGAGATAGATCCAGCTATAGGGGAAAAGAAAAAACGTCTAAATTCAGTTTTTATCATTCGAAATTTTGTCAAAAAGCTAGGTTAAAAGCTAGGTTTCTCGTGTTCTTACAACAATAGCCAGAAGAACTAAAAACGGTTGTCGCTGGGACGGCGACAAGTGATCTAAATGCCGAATGATGTTCGTGTCGTTTATTTGTATTTGATAAAAAGACGAATTAAAATTTTTTAGTGGATTCAGGTTTGGACGTGAGTAACTTGCCCGCCTCGAAAATGATTAGAAATTTGTAACCATTAGAATTTTTTAAAGCTAATAATTCAAAAATGTTGACCTACGGAAGTAAGTTATTGAACATCATTAATCGTTCTTCGTAATTCAGAATTACGAAAGGACTGCAAATAAAAAAAATTTAATTACTCCGTTGCCTATTCCAATTATTTTCAGAGCACTTAGGGCTGTTGATTGACCAAAAATGGCGTAAATTAATTGTCCATTTTCTTTATTTGGCATAACTACCGAAATGGATACTTTTTAAATAAAATAAATTTCAAGTGACGCATATTTTTTATTTTATAACCGGCGTTGAACAGCCGACCCCAATTTTTTTTTGGCTTACGACTACTCATGTCCTTGTCATTTTGAACCCAATCCAGAAGACAAGGGAACTACTGGATGAAGTATTAGGAGAAATTTTGCCTTCGTGGCAGACTTATTTTAACGGAACTACCTCGTATTTGCGTTACAAGGAGAAGAAAACCACGAAAACCTGCCCTGGTAAGATGGATGGCAAGGGAACTCTATAATCCGTCTACCACTGAGGATATTTTACGTCAGCACTATGGTCGATCGCGCCGCGTGCAAAATTCGAATCAACCAGTTGTTGCGGGGATCTAACCTGGGTCACCTCGTTGAAAGGCGAGTGCTCTATTCCCTAAGCCACCATGTCTCAGGAGACACATATTAAATTTTCTGGGAATAAGTAAATTAACCTCAAAAATTAAGCAGGCGTATACTGCACATTACATCAATGCAACTGGTCCGCCTACACAGAGTAAACCTAGTCCAAAAATATAGGATGTTGTAAAACAAGAATTTCAGTTTATGCTAGAGCAGGGTATTCGCCAGCCCTCGGTGTCTCTATGGTCGTCTCTACTACTTAAAGCTTAGGAAATATTCAACCAGTTCGGGACTAGAGGAAATTAAACACAGCAACAACAAGACGGTACTCGATTCCCCAACAATAAGACTTCACCCACGCGTTTCATAACAAATATTTTTTTAAAGATTGTTTTCATATTCCAGTACACTCCAGACGACAAACAAAAAGTTGAGAACCCTTTTTGGCTTTTCGAATTTTGGTCTGTGCCGCAAACTTTTCAGAGGTTCATTAATAAGTGCAAAATTTATTAGATCTGCGTTTTTGGAGATTTGCCTTATCGCTACGTTAACCTCGGTGAAATCTTTATTTTTTTAGTGAATCAGAGGAACAGCCAGGGTACGTAGCCAAATCTCTCAACAAAAAATAAGCACCTTTTAAGTACTTATCAAGCACTCAAAAAATATTTTTAAGCACTCTATACTTTAAGAAAATGCAAAATAATTTTCAAAGACTTTACATGATGAAGATAAAATAACTAGTTTCTGACTCTTTTCTTGATTATATTCGATACCATAAACAGATAAATAGATTTCGGTTCGATATCAGAAGGTGGAAAATGATGTCTGAAATGGGGAATATTTTGCAAAATGTTGCAGATTTGCACATAAGAGTGCAATAATCTTACCGAACCCAGCTCAGTAGACGCACATGCGGATTCGCAAGTATTACATCAAACATGTAAAATGATTGGCGCTTTCATACGCTATGGACCGACGGTACGTCACAAGAGATTGTGGCTGAATGATTTGTGAGAATGTTGAATAGAACAATGTGAAAAACATGGCTTTGCATAATACGCTGCGAAATCGACATGGTAAAGAAAAAATCTCATTTTCGAAAGGAAAAATGAAGCACTTTTTAAAAATATCCAATGAAAAAAGCACCTTTAAGGGCTTTTAAAAAACGAAAATAAGTACCTTTAACCACTTTTTAAAAACGCTACGCACCTTGACAGCACAAAACGCATGTTCGAGCCGTATTTCAAAAATTAAACGAATATGCTTTAACGGTAAGCGTATCAAAATGTCCGTTTGGAGTGTCAGAAATTTCGCTTTTTGGAGAATTAATAACTAAAGATAGCAACAAACCACAACCTGATAAAATATACACTATTTTAAGTTACCCGCAGACAAAAGCAATTAAGAATTGCGAAGATTTCTCTGATTTCTTAATTTTTTGTGTTCTACCTGAACTTATTTAGATGATTTTTTGGAAGGCTCAAAGAGCGGAATGATAATCGTGTGATTAACTGGTCAGAACAGGCCATGAGCGAATTTCAAAATTGCAAAACCCTTTCAGCAAACGCTACGCAGCTTGCGCATCCTAACCTCGATGCAAATTTAGAATTGCCGCGCGTATGCCTCGGATTTTGTAACGGAAAAATCTTTATTTCAAACAGAAAATGTACTTCTTCAACTGTTAGCATTTTTTGTACTAACTATACGAAATTGAAAAACGCTATAGCGCTTATCATAGGGAGTTGTAATCAAGCAATTCAGTTAAGTGCTCGAAATTTTGTTTTGTTCACAGAAAACAAACCACTCACCTATGCATTTAAGCAAAAGTGAGATAAATGTTCACCCTCGTCAATTAGATTTTTTTTATCTCGGTTTACAACTGATATAGGATACCCAAATGGTTCCGATAATATAACAGCAGATGCGTTATCAAAAATAGCTTCTATATACAATACCAAATCCTATAGATTATAGCAAAATCGCAGAAGCTCAGGAAAATGATAAAGAATTTAATCGTTTAATCAATATTTCCCAAGATTTAGATTTTAAAAACGTAAATATGGCTGATACAAACACTTTTTTTTTATACTGCGACATTTCTACTAAAAATGTTAGACCTTTTATTCCAAGACAATTGCGTACACAAATATTTGATAGCATTCATTACTTATCACACTCCAGTACGAAAGCAATTAATAAACTGATTGTTAATGGATTTATTTAGCCTAACTTATGTAGAGATTGCAATATGCGGTCTAGTTACTGCATGCCATGTCAAAAATCATAAGGCATACTAAATCCCCTATTTTTTTTCTTTTCCAATAAAGTCCAACCGCTTTGACCTTATTCATCTTGATATCGTTGGCCCATTGCCACCATCCAAAGGATTTTCATACTGCTTAACGATGATCGACAGACTTACTAGATGGGTGGTAGTTGTTCCGATTACAGAAGAGACGGTAGCTGAGGCTTTATTTAAAAGCTGTATTGCTCGCTTTGGTAGGTAGGTACTTTATTTACCTCTTACTAGAGCTACACAATGAGCTATTGGCGACGGTCTGGAAAACTTCTCTGAGGGTGATCCGAAGACATTCCATCACAAATTGGATGGCTCTCCTGCTTGGCAGCCCGACGACCTGCTCTCGAACTAGAGCACTTAACGATAGAACAGTTTAACGAGGACCGATATCGCACAGTCTCGGTCCCTACGCAGGCTGGTCAAACGGGTCACCCACCCGCTTACTGAACGCAGCGAGTGATGCTCGAGTTCGGTGTTCTACTGGGAAACGTATCTTTATGATCAGTCCACTGCGGGACTGCCCGGTTTAGGTCACCTTCAGTGATAACGATCGACCAGGGTCACCAGTTCGAGAGTAGACTCTTCAAAACTCTAGCACATCTCGTGGGCATCATCTGGGATCCTCACCTTACCATCCTCAAAGTAATGGAATGATAGAAAAATGGCACCGACCCTTGAGAGCTGCCCTCAACGCCTACAATGCAGACTGTGGGGAGAGTAGAAATCGACAATGCCAACCTATATTTATCAAAAGGTACCTCAAGATTGGATCGAGTTAGCAGGTCTTATATACTAATGAATTGATGTTTGATAATCGCAATGATAGTTAAGCCATACTACTCCGCCACCAGACTTTTATCAGGGATACAATTCGATGAATGGATACACCTAGGACAGTGTTAAGTTTCCCGGATTTTGAGCATTTGTGGTGAGAGTTGTATTCAGTTCATGGTAGTGTATGTGGTCTCTCCTGTGTTGCTATTAACAGTCTAGAGCAGGGGTTTCCAACTTGCATGAGACCGGGGGCCACAATTAAAAACAAAAATCAAATGGTGGGCAGCAACTTTATCAAAATTTTATGCAGGACTCTTTTACGTTTGAAGGAACATTAAATGTTACTGTCAGATTTTTACCAAGTTGCACAAAACAAAAGTATTGAATTACAAATTAAAATAAGAAGTAGATTTTTAAAAATATTTAATTGTTATTAATAATATTTTTAAAAATATTAAATAAATCATAAAAATTCGGGCTACACTAACTTTAATGTGCACCTATGTATTAAACAATTTATGTGCAACAGATATCTAATTGCTAAGATATAAAACTTTAAAAAGGTTAGTATTAAAACTTACATAGTAGCACACAAAATGTTCAATGAGAAAATTGAGGTTTGTCTGCTGCAACCACCAGAGAATAGATATTTACATTTAAAATTTACAAATGTGTGTGTAAATATTTTCGTCCTAAATCAGTGGTTTCAAAAAGTTAAATCGGAGAATTTCTTCACGAAAATTTCTGATACACGCATGCTAAATTATATTCACAAAATACGAAAAAATAAATAAATAAGTAAATAAAAAAGAGCAACATACACAATTATTTTTGTATTTGAATAAATATTTTCTTGGATGCAAAACCTGAGAAATAAATTTTTTTTGCTCCATTGGTATGTTAAATTTCACAGAAACAAAGAAATTAGGTTCTTATTAACGAGAAAAGTATTTTAAACCCATATAGATTTCTTACGAAAATTGTCCGTAAAAAATGACAACTAATATATTTTAGTTTGAGGGCCACAAAAAAAGGCTTTGTGGGCCTGATGCGGCCCCCGGGCCGCCAGTTGGAAACCCCTGGTCTAGAGTGCGCAGGATCACGTTGTGTGTAAATGAAACTGAGAAGCTGAAAAGTTTTGGAAAAGGAATGGTCTACGAGGAGAAAATTTGAGCTTCCCCTTAGGAAAATTTGCCATAGGGAAGCCTATGGTAATCTATGGCAATCTATGGCTACCATAGAAATTTGTATGGCAAGATGCCATACGCCTATGGTTACCATAGAGATTTGTATGGCAAAACCCCAAAAGCCTATGGCTACCATAAAGATTTGTATGGCAGTATACCATGGACCAATGGTAACCATAAGGATTATTTGTATGGCACGTCACCATTGGCCTATGGCAACCACAGAAATTCGTATGGCAGTATACCATAGGCCAATGGTAGCCTTTAAGATTTGTATGGCAGTATACCATAGAGAAAAGCTGATCTAGATCTCCACCAACGAAACAACAACTTCTATGGAGTCTTCAAAAACATCTTCTAAAAGAAATAAATATCCATTATTTCACCCCGAAGTTAATTAAATTCAACATGTAATCCCGCAACGCATTCCTGGTGAGTCTTTTCCGGCTTCCGGGTGGCCAATTTTGCTATTTTTGAGTGTTTGAAATCCGATGTTCCATTCTTTTAGGCTTAGAGTATCAGACCGCCATGTTAACGTGTCATCCACTTCAAGTGGAATCTTTCGCTAACTTTGGCGACTTATTTTAATATTTTTTCAATCTCATTCTTGGTCAAAAACATTTTATTGCAAACGTCTATGCGTTTGCAATAAATGCGTTTGCAATTCTGCTGATGCGTTTGCAATTCTTCTGAATTTATTAAGTTTTTAATTTCCGGCAGTCTGGTACTTTTATTATCTGTATCTTTTTAAAATATGTCGCGATTGGGTATAGGTTTTCGCTATGTTAAATTTTGCCATTTGCAATTCTGCTGATGCGTTTGCAATTCTTCTGAATTTATTAAGTTTTTAATTTCCGGCAGTCAGGTACTTTTATTATCTGTATCTTTTTAAAATATGTCGCGATTGGGTATAGGTTTTCGCTATGTTAAATTTTGCCATTTGTTGACTTTGTACACTTTAATTAATATCTTGCTGTTTATATTTTTATCTAAATTTTTTATATTTCTTTCCCCCAACTGTTTCTGATTAAACGACGTCTTTCTTTTTATTTTATCACCCTCCCTCTGATTTTATATAAATTTTTAAAGTCACATCACTTTTCCATTATTAATGGTGTTCTATTCCCCATAGCAATTTATAAACTATCTTCATGATGAAAAACGCGGTTAAGTGCTTATGATCAAGCCAGATCATCATTTCTTTAATAATTAAAATTTTTTAATTCTTTTAACTTGTTCGGTGATAATTTCATTTTATTGCTGTCATATATCAATATCAAAGTCAGTGTTTACATTCTTATTAGTTTTTGATTTTAATTCCACTTAGGTTCTTGCAATGCTTTTTTACATTATCTTACATACGTTAGGGCTTTATATTTTTATTTTGGGTTCAATTTTTGCTTGCCATTAAATTGTTTTTATCATGTATCTGTGTTTTACTATCTTACAACTAATATTTCTTAACTATCCACATACATTTGTGCAATGTTCTGTTACATATTTATACATAGCTTAGGGTCATCACTTAACTAGATTTGCGGGATTACTGGTTGAAAATTATTTTGCTACAATATTATCAACGGGACAGTCCCAGGCCATATCATCTGCTGCTGTTACCAAAAATGCTTTTAACAATTTAATCTTTCCTTAAGTTTACAACTTTTTCGTCATAGCGATGTCCTATACTCAATTAATTTTTATTTACTATCCCTGACCAAGTGTCAATTTGTCAATAGCAATTATTAATTTTACCAATTTTAATCATGTCTTAAACATGTTTTGTATTTATCAATGTTTCTATATTGCGTTCTCTTTTCTAACTGTGCTTAACACAACTCAACATAAATTTTCTGAGTTTTATATCCCTCACTAGAAGGGGATCAACTAATTTAGCCTGTTTTCTATTCTTAGCCTTTCATAGTCTAATACCATCTTTTTTATAGATAAAATTTTGTTCACATGCCACCACTGGTAGCACCGTTACATATTCGGCTTTTGTCCCGTTTGGTCTATTTTAAACTAATTTCGCTTCGACCACCGGCCCCACTCTTTATCTTTTGAGTTTTCATAGTATTTTATTGTTTTAGTAGTCTGTTTAATTTTTAGCTTAGTATCACATATCAAAATTTAAAAAAACTTCATACTCGCTCCGACCATCGGACCATTATTTAAATTTGCTTTCTTTTAGGTTCCTATAATATCTGACGCTTATCTAACTAATTATGATACCAATCAACCAAATTAACGTTTTTTATACTCGCTCCGACCTCCAGACTCAATTTCTATTTTCTTGTTTTTTACAGTTTTAACAAATATTGGTTGCCTGTACTCAATATATTTTGTTCCTAATCAACATAACCAATGCTTTCCCCACTCGCTCCGACGGCCGGACCCATTTTCTAACGGTTAGTACTAACCATTTAAAATTTATTTGAATTAGAACAGCATTCAGAAAGGATGCTGCATGTGAAACAGGAGAAGTTTATCAAAGAAATGTTTTTAAAAAAAAGCTTTCTGGATATATATTTATTCTACAATTATTAAGTTTTGCATTTTTAATATCCATTGCGAAAGATTCTTGTAAGTAACTATTTTTTGATGTATGATAAAATATCAACGAGAAATGTTGCCATAGCTGTATGGCAAAGGTGTACCATAGCCTATGGAAAAATATTTCGTCATAAGCTGTAGCACATCTTAGTTTTATGGCAGAAATTTGCCATATAAAAAATTTGCCATAGGATATTCCTATGGGGTTTTGCCTATGGTAAAATTTTGCCACACACTTTTGCCATATACGTATGGCAAAATTTTGCCATACATGTATGGCAAAATTTTGCCATAGGCAAAACCCCATAGGAAAATGCTATGGCATTTCTTATGGCAAACCTATGGCAAATTTTCCTAAGGGCAAAGTGTCATATTTTTTTAAAAAAAACTAAAAGCTATTTTGGCTCTAATTTTTATTCTGGTGGAAGTTATTTTTTTTAAAGCAATTTTATACAACGGGCTAACGTTTTAGGGCATAACTCAAACTTGTGGTGCAGAGGACAAAAATTCTGTAAGATTTTTTTAGGCATACAATTTTTCGGCGCATGGGCCAAATTAAAATTTTGGAGAAACGGTTTGATGGGTTAACGATATCTTATACTAAGCTTAACATTTTGAGGAGTAATTCATTCGTGATTTCTGGGTCAGAAATGAGCTAAAACTAATTTTGGATATAAAACTTTTTAGCGGTCAGGCAAACGGTATTTTTTAATGGGATAACGTGCTTTTACGATTTACTATAAAATGGACTGACCTTTAGCGGCAAAATCCAAACTTGTGGTTCCTAGGTCAAAAATTAGCTTAGCCCCTTCCCTCTCTTTCCCGTCAAAATCAAGGGATCAGCTTTCGTCTCCCACTTCTCGTGCCCGTGATACTTACGGGTTATACTATACTTATTTATTTTTTGTAGTTTTTCAGTCAGAAGGGATCAAAAAAAAGATAAGCAAAAATAAATAAAGTTTTTAGTATTTTTTGCATCGCCAGTAAAAAAACATAAAATTCTGTTGTTGTTGTTTCTAATGCTACTGGCTAATACCAACAGGCCGGCGTGGTAAAACTAAGCGAATTTTAGGCAGAGGTGCGTTTCTTGTGCTTCAGTGACGCCATTTATGGCCAAAGATACGAATTCAATCACACACACACATCACACCCCAATTACAGAGTGGACGCATTTATTCATCCACAGGTCGTAGATTTGACCTGAACCAGAGAACGATCAATCTCGAATTCAGCACTTCCAGAGGTATGATTTGTTTTGGGAACATAGAAGACTTTGTGACCCGACAGATATACCATGCATTAGTCACCATTTTCTACACGGGGAGTCTTCTGCTTGCGGTGCTCGAACTCATGACCACTTGGACATTTGCCCTAACAACCAGGATATCCTGACCCTCCTTAAAATTCTAAATGTTAAATATTTTCAATTCCTAATTACCATTTAGAATCAAACTTTCACGTGAAAGAATTTCAAAAAAGTTCTTATGTATGTATACGTATTAACCAGTTTACTTACAGCGCAAAATGACAAAACAAAATTTTAATTTTTGAATAAAAAATATTAATTCTCAAACCAAATTTTCTTCTGTGTTTGCAATATATCACAAATGTAACACAGTTTTGTCAAAAACAGGAATAGATAGAATTAAATAGGATTAGATAGATAAAATTAAATGGGCATTAAATAATGAAATATATTTATTGCTGAAGAAGTATATTTAATGCTAATTAAACATCAAATTATTTTATACACTGCATTGAGTACTTTATCAAAATTATGTATGATGTGAATAATGAAAATTTATAATCTAAAAGTTACATTATCTAACTTCAAGCTCAGAAGAAAATATTGTTTCTTAATGTATTTACTTATTCCTTTGATGTACTCGCCACTCTCACCAGTTTTAACCAGTTTCTCACTAATATTTTCATTCCCGCAAGCTTGGCGAGAAAAAGTTTCATTTTATTTTATTACCATCGTTGAACAGCTGACCCAATTTTGGGTTTACGACAACTAATGTTCAACTCCGTAGCCCTGTAATTTCGAACCTACTCCAGAAGACAAAGGAGCTCCTGGATCAAGTAGTGGGAGAAATTTGCACTTTTCGACGGAACTAATCCACATTTACGTTTCATGGAGAGGAAGACCACGAGAACCTTCTACTGTTAGTCTGACGACAAGGGGACTCTAACTCATGATCGATCAGCCCCGTGGTCGGTGCAAGCCGGATGCAGAGTTCGTATTACCCAGCCCTGGCTGTGATTCTAACGCGGTTCACCTCATTGGAAGGCGAACACTCTGAACCATCGCGGCGCATGAGTAAAGGTTTTGAAGAAAAGGTAACCCTGTGATAAACATCCTCAGTCTAAGGCTGATTACAGAAAAGACGGTAACTGAGGCTTTCTTTAAAACCTGTATTGCTCGCTTTGGTAGGTAGGTACTTTATTTACCTCTCACTAGAGCTTCACAACGAGCTATTGGCGACGGTCTGGAAAACTTCTGAGGGTGATCCGAAGACATTCCATCACAAATTTGGTGGCTCTCCTGCTTTGGCAGCCCGACGACCTGCTCTCGAACTAGAGCACTTAAGGGTAGAACAGTTTAACGAGGACCGATACCGCACACCCTCGGTTCCTACGCAGGCAGGTCAAATGGGTCACCCACCCGCTTACTGAACGCAGTGAGTGATGCTTGAGTTCGGTGTTGTACTGGTATCTTTACGATCTGCGGGACTGCCCGGTTTAGGTGACCTTCAGTGATAACGATCGACCAGGGTCACCAGTTCGAGAGTAGACTCTTCAAAACTCTAGTATATCTCGTGGACATGAAAAGAGTTGTTCCATCCTCAAAGTAATGGAATGATAAAACAATGGCACCAACCCTCGACAGCTGCTCTCAAGGCCTACAATAAAGACTGTGGGGAGAGTAGAAATCGACAATGCCAACCCATATTTATCAAAAGGTATCTCAAGATTGGATCTATTGAATTGATGTTTGATAATCGTAATAATAGTTAAGCCATTCTACGCCGCCACCAGACTTTTATCAGGGATACAATTCGATGAATGGATACTACTAGGACAGTGTTAAGTTTCCCGGATTTTGAGCATTTGTGGTGAGAGTTGTATTCAGTTCATGGTAGTGTATGTGGTCTCTCCTGTGTTGCTATTAACAGTCTAGAGCAGGGATTTCCAACTTACATGAAAACCGGGGGCCACAATTAAAAGCAAAAATCAATTGGCGGGCCGCAACATAATTTTATGCAGGACTCTTTTATGTTTGAAGGAAGATTAAATATTACTGTCAGATTTTTACCAAGTTGTACAAAACAAAAGTATTGAATTACAAATTAAAATGAGAAGTAGATTTTTAATAATATTTAATTGTTATTAATAATATTTTTAAAAATATTAAATAAATCATAAAAATTCGGACTACACTAACTTTAATGTGCACCTATGTATTAAACAATTTATGTGCAACAGATATCTAATTGTTAAGATATAAAACTTTAAAAAGGTTAGTATTAAAACTTACATAGTAGCACACAAAATATGCAATGAGAAAATTGAGGTTTGTCTGCTGCAACCAGCAGAGAATAGATATTTACATTTAAAATTTACAAATGTGTGTGTAAATATTTTCGTCCTAAATGAGTGGTTTCAAAAAGTTAAATCGGAGAATTTCTTCAAGAAAATTTCTGATACACGCATGCTAAATTATATTCACAAAATACAAAAAAAAAAAAAGAAATTAAATAAAAAAGAGCAACATACACAATTATTGAATAAATATTTATATTGCATTTGAATAAATATTTTCTTGGTTGCAAAACCTGAGAAATAAATTTTTTTTGCTCCGTTGGTATGTTAAATTTCACAGAAACGAAGAAATAAGTTTTTTATTAACAAGAAAAGTATTTTAAACCCACATAGATTTCTTACGAAAATTGTCCGTAAAAAATGACAACTAATATATTTTAGTTCGAGGGCCACGAAAAAAGGCCCCGCAGGCCGGATGCGGCCCAGTTGGAAACCCCTGGTCTAGAGTGTGTAGGATCACGTTGTGTGTGTAAATGAAACTGAGAAGCAACAGCGCGAGGAGGACGATGACTCAGTCATAAATAGAAAGTCAACTTTTTAATGCGTACCATACATAAAGGTATGCTTCTTCATAGCACGTCAGCAGGTCACAAATATGGGAAATGCAGAAATCGACAATGTCAGCTTTCATCTATCAAAAGTACCTCAAGATTCAATCGAGTTAATATGTCTTACAGTGAATTGATGCTTAATAAACGTAGTTATAGTTATGCCACAAGACCATTGGTCAGCCTTCTTACCGGCTATTCTCTTGGGCTTTCGAGCTGTATATATGGAAGATTTACCTCCTTTTCAAATCAGACGATATGATCGTTCAAAAAAAGTACGTTTTTGTGTCTGATCTCGTAACTTAAAATGGATGAATTATTGTTTGAACAAATTAATTAGCATGTTTGAAATGACCCCCTTGAATCATTCATATTGAGACCAAGAGAGTGAAGATCCAATCATCAGATCAAAAATTATTCAGAGTGGTCCATTTATTATTTTTTTGTACACTGTAAATCCGAATTCTTGTTAATAGCTGCAGTAGTTGCCCATTTGTGTTGTAGTTTTTGGTCAAAACACGTAAAGGTATCAAAATAAATAAAACATGAAAATTATATTCTTACCTATATTTTGTTGCTCTACGTTATTCAGCTCAATCGACATCATAACTCTTTCCTATAACAAAAATAGGTGCTATAGTAGAACCATACTTCAAAAAAAGCAGTCTATATCGCACACTAAAAAATGCATGGTGTGTCACAATTCCATTTATAATTTAAAAGTTGCATTCTTATGTGCTTTTATAATCTTAAACAAAAAAATATTTAGTTTCTTAATTTATTCCTTTGCAGTGCTCGCCACTCTCATCAGTATTTTTACTCCCGCCAGCTTGGCGAGTAAAGGTTTTTTTTTAATTAATTTTATTTTATAACCATCGTTGAACAGCCCACCCAATTTCATGGGTTTACGACAACTAATGTTCAACTCCGTAGCCTTGTCATTTTGAACCAAATTCAGAAGACAAGGAAACTCCTGGATCAAGTATAGGAAGAAATTTGCTTTCGCGGAGGACTTTCTGATGGAACTAATCCGCATTTACGTTACATGGAGAAGGAAACCACGAGAACCTCCCACGGTTAGTCTGACGGCAAGGGGACTCTAACCCGATCTGTCAGCACTGTGGTCGGTACAATACAAACCGGATAAGTAATTCGTATCGACTGGGATTCGAACCCGGTTCGCCGAATTGGAAGGCGAACGCTCTATTCCCTGAATCATCGCGGCGACTCAGGGAATAACTTTTGAGGGAAAGGCAACTCTGTGTTAAACATCCTCCGTCAGGTGAAGAACTAGCACTTATAGTTTGACTATAGAAAGAACTCCCCTCGGCACGAAGTTTACAGCAGTCTGCTACTTTGGTAACAAGAAATAGTGCACCTGGAATAAAGGAGCTCCTTTTCTCCCTGGTTCTCTTTCTCTCTCATTGACCCGAGTCACCCAACACCCATACTTGAAATAGTTAAACGTTCGTTCCAACATTTGATTTCTAAGGAACTATGGTAGAAACTATGATGAACAAACCATCAAAACAAGTTGCTATTCTTGTGTTGGACCATCATAGATCGATCAGAATTTCTACAATGGGGTTATTGTTACTTATGTTGGTTACCAACAAAAAATATAATGGAATTATTGATGGTTATTGATGATGGAATTATCGTTGGTTACCATCATGATTATGTTGGTCCATCAAGGGAAAAGTATCAAAAATTTTGACTTGGGTAATCTTTTTGGTTTTGTTTGGTTAGAGTAGGCCATGGCTCGCCAAACTTTTTTGATCATGGAATTTGCATTTATATGCATTTATTTGCATTTATATAATTTTCCGAAATCTCCATCGACCCCCATAAAAGTGATTTTCTGTTAATTAAAATAAAACTCTATTAGATACGGTGTTTGTACATTTATTTTATTATTTTAAACATTTATTAAAGTAATAGTACATTGTGTAACAATAGTTTTATGAGAAAATAAGTAAAGTTACTACAGATTTATTGCTTCTGAATCAATGAGATGGGTGTGCCTAGTGTTTTTTTGCAAAGTTCGCTATAGTGGGTTCAAAATTGGTCAATTTTAATCTTAAATTCCCTCAAAACTCCACATATATTTCTGTACTTAGTTAAGATTGAATTTGCGTAACTGAAACCGGCTTCAACCTTATAGAAACTTGTAAATTCTAGCATAAATGGCTGAGCTATTTCGTAAAGTTTTACATATTTTTGCATTATATTTATATTTGTCCAAAACTTGCTTATTGTTAAACTTTTAAAAAGCGTCTTTGCTTCAAGATCCGATAATAATTCAGCAAGCTCATCTTGCAGGTTGATATCCACGTTTTCAATTTGAGCAGAAAATGGCACAATAATCCAATCAGGGATGTCAATGTTTTCCAAATCAACAAAGCGCAGTTTAAAATCGTCGCTCAAGTTTTGAAGATTACCTGTTTATGTATAAAAGTTTTAATAATGACACTGCAAATATTCAACACAGTTTGCAAAGATAACTGAAACTGTGTATGATATTTGCGTTTGTAACGTCAATGTTCGTCACACGTGACATTTATAAAAGAGCACATTGACTTATAAACTAGTGCAGAGCTCGTATAATATAATAGTGCAGAGCTCGTGCCACTGGTACGTAAATACTTGTTTCACCCGAATAAATATACGTTTATTAATTTATGTTTTATAAAGAAACTGATATTAAGTCAATTATAAAAAAATTCGCAAATTTTATATACTGATTTAGGTATGTGTGATTCGCGTATTAAAAACTGTTTTTTCTTTGACCCCAATCGACCCTTCCGATTCGGATCGACCCCCATTCGACCCACTGGTTCAGATCAACCCCCGCTTTTGTTACAAAGATCCCTGGGGGTCTATATAGACTACTTTGGCGACCTCTGGAGTAGGCTAATATTTTCTCGTGGTGAACTAACACTAGGAGGTAAGATTTAGTTTTGTGGTAGCCAATTTCACAATTAAACCCTAATTTTCTTAAGACGAATCTTGTTTCGGATCAAGGGCTAACGAAAACTTTTGGATGATTAACCATTTTCAATAAAGAGCTTAAACTAGGAGGAAAAATCCCCTTGTATCCCTAGCCATCAGGCTAACCGTGGGTGGTTTTCCTCTATGTAACGCAAATGCGGGTTAGTTCCATTTAAAAGCCCTCCACGGAGGCAAAATTTCTCCCAATACTTGACCCAGGAGTTCTCTTGTCTTCTGGATTGGGTTCAAAATTACAAGGCTAAGGAGTTGAACATTGGTAGTCGTGATGGATAGCCCAACAAATTGGCTCGGCTGTTCAACGCCGGTTATAAAATAAAATTAAAAAAATTAGTTTACCTAGCAAAGAAGTGTTTTCGATAAAAAAAAAAACAAATAGCAGGTTTTATATTTTTTTAAAAAATACTTTTTAGCGGGATGGGTAATGAAAAGCTTTTGTGAGCAAGCATAGGCTTCCTATATCCTCATATAAAGCTAACTCGGTATTGTAAAATCTAAAATATATTTTGCTCTAAAAATCTTCAATTTTTAATAAGTAAACAAAAAAATTTTAATAAGAAATTTAAGAGGCAAATTTTTTTTCTTCTTGCTACTGAATTTAGTTGAACTCTTATAATTAAAATATAATTAA
Source organism: Parasteatoda tepidariorum (assembly GCF_982258835.1). Lineage (NCBI taxonomy): Eukaryota > Metazoa > Arthropoda > Arachnida > Araneae > Theridiidae > Parasteatoda > Parasteatoda tepidariorum. The sequence goes on along the minus strand of NC_141765.1, from coordinate 95,720,649 downwards.
GTTTTGAAATCATTTACAATCAGCGAAAAAAATTGCGTTTCATAGAAGCTTTTTTTTCTAACACAATTTTTTTTTTAAAAAATTGTACCAATAATTTTCCGTGTACAAATTTTAACGTTAAAAAACTTTGTAGACTAACTGCCACTACAATTTTTCAATACCTATTCTCAAGTATATAAAACATGTTAACTCGATTCTATCCTGAGGTTCGTTTCGATAGATAACTCTGAAACTTTCGTTAACATACTCCTCGCATTGGACGCCTTCGGACATGAACTGAACACGCCTATCTTGATAGTCGCATTCACTTTGATTTGAACACGTCTAGTTTGATGGATGGAACACAGTGAACAGTTGACTTTCTATTTGTGATTGCAACGTTATCCTTCTCGCGCTTTTGCTGCTTGGTGTAGATTGCGCACAACGGGGAGCTGCAAACACTGATAATAGCAGCAGATGAGTGATCACGCACACAACTGTGATCTTAACACAGCTCTTTAAATCACAGATCAAAATCTGGCGATCTTAATACAGCACTCCCGGCCTCTCTTAAAAACAGCAATAAATCGTACACTGATATCTATTCATAGAATTCCATCCCAAATAAAATTCTGGCGGGAGAGTAATGTAGCGTAGCTACCACTACATTTATTCAATACCAATTAACTAGTATATAGCAGTGTTTCTCAACCTTTTTATCATCACGGTCCTGTCAACGTTTGATAATTTTACTACGGCCCACGGAAGAAGGGAGCAGCTAATCCAGATATGTCAAATTAGAATGTTTAATTAGTTTTAGTTCATAAAACAGATAGCTCTCAGCATTATAATCTTCGGAAACTTTTTTTTCCTCTCAAAAAGATAAATGATAAAAACAAAATTGTTTCATTATCAGCATTTATATAAAATAAATGAAGCAGTCTTACGCACCGTAATGTATTAATGAATATAGGTATTTATGATTAGAACTGCAGTATTACATTCTGAAAATAAAAGTTTAAATTATTTTCATAAGATCAGATAAAAGAATCTTAACTTTCTATTTTATTTCATTTATCTCTAATCTTGTCAAACGTATTAACTCATTCCTGCCCTAGCGTCTTCTTAAAAGACAGTGAAAAAGTGAAAAAAAAATCATTATTCGAATTTATATTTCTAATCATGAAAGTTGTAGCATTTGTTTTCACGTAAATCTGAAAGATACAAATAAATTTATTACCACTTTTTTAAATTCGGTATTTTCCATACGTTAGTTTCTTTTTGTGGGCAAACTCAAAAAAGGAAAGGCAAAGTTAAAAGGAAAATGGGACAAAGTTAGAAGGAAACCATTCAGGCATGCTTAGTTTTTATACAGCTTTTATATTGCACAAAAAATTGCAATTGTGATTTCAGAAGTCAAAATATTAAATTTAGAAGTTGTGACAATGTTATTTATAAGAATCTCTTCGTTTAGAGCCTGTCCAACATTGAGCCTTAACACCTTTCGAGTTTACGAACGCTTTATTTCTTTTAGTGTGCCTTTTCTTAAGTCAGATAAGCACTTTTCAGATTTAAAAAATAATCTGAATGCTTTTAAAACCAACCTGTTTTCGAAATAGTCCATTTGATATATTTTAAGAGCTTGAAAAAGAGTGTGTTTTCAAAGTTTTCATTTATAATTAAATAATAATTTTAGTTCATATTTTCATTCTTATTTTCCCCTTCATATTTTATCGCTTAGCTTGAAAAAAATTTATAAATAAATAAATATGAGTCTCATTTGATTTGTCAGAATGAAGGTAAAACCTTTCCTGTTTCTCACCGAGAAGACTGTGTACATACCTTCGTATATAGTAAAACAGAAAAGTACATACCTTTATTATCTGGTAAATATACCTTTATTATACGGTATATACCTTTATATATGGATAAATACTATTAATATTGAATTTATACTAAGAGGATGTTTTCTTCAGTAAGCATGAAATTTAGCTTTTTAAAAAAAAGAAAGACAATGACCTAATTTCTATTGAATTAGAACTACACTCGGACTTCTATTTAACGAACTTCCATTACGAATTTCTGTATTTTGCGAATTTTTTCGAGGAACCAAGAACATTTTGGAAATTTCTTCGAAAAATAACTTCCAAACAGCGAAGTGAATTTTCTGTTTAACGAACTTTTCTTCGAGATCCACTTTCCCAATTTACCAAAATATTTCAGAACATTTTAAACTTGTTAACGCATTTTATAGGGGAAATTACCTTGAATTGATTTTTGAATCCGCTTAACTTTTAGAGAAAGCAATGAAATCCTTTTTTGTTTGCATTTCAAACGAAAAACGCAGATAAAATTAACTGATTTTATCAGTAGCCATTAAACTTATATGAACGCATGTGGTAATGTATGTTTAAAATTACTCTTTAATAAATGCAGCTATAGTTTTATACATAAATTTAGCTTTTTTTTTAGTTGAAAATGTATGCAGAATGATAGTATAACACTGGATTATGTTTTGCTATATTCTTGCTTTCCATGCAGATTTATTTTGCGGTTAAGATTTATGAAATAAACAGTAGATACTAGTTTACCAGATAAAAATGTATCAATTGCTTTTTTAATTATGCCTAGTGTTTATGAATTTAAAATGCGTTTTGAGTCGTTTAAGTATTTCAAAAGGTGATTTTTCTATTTAACGAATTTTCCTTATAACGAACTCATTATCGGGATTTAGCGACCTCGTTAAATAGAGGTCCGACTGCATATGTTTTATTCTAGGGAGTTTCTTACTAATTATGAGGAATAATTTTCTGACAGAATATGAGTGATTTTTTATCACTTTGAGTTCGTTAAAAAACAAATATGTTGAAATAGTATTTACAACGATATTATTTTTTCAAAATAATTATAAATTAAATGTGTCTTAAGCGGATATCACACAAGGGAAAAATAAGAGCAACCATAAGCGGAACCTCAACTCTTAAGGCAATTTCGCAGAGTTGTTGATAGGGTTGCTGAATTGCCAAAACATTTGTTGGTAGCGGTTATCATATTTTGTTGCATATCTTAACTTTTAAATTACATTTTATTTTTTTCATGTGATCCTATCATCTCATTCTTTTTCAATTTCTTTTTTTAAAAGGAGGAAAATGAAATCACAGACGCTGTAGAATATTGATTGATATTCGTTTAAATTTGTGCATTTTAAAAGTCTTTATTCAGCTACAAATAAATATTCTGAACACTACACTCCCATATTAGTGGAGCAGCATAGTATAAAAAGGATTATGATTTCTTGCTCATTATATGAAAATGACATTAAGATGTAAATAAATTCCATCTTGCATCTCTAAAGGGATAAGGGGGTAAAAGGAGGATAGAATTAAATACTATCTAGTATTTTTTTTTACGTTGAATCGAGTGACTAATATTCTAGAAGTTATTCATGTTTTATGTATAAACGTAAAGTTTATTTATCCATATTTACGTATCTAGCATTGCTAGCTAGGCAAGTGAGGTATCGTGTACGTTAAATCGAATAAAACCAAGCTGTCTGACTTAATACTTTAGCAATTCAAAAATTTATAAAAGTTTCCAGCGTAGAAAGAACAATTTTTTTACTTTGACTTATACCACTTTATGCAACTGACATTGCTATCTAGACAAGAGAGGCTTTTCTTCCAATTTAAATTTTTATGCTTAATCTCATAAAATAGTCCTTTGAAACAATTGTTTAGAAGAAATGAGGATTTAATGTATGAAATATGCAATTGTGACTTACCTTTTAGTCACAAAATATTTATAACATCAGAACCATTAGATCTATCAAATCAATTCTAATTTTTTTTTAAAATTTAGTCTAAAAATATATATAATAAATAATGTCTGACTTGTCTATACAATAATGTCTCAGAATTTTATTGTCATTAACTACAAATATTATCATGAATATCACTTTCATGAAATAACAATTTTTTTTTAAAAATTGCTTTTTAAAAATACAAGATTTTCAATGTCATACTTACAATTTATTATTGTAAAATTTGAAACATTCATTATTTATGTAAGATAATTTAATTAAAATTTACACGATTTATTTTAGGACAAATTTGTTGTATGTTAGTTTACACACTAAATAAATTCAAATTTATTAGTAACTAGAAGGGAAAAAAAACAATATTTTATTAATAGCATACTTTTTATGTACCCTGTTATTTTTGCTATAGGCTCTTTAAACGTGTTTTGCATTTTAAATAATACAAGAATCAGTTTAAAAAATGAAACTTTTAATATCAATACTTAAAACTTCATTCATTTACAATTTTTATTTTATTTTTCAATTTCAATCATGAAAACAATATTACTTCTCTTCCCTTCTACACTAGACAAATCTTATATGGTTTCACAAAATATCGGAAATAAAAGAAAGAAATTACTATCATGATAAAATTTTACCCACATATTATTAGAATGAGGGAGATTATAAATACCATTAATTTGAAATCAGTTAAGCCTTCAGGTATCCGTTAAAAACTAATTTTAAGTTTGATAGATATTTTGATTATAGATATTTATTTAGATAGATATTTTGATTTGAACGAAGGGAGGTATATTTGGTTTTGTAGTTTTTATGTTTGGACTGAAATTTCTTTTAAAAAATGAATTGTGTCTGTAAGTTAAGACTATTGAAAAGAAAAGTACTATATTGAAAAATTAGTAAGGTAAACTTACGTACTAACTGCCATTGTGGAAAAGTAAAGTATCAATAGATAAATGTAAAGTATAAATAAAAAGTAAAGTATCAATAGTTAACTTTGAATAATAAGATAAAACCATTATTCAAATTTGCTTCATTAGTATGATGTAATAATTATTTATTCGCTTTAAACTAATAACATTAAGAGTTATTATTATAATTTGTTCCAATCAAAATTTTCATTACTTTGGATAGAAATAATTCCTAAATTAATATAGATGAATTTTTCTGGCATTTCACATTAAAATATTCGCCAAGCAACTAGCCAAACTTTGTTGCATTATTATTTTAACATATAAAACATAAGAGATTGCATTTCTTAATTTTAACTTTTAATCTTTATTTCTGTTGATTAAAGAAACATGTGTTCTATTGCTTGAATTTTTTAAATTTTATTTGTGTATTAATTTTATTTTTCCCTAAGAATTCCTTAATTTTTCAATCGCTTATTTTAAAGCTAGTTAGAAAATTCAGAAAACATGTTTAGTAAACATTTACCTTGTCCCCCACAAAGTTACTCTATTTTACGGTAATTATTGAAAAGGTTTTTTAAAAAAGGTAGTAATATATTATATAAAAATAATTTTTAAAATAAAAGATTCCACACTTCAAACTGCTCCATATTCCACAATCCCTTTCCTCTTTATTTTCTTATCTGTTTCTACATTCATCTCCTCTTTATTTTGGTATATTTTGATTAGCATAATATTTTGTTTAATATTATTCAAAGTTAACATACATTTATCTATAGACACTTTACTTTTCTACAATGGTAGCAAGTATATAAGTTTACCTTACTAATTTTTCAATACAGTTTCATTTAGCATTTCAATAGAACGAAAAATGTTTTATAAATACAAACTTTTGTTGCATTGTTATAACGTATAAAATATAACGAAGATTGTATTTTTTATTTTTAGAATTTTAATATTTGTTTTTAATTTTGGTACCTGTTGAATGTAAAAGCATGTGTTTGATTATTTGAAAAAGCTTAATTTTTTTAATTTGTGAAATAATTATTTATTTTTTCCTACGAATTACTTTAATTTTAGAAAAGCTTATTTTAAAACAAGTTAGAAAACTCAGGAAACATGTGTGGCAAATATTTACCTACTCTCTCACAAAGTTACCCCATTTTTCAGTAATTTTTAAAAATACAAATTCCCAAAACCCCTATCTATTTTTACATTCATAACCCTCTTTTAATTGGTGTATGATGATTTGCTTAATATTTTGTTCATTATTATTCAAAGTTAACTATTCATATTTTAATTTTTATTTATACTTTACATTTATCTATTGATCCTTTACTTTTCTACAATGTAAGAATGTAAGTTTAAATTACTAATTTTTCAATATAGTTTCATTTTCAATAGTCTTCATTTATAAATACCATTTATTTTTTAAAATAAAATAAATTTCTGTCCTATCATAAAAACTATAAAACCAATAATACCAATCTTTCATTAGTGCATAGAATAATCTTAGAACTATCATCAAAATATCTATCAAACTTAAAATAAGTTTCTGAGTGATACCTGAAGGCTTAACTGATTTCAAATTAGTGCTATTTAATCTCACTTATTCTAATAATGTGTTGGTAAAATTTTATCATGATAGTAATTTCTTTTATTTCAGGTATTTTGTGGAACTCTGTAAAGTTTGTCTGGTGTAAAAGGAAAGAGATGCAATATTGTTTTTATAATTGAAGTTAAAAAACAATAATTCAAAATTGAAAATAAATACACTTGATAGTAAATGTTTTATTTTTACACTGATTTTTGTGTTATTTAAAATGTAAAATGCGCTTAAAGCCTATAAGAAAAATAATAGGGTACATAAAAAAAATTCTCTTAATACAACATATTTTTGTCTAGTTATTAATAAATTTGAATTTATATAGTATATGTTACAATAAATTTGTCGCAAAATATATCCCGTAATTTTTTATTAAATCATCTCATACCAATAATTAATGTCTTAAATTTTGCAATAATAAGTTGAAAGTATGACATTGAATTCATGAAAACCAATCCTCTTTTATTTAAAAAATATTTCTTTTTTAAAAATTGGTCTTTTGTAAATGTGATATTTTTGATAATAAACAGAGCTAATGCAATGTAAATTAATTTTATTACAATTACGTAACAATGAAAATTTGAGTCATTTTTGTACAATCAAGTCCAGCATTATATAATATGTATTTTTTAGACAAATTAAAAAACAAAATTAGAATTGATTTGATAGATCTAATAGTTTTAATGCTTTAAATATTTCATGAGTAAAATGTAAGTCAAAAATTTTATATTTCACGCATTAAACCCTCATTTCTTCTAAAAAATTATATCAAAGGACTATTTTACTGGATTAAGAGTAAAAAATTAAATTTGAAGCAATGCCTCACTTGTCTAGATAGCAGTGTTCGTTGCATAAAGTGGTGTAAGTCAAAGTAGAAAAATTGTATTTTCTACACATAAAACCTTAATAAATTTTCAAACTGCTAAACTATTAAATCAATCAGCTTGGTTTCATTCTAATTCGATTTAGCGTAATGATATGCATAGGTAACGATATCTTATTTGCCTAATTAGCTATGGCCGCTATCACTTGAAAGTTGCCGTTTAGATAAATGACGTCATTCTTTTTCTTTATTGATTTTGTCTGACATTGTCGAAGATCTGTATCAATAATTGATTTAATTAGAATTTGTAATTAATTTCGTAATTAATTAAAATTGGTTCATTAATTAAATAAATTGATTTTTTTTTATAAATAAGAATATTAAGCTAGTGATGCGTCCCTCCCTCCTATCCTGCATGTCACTGGTGCAGGGGAGGAGGGAGTATAGTGTAACTAGCTCTAATATCTATGATGTCATAGGTGACGTCATTCTAATATATAGCTAGTGATGCGCCCCTCCCTCCTTCACCACAGGGAAGAGTTAGTCATTTCGGATCTCCTCCTTCCCTTGAGGGAAGGAGGGAGTGATGATATAGAAGAAGAATATATAATATAGGTGATATGGACTATTCCCTTATTCCTTCCTATCTTCCTTACAGCTCACTAAAGATCCCGCCTCATCTCCATACACGGGTCGGCCCTGTATGCTCAACGTAATACGTAAATAGGTATAAATAAAAAAACTGTACTTTTATACATAAAACATAAATAACTTCGATATTATTAGTCTCTTCGTTCAACGTAAAAAAATCATACTAGATAGTATTTCAGTCCATCCTATTTTTATCCCCTTAGCCTTTTAGAAATGCAACATGAAATACATTGTTAATATCAATTCCATATTATGAGCTAGAAATTATAATTCTTTTCATACTATGGGGCTCCACTAACGTGGAAGTGAAATTTTCAAAATCTTTATTTGCAGCTGAATAAAGATTTTTAAAATGCAAAAAATTAAACGGATATCAATTCAGCGTCTTTTCAAGCCTCTTATTCAAGCTCTTAAAATATATTAAATGGATTATTTTAAAAACAGGTTAGTCTTTGAAAGCATTGGGTTTATTTCTTAAATCTTAACAGTGCTTAGCCCTCATACGGAAAGACACATTAAAAAAATAAAGCGTTCGCAAACGCGGAAGATGTTAAGGCTTTATGTTGGGCAGGCTCTCAAACGAAGGGATTTTAATAAATAAAATTGTCACTACTTCTAAATTTAATATTTTTACAACTTAAATCGCAATTACCATCTTTTAATTCATGTAATTTTGAAGCTGTTTACAAACCAAGCATGCCTGAATGTTTTTAATTTTATCTGTTTTTGAGAGATTAATTGGCTGTTGCGAAAGTTTCCATGTTTTCCGAAAGCTATCCAAATTGTTCAGTCGTAGCAAAATACTTATTATAAAAGATGTTTCTTGCTTTTTGAAATTTATCACCAGATGTTCTAGATCACCACAATAGTTGAGGAAGTCTTTTCATATAAAAAGAAATCTGATAAGTACGCCAAGAAATTTATGTAAATTTAGGTAGTTACAAATTTAGAAATACTTCCACGTACTTTGATTAATAAATTACTACACTCATTTTTGACCGACCTTTTGGAACACTGTGTTCCTCATTTTGAGCATTCTGCACGTTAAATCAACGCGTGAAAACTACAGAATTTAAAAAAGTTATAGTAAATTTATTTGTACCGTTCACTTTAACGTTAAAATAAATGTTACAACTTTCATGATTACAAAGCCAAACATAAATATTTACATTATTAATACAGGGTGAATAACCAAATTTTTCCAACAAAAAATAAGCACTTTTAAAGAACTCAAAAGATATTTTTAAGCACCTTATAAAAAATATCTAATTATTAGGATAGGTGCACTAATAATTTTTCTCCTTCATATTGCTGAAAGTTTTTTATATTTATGTCAACAAAATGCAAAATAATTTTGAAAGCTACATGATCACGATAAAATAACTAGTTTCTGACAAGGAATTCTTTCCTTGATTACATTGGCCACCATAAAAACAATTTATGCGCAGTTTTAAATATATTCAATGTTGAGAGGATCATTCTATTTTGTAAATTATAATTATTTTACACAATTATGTAAAAAAATAATTATTCAAAATTAGAAATAATTTAACTATTAAAAAGGTTATCAAGTGTATTTTTTAGATTTAAATAAAAGATATTTCACTGTCTTACCAGCAAATAGGGGAAAAATTAATAATGTAATAATGATAAAAAGAAAGGTCACGTACCTTTTCTTTCCCATCTCTGAAGCGAGTCAGGTCACCCAGTCACTGGTTGAGCTCTAATTCTCCGGACAAATCACCAATGGAATGTCCATCAGCAGTCAGTTGGCTCCCAACCAAGCGGCAGGTCTTTTTGTTCGGCAAAATATAATATCTTGATTGATTGATATGGAACCACAGATATTGGACACTTCTGAATATTTGCCTTCGTAGGTGTGGCACATAACATAGAACTGCTTGACATTTTCTGGCCTCCATTGTTCCGTCTTCAGCTGCAATATTATGAGTTCTGTTATAATCATTTTTGCAAAACACATTAGGTGAGTAATTGGTAGAAAACAGCATCATTTGACACCTTTTAGACACCATGCGGTGATTACGCGAACATTGATTATGATGCCCCTAAGTCGAAATCATGACTTCAGCTTTACCCAAAACGAAAATTCACAGTTTTTCCAAATCGAAAAATCACTTTTACCCAGTCCAATGAAACACTTTTCCAGGCGTTCAGATCACAAAATGCTCCATCATCGTGGAACCTCTTGGCAAGTTCTCGCCTGTAACAGCCATTCGGAATTCAATCTCTTCACAAATGTTTCATCATTTTTTTCGCCACCTCACCAATCTGCAGGGCAAACTCATAAGTAGGTGATGCAAGTCCGGATCTGTTCTTGCTTAACTAGACAAAAGAGCCGTGATGGTTCAGGGAATAAAGCGTTTGTCTTCCACTGAGGTTAACCGGGCTCGAACCCCGGCGATTGCCGGTCGATACGAATTCCGCATCTGGCTTGCACCGACCACAGTGCTGACGTGAAATATACTCCGTGGTAGATGGATCATGGGTTAGAGTATCCTTGCTGTCAAGCTAACCATGGCGTGGTCTTTCTCTCCATGTAACGCAAATGCGGTTTAGTTCCACCAAAAAGTCCTCCACGAAGGCAAATTTCTCCCAAAACATGATCCAGGAGTTCCCTTGTTTCTAGATTGGGTTCTACGTAGCTGAACATTAGTAGTCTTAAACCCGAAAATTGGGTAGCCTGTTCAGCGACGGTCATAAAATATAAAATAAAAATAGGCAAAGTGAAAGCTGATTATGTTGTCTGATTATGTCAACATAATCAGTCCGATTATGTTGTCTGGGGGATCAGCTAGCAAGAGTTTTTTTCTTGACTCTTGGAGGGAACATTAAAAGGCCATTGCATATGTTATTCTTAACAGATTTTCGGGCAGATGGAGCGAAAATTTCACTGAATACAGAGCAGAGTCACCGTTCTTTCGCAAAACTTCATGGGATGAAACTAACAGATGGGTCGTTAGAATCTTTCTCATAATGGATATTTCAGCCTCCGACAAACGAATTTCCTCATTAATCATTCTGTAGGATTTGCATCAACTTTAACATCGTTTTTGTTGGTGTCAGTAGGAGAAAGGTATATCGAAACTAGGTCTCTTCAATGCATGCTTTTTGTGTTTGTAGACCTTTCTGGAGCTGTTGATCGAGATAGTAGAGAGCTACCAGCTTCTTATGGCGTTAAAACAAGCTTAGAAGAAAGTCTAGAATAATCTAAAAGCTGGCGCAAGTCTGTCATTTAGGCTGTCATATCTAAAATCGATAAAAAAAATTTTATAAGAAAAATAAAGTCGTTGCAAAAACTAGTTAAATAAAATAGTTATTAAATTCAAAGAACAACAATATTTACTATATATATTTAACATAAAAAACTTCAACCAATCTTTTTTTGTTTTTCTTTTCTGTAAATCTCTTTCTTAATTTTCTAATGAAAACAAAACTCTCTTTCTCAGACTTTAAAACTCTCTTTTAAACCTGTCTTTTAATCTATTTTTAGTTCAAGTATGCATTAATTAACCTTGACATTTTTCCCTTTGATAACTCGTGAGAAAGCTAAATTTCCCTTGACCAATTAGTACAATGATTTCCTTTATTCCCTATAATGAAGCATTTTACTGATTTACTTCGGAAGATTTTCCCTAATTTTTATTGAGGAGCACGACGATTATGTGACTTGAATGCTCGCTCCTTAGGTATGTGTCTCAAATGATATTCAGGTATAGCCTGGTGCCTGAAACCTGCTTAATTCCACCTCTCGGCTATTTGATATTCATAATCAATAACTGATAAGACAAAAATACAGTCTGTAATTAAATTTTGAATACAAATCTCAGTCATTTCTTTTACCCAAATAATCACGGTGATATAAACAAAATGTAAGAAATATTTCTTGCAAAAGTTTTTTTTTCCTTCACACCATTAGTTTACGCTTAAATAGCAGTACACAGGAAAAGGAGAGATCTTTTTCAACTGCAAATTGTTATCAAAGGACGCAATTTAACTTGGTGAAAAGCAATTCAAAGAAAGCATTCAAGTTTGAGTGAACGCAAAGCAAGAATATCGCTCAAATAAAAGCGTATTTCACTCAAGTTGAGTTAAAAAATTTTTTACTCTTTTTTGAGTAGGGGAAATCACTCTTTCATTTTAAGAGAGCACATGGTGTCAAAAATTCTAAAATTTTAACATAATACTATTACAACTCACAAAAATAGATTCCGTTTAAATTATTTGTAGCTTAGAAATTTCTTTAAAAATATTTAAGCGATGTAAAACCTCTTATAATTTACTTAATAAAAATATCTTAAAATTGAAATATATTTTTCACTAAATTTTGAGACTTATTTTGCACTACAATGATTTGGTTCTAAAATTAATAATTTTAAGCCCTAAAAACTATCCTAGGTAAATTAAAGAATTTAACACGCATTTACTTTTGCTTACTAACATATTCATTTTAAGTTTAATTTTATAAAGAGTAAAGTTTTTTTATTGTTAAAATTATATGGAAAATTTTTATTATGTAAAGCAATTAAAAACATCCTATGGGTTTTAGTTATTTCGATTGATCTGTACTTTATTTTAATAAAGGAATATTTTTTAAAATTAGTTTTTAATTTTTTAATTTTAAATGAAATCTAGTAGTTAAAAGTATTTAATTTTGCGCAAACATAATTCTAAGATAATTGTTAAAAATAATTCAGTGGTGTTCGCATTAATTTTATATAAAAATTACTACGATTAATGTCAGCATGCCTGTCTAAATACTTGGGCAAAGGTCAATCTGCCTTTCATTGGTCAATCTACTGTGCAAGGGACACTTCGCGCAAACCGCTACTATAAACTAATTATGGTAAGAACTCAGAAAGAATAACAGTTTAAAACTAGCATTCTATTAATTTTTTATTTTAATATTCAAGAATTTCTTCCTAGAACTTTAAAATTTTCCGTCTTCTATAGTAGGCATGAAATAAATAATTTATTCTCTAATTTAAATAAGCAATTTTTGGGGTCAGTTTGCTAATCGGAGAATACAAAAGTCAAAGTTTTTGATGGTTTTCTATTGATGGACCCACATAATCTTGACGGTAACCATCAATAATTCCATCATGAACCATTATAATTTTTGGTAACCTACATAAGTAACCACCAAACATATAAAATAATTGCCGCTTTCATACGCTACGGACAGACAGTACGCCGAGATGGATTGTGGTTGAATGAATTGGAAAACCATGCTTTTGCATAATAAGTTGCGAAAATCGACATGGTAAAGAAGAAAAAATCGCATTTTCGAAGAGGGAAAATTAAGAAATTTTTGAAAACACCCTATGAAAAAGGCAGCTATAAGGGATTTTAAAATACTAAAGTAAAAAAAGCACATTTAAGCACTTTTTAAAAATGCTACGCACCATGTTAATATATTTGATAACCATTGTTGAACAGCCGACCCAATTTTTGGGTCTACGACTACTAATAATTTTGTAATAAAATCCGAACACTTATAATTTTGAACCAATCCAGAAGACAAGGAAACTCCTGGATCAGTACTCCCAGAGGTATGATTTGTTATGGGAATATTAAGGATATTGTGATCGACAGATTTAAAATGCATCAGTCACCATTTACTACATGGGGAGTCATAGGCTGGTGGGAATCGAATCTACGACCTAAATACCTACATAAATTAATAAATTACGGTGCTTAAGACTGTTTTATTTATTTTAAATAAATGCTGATAATGAAACAATTGTGTTTTTTATCATTTATCGTTTCGGGAGGAAAAAGAAAGTTTCCTAAGATTGTAACTGTTTTATGAACTAAAACTAATTAGACATTCTAATTAGATATATTTGGATTAGCTGCAATTGCTCAAACTCGTTTAGAAATCAATATATAAATTAATTCATTATCGGGATTTAATTGATATTTTAATGGGGATTTTGGTGCTGTTCCCGTAATGGTTAGTTTTCTATATTTTCTTATATTTTAATATGCATTAATGAGTTTTTTCATTTTACGATTAATTTTTATTTATATGAATAGAAAGATGACGGATTTTTTCATATCACATGATCCGTCATGTGGGTTAACAGGGGGTGCTGCAGATAGACTTGATTAAGGGTCTACTGTGGTTAATTAGCTATACCTGATCAATTGTTTTGTTATATTAAACACTTTAAAAATTATAGCTGAGACAAATTTTAGTTAGTTTTGCTTCCAAATATAAGCTCGGTTTTCGTTCGCAACCTCCTGTCCGTGGATCAAATAGTACTCCCCATATGGAACATAAAATTGCTTCCACTTTTTTATTGTGTATTTCTCTCAGATTAGTGTGACTTTCTGTGAACTTAAGGTTGACTAGGCGGTGAGATCAAACTAATCTGTATTAAACTCAAAACTAAGATCAGTCACCTATGCCACACCCATACCGCAAATGTAGTTGTTTTGAAGGATGTTTAAAAGCAAGTAAATTAAAATTATTAAATCAAAACCATCTAAAATATAACACACAACGTTCGCTCCCTCCTTCCCGTGGTAATAATTATCAAACGTTGACCTAACCTTGGTGATAGCACTGAAACAAAAGGTTGGGAAGCACAGTTCTATACCAGTAAATTGGTATGAATAATTGTAGTGGTAGCTACGCTACAATACTCCCCAACCAGAATTTTATTTGTCATACAATTCGATGAATGGATATCACTATATGATTTATTGCAGTTTTTATGAGAGGCCAGAAGAACTGTATTAAGATCACAAGATTTTGAGCGCTGATTGTAAGAGCTGTAATAAGATTACTGGTGTGTGCGGGATTGCTCCTCTCTTGCTATTAGTAGTGTGTACGGATCCCCGTTGCGTGTGATCGAGACTGAGCAGCAACAGAGCGAGGAGGATAATGTCGCAATCACAAATAAAAAGTGAACTGTTCATTGTCAACTTTGACTGTTCATTCAAATCGTTTCAGTGAGAGGTAGACGTGTTGTTCCAAGCAGGCGTGTTTAGATCGTTGCTGACAAGATAGGCGTGTTAAGTTCACGTCCGGAGGTCTTCAATGCGATGAGTTTCTTTTTTCCTCCAATGCCCACTTGGAGAATGACTTACCTCATTCAGGCATCTGAAGGGCAGACTTGTGGGTCACTATTTCAAGGGCACCACATTAGGTGAGCCAACGTTGTCCACAGTAAGGACAGATAGTACAGAGAAGGAAAGGCCTTGCCCGGGATTCGTACCCAAAACCTTTCTGATGCAAGGGCAGTTCCCTAACCCTGACACAGGCCGGTTGGCCTATGCGAGGAGTACGTTAACGAAAATCTCAAAACATGTTTATATACTAATGAATGAGAGTTGAATAATTGCAGTGGTAGTTACGCTACAAAGTTTTTCAACATTAATATTTGTACACGGAAAGAATTTGGTAAAATATTTCTTAAAAATTTGTGTTTGAAAAATAAATTTCTGACCGACACATTTTTTTCACTCATTGTAAATGATTTCGATACTTATTATATTTTAATTACCAGAGCTCAACTCAGAATTCTGAATAAGATAAAAATTTGTCCTTTTCAAATTTAAAAAATAAATTATTTTTGAGTTAGTAACTCATATTATTTCCTTTAATTTTTGACAGTGAACTTTATCAATTTTTTTTTTATTGTGAATTTTATTTCAAATGATTTTAGTGTTTAAAACGAAGAGGCTCATTCAAAGCCGAATTTCGATGGAAAAATTCAAACTAGAAGATTTTTGACAAAGATTAGTTAAAATCTGTTTTGACTATTACTTTTCAGTTGGTAGGCTAACGAAAATTTTTGGTAGGTTTAAAATTTCCTACATTTTTGCTTAAATTTTAAGGTAAAACTCGTGGTTTGTAAAATAAAATTTGCTGTATAAGTCATTATCATAATTTTTTGACGGGATAGCTAGAGAAAAAATTAGGGCCTCACATTTCTTTTATAAACATAGATTTCATTGTAAAATTCGAAATTCCGATTAAAAAACTTATTAGATTTATTAAAAATTAGCAAAAGGTAGTTTTGGTCCACACTTTTTTCGGTAGGGTGTCTATCGCAATAACTATCTGTAGTGGACTTTTAGAAGCAAAATTCAAATGCTTAGTTTTTGGTTTTTAAAATTGTTATTTCTGAACTGTAACTATTTTCTACAATTATCTAACGTTCGGAAAAAAATCAAAACTTGTGGTTTCTAAGTCAATAAAAAACTGCAACAATTTTCTTTTTCGTAGACGAGAAATTAGGGTAGGTTATTTCTTGTTAACGTTTCGAGTAGGATAACGTTCGTTCAAATCTTCATCAAATATTAGCTGTCGTGGCAAACTTCTTTTGGTGGGTTTCTCTGGAGTATCAAAATTTCTTTCCGCAAGAAAGTAACATTTTGTGGTCTCATTCAATATTGTGGTTTTTGAGTCAAAGAGTAATTAAAACTTGTTTTTGACCATTTTTGAAAGGCATGTTATGTAAATCATAAAATAAGCAAAACCAATTTTCGTCTTAGCTATGTTACCGTGCATGACCTAAATCAATAGAATTTCTATTTTACCGGTGAATGTCAACAATCACATAGTCGCTTTGGTGAATGTCTGAAATATTTGTTATATCTGATTTGATATTAATTTATTCGTTGATATTATTATATTTATTCGATGTTTTAATATCTGCTGAGGTTAGATTGGGAGAAACACCAGTATTCGGAGTGCCGGTAAAATGCATACCGAGCAGTGGCACTTAACTAGACCTAGTATACATTTTGGACATTGTGAATGTCAACATTCACCGGTGGAAGTCAACCAATTTCTGTCATTCAAAGTAACAACTACACTTGAGCAAGTGATCTAACGAATGCATAAGAGCGAGCATTTTGATTTATGGAAAGATTCTGGTGGCTTACTACTAATGTTTGAAGGCAAAATTCGAATTTAAGGTTGCAAGAACAGCAATTATTTATAGCTTATTTTTGCCATGCCATACTCTTTAACAATATTTTTAATTTGCATTAGAATGTACTAGTAATTCCCTACACTATGCTAGCGTTTGGAGGTAAAGTTCAAACTGATGTTGTTGTTTTTTTAAACAGAAATATGCTAAAACTTGTTTAGAGGAAAATTTCAAACTTGCGGTTTCCAAGACAGAGATTCGTATTAACTTGCCTGAGCCATATTTTTTTGACGGTTAGGTTAAACGAAAAGCTTAAGAGTGATAAAAATGAACTTGTTTCTAGGTCAAATTATATTTAAAGTTTATCAATTCAAAACATTTTCCTTTGACAAATTTAAAGCGAATAACTTATAAGGATTATTTTGTCACACAAAGAACTTATGTTTGAAGGCTAAACTGATATTGTGGTTACTTTTGTCAATAAAGCTCTAAAACTTGTATATTAATATAACTTATAATATGCATTGTATTATTATCATTATTTTTGTGGTGAGATTAACGAAAGTATTTATTGAAGTACTGATTTTCTAAATAAGGATAACATAAAGATATTAAATTCAAATTTTCAGTTATTTGTCCAGAATTTTTTTAGCAGTAGGGTAAATAAAAATTTCTGGGGACTAACAATTTCTTACAACATTTACTGTAATTTAAAACTTATTTTATAAACTATCAAGAAAATATTTGTATGTTTGCTATGAAAATTGTTATGTTTCCTAGCAATCAGTAGACACTTTTCGTGAATTTAACGAGAGAAAATATTGATTCGAATACTTTTAGAAAATATTTACAGATCATATCACTCGAGAAGCGTCATAAAATCAACGCGATTTTCTCAGTACTTTTTTTTAATAACTGCTCGAGTCATTTCTCTTTAAATTAATGAAAATTAAAAAAAAGATTATGTTTATCAAAATTTAAGTTTATTGGAGTAGAAGTTAAAGACAAAGTGTTTGTCTGTTGAAATTGGCAGTTTAGAGAAGAAAATGTTTTAGCGATGTTGACAATTTGCTCCAAAAGTTTTTAAAGAAGCATAAAAAATACCTCTACTGGAATTACAATAAAAACTAAAAGGTAAAAGTTAAAACATTTTGTTTTGGGGTCATAACGCGTGAAAATCTTATTTTATAGAAAAAGAAAATAAAATTCTTACCAGAACCATGTTGCAACAATGCATACTGCTCAATTAACGTCATAACTCTGTCCTATCTTGCAAACGAAAGCCACATCTTTTCCTGCATACACTGCAAAGAAAAAAAAATAATCATAAGCAATGTTTTAATGAGCATTTTAAATCATAAAATTATCACAACTCACAACATTTTTTCTCCACAAAATAAATGTGTGCATGATGCTAAAGATCATCGGAACAGGCAAACAAGTGAGTAACATAAAAGAAACGACTAAAGATTTTAATATGTTTTAATTAGACTTGCTAGATTATTTTTAAAACACGATCTGAACATTAAAAACAAGTTATGTAAAAAAATTAAAGTCAATTAATGCAATATAACAAATTTTTATTTTATTTTAGTTACTTTATTATATAATTACAATTTTTTTCTCCCATAACACTAAAATTTATTAATTACATTTAATTAATTAATATTTAAAAAACTGAATTAACATGAAGTGGCTTCCACTACAAAAAATGTATTTGAACCTGAATGGATGATTAAAAAGTATTTTATTAATGATTTGAGCAAGATATATAAATATATATATGTAGGGAGAGTGTGTACTAATAAGTAGGAATCGGAAAAGTGATATCAGACAACTATAAAAGTATAAATTTGGTGACACGTAATGTTCTTTATTGAATTTATCTGACACAGTGAATATAAATAAATTAAATATTTAAATGTGCGCAATAAACTGTTCAAATAGAGCTATAAGTTAGAAATTATCCCTGATGTTATTTTCAAAATATATGAAAAACTGAATAGTAGCCCTTGATTCCCACATTGGATCTGAATGAGACTGGATCATTCCATTTATTTCAAAGGTGGGGAAAGTAGAATTTACTGCGCATCATTTCGGCGCAGGAACTATACAGTGAATCCGATTGCAATATTTTCTTTGAAGACACATAAGCTCCTATTCTTTCTGCAAGCAGATTTTTAAAATTAAAACTATGGCGCCATTTACCAATTTGGATTTATATATACATTAACTTATACATTTCTAATAAGTTTTAAATTAATCGGATGTTTTTAAAGATAATATTTTTTACACTCTGATTACATTTTTTTAAAATCATAACTGATTTCATATAGTGTCTGAAATATTTTTTGTATCTCTTTATGTATTTTCATGAAGTTGAGGTAAGAAAATCTAAGTAAAATCTAGAAAGATTAATCATAGTATAGAATTGCCCTGCCCGGTGTACATTTGCCCGGTATACCCTACACTGATGTTTTTTTTAAGGTCAAGGGCCACTGCCCGGTATACATTTGCCCGGTATACCCTACACTGATGTTTCTTCTAATCTATCGTCAGTAAGTATTAAAATATCGAATGATTGTAATTATATCCACGAATAAATTAATATCAAATTGGATGCAATAAATATTTCGGACATTCACCAAAGCGACTATGTGATTGTCAACATTCACCGGTGAAAGTCAACAACCTCCGTTTTCGGTCATTCACAGTAACAAGCACATCATTCACATAATAACCTCATCAGGACGTTTATTTCATACTTTGCCTGAATAACATTTGACATTATATATAATGCCTAGGCAATGTGTGAAATATAAATCATTTCATACTTTGCTGGCTAGTTTTAGGCATTATAAATAATGCCGGATATCATACTTTGTCGGTAACAGATATAAAAATTTATTTAAAAAAAAGCATAAGTACAACACTTTAAAAAAATACTACGAAAAATACCACACCCCTATTTTAAGTCAAACAATACTTGCCATACATATTATTGAAAATACTACGTATGAAAGTAAATTCCGACGCATGCGCAGTAAATTCTACTTTCCCCACCTTTGAAATAAATGGAATGATCCAGTCTCATTCAGATCCAATGTGGGAATCAAGGGCTAGTAAACTGAATCGCTTATACTAAAATTTAAAACAATAACTAATCCATCAGAAAATTCCATTTCGATGATTCCTATTTAATGAATGAATTAATATTTGAAAAAGCTGTCAAGTCCACTACAAGTTTAAAGAAAACTTGAGTGGACGAATAAAAAGTATTTTATTGACAAATTTGAACAATATATAGTGAGAGTGTGAACTAATTAGTAGAAATTGAATAAATAATCAAACATAAGTAGCATTGCTTAATGGTTCTTCTTTCTCTAGCAATTTCTTATTCAATATAGCCATGTAAAGGCAAGCTTACGCTCAGGTTTGTATGGAATTTCCTTTTCAATGAAAGTTCCAGTTGTCGATATGTGTAACATGTTCTCTTGTTCTAAAAATTTGGTGAAATTTGATATTTTATTCGCAAAATGGCAAAATGGCTATAAATGTAACGCTCTCTTTTGTGCGTTGCACTTTTCTAGTCCGCATGCGTCAGTTCTGTTGAAATGCGCATGAGCCCATGAAAAATATAAAACTTACGTAAGTGAAAATAAGATTTTGCAAAAATCCATTTGTTAAAAACGCTAACGTAGTGGAATATCATTTAAACTTTGACCACAAATTCAAAAGAAATATTTACAATGGATGTATAGTTTGTATAAGGTAAGAACTCCCCCACCATAAAGTCTGAGGCGTTCTGCTGCTAATGGAAACAAGAATAGCTCATTTCAGGGAGGGTAGCTCCTCTTCCCTCTAGCGATAACACATTAGACCGAAACAAAAAGATTATCGCTTTCTCTCACCGATTTAAGCCATAACCTGTCCTAAACAATGTCCACACACCACTACTTGACATAGTTATACCTCGTCACCATAGTCACCGCCACAAGTTCAGACGAATGGCTAAGGGAGTTCTTACTTTAGACAAACTATACACTATTTGTTCCGTATTTGTAAGTTACGCTCTTGGCGTTCGAGCATCTCCCCTTGGCACACTGTAAATACGCCAACTTGGCAAGCTGTCTATGTTTGTACGCCATTATAGTCTACGCTCTACACCCGAAAGGGAAACGCAAATAAACTCCTTTTATACAAACGCTTCTCTTCATTTTTACGCCACCCCTCCGCACACTATTTCTTTAAAGCTGTAGCATACGACTCAAGATGCTTTGCTCAACGTAAAACTTTGGATCTGTGAGCAGAAAAATTTGGTAAATTATAGATTTTGATGAATAATTCGGCGATGAATAATGCCGCTTATTATTAATATTTAAAAAATATTATAATTCTATTGCTTATTAAATTTATTTTAATTAAATTACATACTTAAAATAAATATAATTTTGAAATAGCGAAAATATATCTAGATCCTTGTGGAATTAATGCAATTAGACAAGCATAATTTTTTACCATAAACAAAAACCAATAAAATTATATTTTTATTGAATGAACCAATGGTTGTGAGAATACAGGATTCATTTCTAAATTTTATCAATGTATTTCTTCATATTCTCATTCTAGGTTCACGCTTTTAGTTCGAAGACAGGCTTAAACAGATAACATTTAACAGCTATAAACAGCGTGCTTGCAGCTCTGTCAAGCCAACAAGACTTAAATCATGCCAACATAAAGATAGGTATCATATGAAATAAATACGAGCATGCGCGAATGCTTCAATCTTATTTACAGGAGCGAACGAAAGCTAACTTAAAAGTGCGAAATCTCCCTATAAGGGTACTTCATAATTTTGAAGAAACTATAATAAAAGTGTTTATTTTTCTATTAAGAAAGTTGCATAAAATATTGTGTGTATGGTGCGCAAAAAATAAACTTTCCACCCAAACAACTAATCGGATCTTCACATTCTAGGATTATCTTAATGATTCGATGGAGTGATATCAAATAGGCTGACTAATGCTGACGATATTTTAAACTGCTAAATCCGAAACAAAAATATACTTTCTCTTAATAATCATACCTTTTTTACGGATTTAGATTCCTCACCCTTAAAATAAAAACAGTAACCGCATTATGGCCGCAATTGCTTGGTCAGAAAAGCGGTTGATGGTACGAGCCTCTTAATGCTAATTTTACAATTTTCTTCAATGAAAGTCGATTTTTTTAAAAATAAAATACGGATTTAGATTTATGACACTCAATCTTGGAAATAGGGTCCCCATAGTTTGATCAGGACAGCAATCCGAAGTTTGGACCCCTAAATATTAATTTTAGCATATTTCCCCATATTTCGGGAACTTTTTAAGCGAAATGAGAAAATTTTTCACAATTATAAAATTTGGTTACCTAAAGATAGTTTCATGCGAAAATTAACTTTGAGTAAACAATTATTATTTTTTATTATCCTAGTTGAAAGAATTTTGAACTATAAGGCATACAACTTTTTACACCATGTAATTTAATTTTACATGGCAAATTTTCCATGTTACAGTGAAATCGGTCAATTACAAAATTGCAGTGACTTCAATTTACGAAATCAAATTAGCGAATCAAATTACAGTGATTCGATACAAAATTACAGTAAAATCGGTCGAATACAACCTGAAAAATCGAATTTTTATATACGATTTTTTTTAAATAAGATTTCTCAGGAATTATTTGACCAATTTCGCACAAATTTTGTATTTTACAATGCAAAATTGTTTTTTTTTTAAATAAGGACTTGTATATCCTACAGTTCAAAAACTTCAGACTATTTTTAAATAGAACAATAAAAAATAACAAATCTTTAAAAATAATATTTTTGCACAGAATTATCCTTGGATAAACGAAATTTATAAATGTGGGTAAAAATGTTTCATTTTGCTTAAAAAAATCTGGCGATATGTTGAAATACGCAAAAAGTAAAACTAATATGAAGAGGTCAAACCTTTGAAGAGTTTTCCTGGCCAAACTATGGGGAGCAAATTTCCCAAATTGCGCCTTCCTCCTATATCTTGGGTGCCAGAATTCTGAATCCGTCGAGAAAACCATACATTTTTTCAGAGAAAGTACGTTTTTGTGTCTAATTTCCTAACTTAAAATATCGTCTACGCTAATTAATTTGCCCCTCGTTTTCCCAATGGTTTCCCTAATGGTTCGTATTAAGACTGAGTCTCAGAACGTAAAGATTAGGGGTGACTCGTTTCTTTTTTTTTCGCACTGCAAAATATATAATTAATTTTTTTGGATTAATTTTTAGCTTTAAAATCTATATAAGTGCATCAAAAAACCTGTAGCGTGAAATTTGTGATCGTATTTAAAATTAAAAGCAAGATTTGAAATAGTTGACATAATAGATTAAAAATTAAACTGTACTTACAGCTGAAGATTCAATTATCAAAAAATCAGCCTTCTTTTTAGCTTCATCATTTCATAGCAGGCAATTTAAAAGAAAATGGATTCCTCTCAGTCCGGCAGATTCCAAACATCAAACATCTCACTTTGTCAGGTTATTCCCGATTTGTCAGACTATTTGAGCAGAAATTAACCTACAAAGCTTAGTAACATTGGATTATAATAAACTAGAGAGAGGATTAATATCAAACAATTTAAAGTTCAAAAAAAAACATAGAAAAATTAAAATTGGAAAAAGTAAACGTTTACGACATTAAAAGCAATTGAAACACAGTACAAGAATAACGACTGAAAATAATCACTCAAGTTGCACAGAGAGGAGAAAAAAAACTAAAACATACATGGGGTGAAAAACTAATTTACATCGGATAAGAACCTGAAAAAAGCAGAACTTTAAAAGAAAAATTCTAGAAAAATCTATCAGATACATTAGAAAAAAATTTTTGAAGAGAAAATAAAAAATTAAAATACATATAAAAATCTGCAAACATAAAAAAAAAACTGAAAAGAATTTGAAACCATAAAAAAATTGGAACAAAACAGAAAACGAGGAAGAATTAAGGAGAAATGAAGTACAAAAAAATAAAAAGGTTGAAAAAATTATTTAAAAAAAAAGCTAAACCTGTGAAAAATTCAAATCAAACGTAAGCAAGGAAGGGTAATGCGAAACATGTTGTTGGGTCTATAAATTCAAATGGATTTGATCAGATGCACACACACACAAATTTTACCAATCAAAATCAACTAGAGTACACAATGGAAAAAATATATGAAACATTGGAAAAAATGTGATACACTATTTGGAGAAACAAAACACTCATTCAAGAAGCTAAAAAAACTCAGAAGGAAGAAAAACATTGAGAAAAAAAACAATAAAAAACATGGGCAAAAAAACAAATACACATTGAAAAAACAAGAGCTTTCATCTGAAATGAAAAGACATATTGGAATTGAATAAGTAATAGTAAATTAATAACCAGTGAAAAAAAAAACTCGACTAATCAAAAAACGAAAATATGAAAAATGAAAACAATTAAATACAAATTTTTAAAATAAATTTCCTAAAAAAAAACTGAAAAGCGGAAAATATGGAGCATCGAAAACAAAGTGATTCACGCATATAAACAGAGATGGAAGCTAAAAAAAATAAAATATGGCGATAAAACATTGGTGAGTTTTCTTTCAATGAAAGTATAACCCATCGAAAAACACACTGAAAAAGCTACAGAAAATAGTAAAAAAAATGCAAAACAAACTTTAAGCATACATTGAAAAAAATAAACATTGGAAGAAACAAAGGAACATTGGAAGAATTCACACATTGCAAGAACAAAAAGGTTACCATTCGAAAAACACCTTGGAAAAAGCTTCAGAAAAACATTGAAAAAATGCAAATCACACTTTAAGCACACATTGAAGGAAACTAATTTCAAAACAAGAACGAACGAAAAACTATGGAACAAAAACATAAGACGAAAATATTTGGGACATAAACACAGGATAAAAATTATTAGAACACAAATACAGGATAAAAAAGGATTGTTACAAAAAAACATTGGAAAAAAGTTTGAAGCACACATTGGAAAATAAAAATTGGGCCAAACATTGAAAGCAGAAAAATTTAAACACACAGTGAAACAAAAATATTAAAACACAAATTGAAAGAAAATAAAGCGAAATACACATCGAAAGAAAAAATTTGAAACGTACATTGAAAATTAAAAGTTGGAAAATAAAATTTGGAAATGAAGCCGGAAATGGATCAGAATACATATGGAAATAAAAACGGATCATGTATTGAAAAAAAAAAAACAGAATACTATAACAAAAACTATACTATAACAAAAACTATACTATAACAAAAACTATACTATACTATACTATACTATACTATACTATACTATACTATACTATACTATACTATACTATACTATACTATACTATACTATACTATACTATACTATACTATACTATACTATACTATACTATACTATACTATACTATACTATACTATACTATACTATACTATACTATACTATACTATACTATACTATACTATACTATACTATACTATACTATACTATACTATACTATACTATACTATACTATACTATACTATACTATACTATACTATACTATACTATACTATACTATACTATACTATACTATACTATACTATACTATACTATACTATACTATACTATACTATACTATACTATACTATACTATACTATACTATACTATACTATACTATACTATACTATACTATACTATACTATACTATACTATACTATACTATACTATACTATACTATACTATACTATACTATACTATACTATACTATACTATACTATACTATACTATACTATACTATACTATACTATACTATACTATACTATACTATACTATACTATACTATACTATACTATACTATACTATACTATACTATACTATACTATACTATACTATACTATACTATACTATACTATACTATACTATACTATACTATACTATACTATACTATACTATACTATACTATACTATACTATACTATACTATACTATACTATACTATACTATACTATACTATACTATACTATACTATACTATACTATACTATACTATACTATACTATACTATACTATACTATACTATACTATACTATACTATACTATACTATACTATACTATACTATACTATACTATACTATACTATACTATACTATACTATACTATACTATACTATACTATACTATACTATACTATACTATACTATACTATACTATACTATACTATACTATACTATACTATACTATACTATACTATACTATACTATACTATACTATACTATACTATACTATACTATACTATACTATACTATACTATACTATACTATACTATACTATACTATACTATACTATACTATACTATACTATACTATACTATACTATACTATACTATACTATACTATACTATACTATACTATACTATACTATACTATACTATACTATACTATACTATACTATACTATACTATACTATACTATACTATACTATACTATACTATACTATACTATACTATACTATACTATACTATACTATACTATACTATACTATACTATACTATACTATACTATACTATACTATACTATACTATACTATACTATACTATACTATACTATACTATACTATACTATACTATACTATACTATACTATACTATACTATACTATACTATACTATACTATACTATACTATACTATACTATACTATACTATACTATACTATACTATACTATACTATACTATACTATACTATACTATACTATACTATACTATACTATACTATACTATACTATACTATACTATACTATACTATACTATACTATACTATACTATACTATACTATACTATACTATACTATACTATACTATACTATACTATACTATACTATACTATACTATACTATACTATACTATACTATACTATACTATACTATACTATACTATACTATACTATACTATACTATACTATACTATACTATACTATACTATACTATACTATACTATACTATACTATACTATACTATACTATACTATACTATACTATACTATACTATACTATACTATACTATACTATACTATACTATACTATACTATACTATACTATACTATACTATACTATACTATACTATACTATACTATACTATACTATACTATACTATACTATACTATACTATACTATACTATACTATACTATACTATACTATACTATACTATACTATACTATACTATACTATACTATACTATACTATACTATACTATACTATACTATACTATACTATACTATACTATACTATACTATACTATACTATACTATACTATACTATACTATACTATACTATACTATACTATACTATACTATACTATACTATACTATACTATACTATACTATACTATACTATACTATACTATACTATACTATACTATACTATACTATACTATACTATACTATACTATACTATACTATACTATACTATACTATACTATACTATACTATACTATACTATACTATACTATACTATACTATACTATACTATACTATACTATACTATACTATACTATACTATACTATACTATACTATACTATACTATACTATACTATACTATACTATACTATACTATACTATACTATACTATACTATACTATACTATACTATACTATACTATACTATACTATACTATACTATACTATACTATACTATACTATACTATACTATACTATACTATACTATACTATACTATACTATACTATACTATACTATACTATACTATACTATACTATACTATACTATACTATACTATACTATACTATACTATACTATACTATACTATACTATACTATACTATACTATACTATACTATACTATACTATACTATACTATACTATACTATACTATACTATACTATACTATACTATACTATACTATACTATACTATACTATACTATACTATACTATACTATACTATACTATACTATACTATACTATACTATACTATACTATACTATACTATACTATACTATATACTATATACTATATACTATATACTATATACTATACTATACTATATACTATATACTATACTATACTATACTATACTATACACTATATACTATACTATACTATATACTATATACTATATACTATATACTATACTATACTATACTATACTATACTATACTATACTATACTATACTATACTATACTATACTATACTATACTATACTATACTATACTATACTATACTATACTATACTATATGTTAAAAAAAATCGATGAAAAGCTGAAACGCAATGTATAACACAGAAAAATAATAAAAGAACAGGAAATCGTAGAAAGTTTTTTAAAAAAACTGAACAATTCAAAAACAAAATTTAGAAAAGTGAAAAAAATTGGAAATATGAAAAAAATGAACACGTAAAAACCACACATAAAGCTGTTCAATAAACAAAAAAGGGTAATTAAACAAATTGTGAATTAGATCGAATGCATTTGAACATAAATGTTAGTAATCGGAAAATCTGAAAAAAAATTGCAGGAAAATATTGAAAAAAATTCAAAACACACATACGGAATATTTTGGAAAACACACACACACCACATTGAAAGCATCTAATTAGAACACCAACACTGGGTCTAAATGGTTGAAACACAAACACTGGGAGAAATAATTTGGAACGCCAACACCGGATAAAAGGAAACACACCAGGTAAAAAATAATCGAATAAAATTGTTTCCAGTTTCAATCCAAAAAAAAAAAAAAATCATTTAAAAAAGCCACTCTACCTCCTTGCAATAATAAATGAGTGCTTGCTTCCAGTATAGCACCATTCAGAACTTAAGGATAAATAAGTGTCTTACCTTACAAGTGAGAGTTTACTTACTAAGTACGTAACCATTTTCTGAACCTCAAGTAAGAAATCTTTTAAAGTGAATTAAAACTTACCGACAATATTCAGTTACTCTACACTGTTTTCATTCATGTACGTCAGGCGGGTACTTACTGGAGTTCTCAGAAATTTTCTTCAGATTCTAGGGAGGAAAAATTAAAAAAATTAAACGCTATTGATAATGGGCAATCGAAAGAGTACTGTTGTCATGTATTAATACTCGTTAATTTTTTCCCATCTTTAAGAAGAATAGTTTGTTCCTTAAGCATAACACTCTTTGATTAAATGTACACTGCTGTCATGCATTAATACTCATTAATGTTTCCATTTTTAAGAAAAATAGTTAGATCCTTAAGCATAACATGCTTTATTTAAACAAGATATATTTAAAAATAGAAGAGAAAAAACCTTTTTGCAGTTTTCAAAAATACGTTGAATTGTGTAGTCTAATGCTGTGGATTTTTATAGTCGTGAAACTGTTCACGACTATAAAAATTAGTTTTCAGTTGTAACCTTAATAATAAAGTGCAAAATGAAACATTTAAGTAATCTTTCATTAATTCTGCAATTTACACCCAATACTTGATCCATTTGAGGCGAACCGGGTTCGAATTCCAGTCGATACGAATGCCGCATCTGTCTTGCACCGACCACATTGCTGGTGTGAAATATCCTCAGTGGTAGACGGATCCTGGGTCGAAGTTTCCTTGCCATCAGGCTAACCGTGGGAGGTTCTCGTGGTCTTCCTCTTTATGTAACGCAAATGCGGGTTAGCTCCATCAGAAAGTCATCCACGAAGGCAAATTTCATCCAATACTCGATCCAGAAGTTCCCTTGTCTTCAGGACTGGGTTCAAAATTACAAGGCTAGTGAGTTGTACATTAGTAGTCGTAAACCCATAAACTTCTGCTAATCAACGACGGTTGTAAAAAATATATCCCTAAGAATTACAGTGATCGCTTATATTAACTTGTATTCTCATGGCAGAGTTACCAACATAATTAAGACAAAGAAAAAATAACCATCTTGTAGTTAAAAATAGAACTTAGGCAAAATATTCATATTTAAAATAAATAAATTAGTAATCACCACAATAAATCATATAGTAAAGTCCATTTTTTTTAAAATTAAAATATTAGTTAAACAGAATGAATTTACAAGGGAAGGGCACGGCTTGGAAAATTCACTTTGGAATGAAACTTGGTTTATTAGAAACATAGGTCACGGTTGTTCTTGTTGTAGTTGTAGTTCATTTTACGTCGCACTAGAGTTGCACAATGGGCTATTGGCGACGGTCTGGGAAACATCCCTGAGGATGATCCGGAGACATGCCATCACAATTTTGATCCTCTGCAGAGGGGATGGCACCCCCGCTTCGGTTAGCCCGACGACCTGCACGTGAAGTCTAGCACTTTACAGTAGAACAGTTTAACGAGGACCTATACCACACACCCTTAGTCCCTACGCAGACTAATCCAAGTGGTCATCCACCCGCACACTGACTGCAGCCAGTGATGCTTGACTTCGGTGATCTGCTGGGAACCACATAGCTTACGGGTGGAGTGAGATCTGCTTATAAAATGAAATTAATTTAGCTTATTACCTGAAGTTTAGTTGAATTTTAAAAAAACTTTTTTGGGGGAGAAGGTGGAACGCGCCCTACTGTAAAAAATTGATTACAAACTTTAATTTCTGTACTTATCAATAACCAAATTTATTAATTCTGTGTTCATAACTACAAATAAATCGATAATACGGAATGGAAAAACGCACAATACGCAGAGGAGACAATATCTTCCGAGCAATCACCTCTATTCCTAATCCGACGCTAACCGTTACTGTTACATAGATTTATGAAAACAAAGGTCTTCATTCTTTTTTTTTCTCCTCTTGTATTTTCTGAAGTTATCAACGTCTGTAATTTTATAACAATAATTGAACAGCAGACCCAATTAACGGTTAACGGCTACTAATGTTCAACTCCGTAGCCTTGTAATTTTGAACCCAATGCAGTAGACAAGAGAACTCCTGGATTTCTGGCTGAGATTTAGCCTTCGTGGAGGACTTATTGATAGAACTAACCAGCATTTGCGTTTCATGGAGTGGAAAACAAAGATAGTCACCCATATTTAGCCTGATGGTAAGGGCACTGTAACACATGATTCGTCTATCATTGAGGATATTTTACGTCAGCACTATAGTCGATGCGAGCCGAGTGCAGAATTCGAATCAACCAGTTATCGCTGGGATGGGATCGAACCTGGGTCACCTCATCGGGAATCGAGTGCTCTATGCCCTGAGCCACCACGGCTCAACCCCTATGATTTCTTAAGGCCGCAAAAATTGTCGGCGAGAAAATATATCCCCATCGACATTAACAAATTTATGAATTTGGTTTTAGTTATATTTACCACGACATTATAAGAGATTAAAAAAATTTAACTGATTTTGAAATGTTACTCCAATTTGAAGATTTAGACTTAAGGTATTTAGTTAAAATATAAAATTGAGTGAAAGAGATGTTGAGTTCTTTAATTAAATAATAATAAATGAAAAAACGTTTTAGGGAAATAAAGTTAAAACAATTGAAGATCAAAATGAGAGAATGCTTTTTGCCTATTTTTCGCAAAAATGATGACTGACTCTCAGTCTAACAATTTGAGTATTAGATAAATCAATAACAGGAAAAAACAAATGCTCCCCGAGAGTTATTATGGTGTGAAAATTGGCCATGCTGTGGATAAACGGTTAGTGTCCGCGTGAATTCGTTTTATTTATTTATTATTTTTTTTGAGAATCAGCTTTTATGAACCATAACCGTTCTTGCCACTAATCTCCAATTATCAAAAGTACATTCAGCACCTTTCTTCCAAATCTTTGGTTATAGAGTTTTTAATTTCAAATTTTTTTTAATAAAATCATTAAGAGATTAATTAAATTTTTTGAAATGATAAATCTAAATCTTAAAATTTCTAACCGCATACTCTAATAACGAGAAACCACCTATTACTACAAGTTTCCAAGCAAGCCACAAAAAGACAAAAAAAAAATTGCTTTCATAAAAAGTAAAAACTACCAATATCCTTTCCTCTATTGCAAAAAAGAAAGAAAAGAGGAAAACTCGTTTTTGCTGCTGTTTTAGTGAGTAATGAAAAAAAAAGCAAAAATAAAGAAATAAAGGCATTATTATTTATTTCTGATAACTTTGTGCAGGCAAGTTAGAAATCAACACCATTTCATTATTCTTACTATCTTCACCCCGATCGCTCAAAAATGGACATTTTTATTACTCAACCGTAATTCTTATTACGAAACAGTAATAATTACGGATAAATGGTCTCTTTAAATAGAAGAATAAATAGAAAGTTTCAAAATCGAAAGCTCGTTCGCTTCATTAATGTGTCAAAGAATTATTTTTTAACATTCTAAAAACAAAAATGCTGATTTTCTTAATTATCAGGAAATTTTCAGAATGTTTTATTTAAAACCAATTAAAATTAAAATAAAATTGGAAAATAGGTATTTGTGAGAGCCTTTCTTGCCTTTATACATAAATTATTATTCGTAAAAACTGAAAATGTTAAAAAGCAGTAACGTTGCATTTCCCTAAGCTCTAATAATAAGAAACCATAAATTGATGTGTTAAAAATCTATGTTTAGAAGTGAAAATTATCACTATCATTTTTCATAATTGAAATAATTACTCACAGAAAAAGCTATCATTTACATAAATAAATCCTTACATTAAACAAATTTGGGCTTAATACCAAATTACCACTTGCAAAAAAAAAAAAAACTTTTATTCAGTATTTCTGCTACACACTTCAAATAACTGCTTTTTGCTGGTTACATTGCTCTACATTAATTTATCTTCGCGGTTTGCAATACAAGTCAGTGGTATGAATGACGTCACACTCTTTCACTCGGATGGGCTAAGGCTCCTATACTATCAGAGCTGACCTATCAAGCAATATTGGAGCAAAAAAGTTCGCAAGTTAACGTTATGTTAGTATTGTGCTTATGTTAGCTCTTTGGAGCAAAAATAGATGATGAGTCGGCCTGTCTAATTCAGGGGCTCTAGGATGGGTAAACTACGCCCTGCAGGAAGGTTTTATCCGGCCCGCGGATAGAATTTTAACTTTTAACTAACTTCCGTAGCGAATATAAACAATATACAAACATTTTCTTGTCTACTGTGTTTAAAGCAATTTTCGCTCTTTCTTTTTTTAACAAAGTACTGATAACCTTTATACTTTCGATATTTTTTTTCTCTATAAAACAAAAATTGATGGAAATAGCTAGTAAAGACAGCTTCAATTGCTAAAATGTTGAAAGCAGAAGTTCTTTATAGGATAGCCGTAGATAGGCTCCAACGAGCGTTTGTCTTTCTCGAGGAGCAGGCATACTGAATCTAATAAAGGTGAATTGTACTTCACATGTGGCAGACTGCGCATTTTAAGCTCTAACAAGCAGATTTCTCTGCCGGGGCGAGTTCCAACATAATTTATTGCATATTGAAAGATTGCACACATATAACGTTATTGTAAATAATGGAAGTTATAAAATGTATAAAATAGCTAGTACTTGTTTGAGTTATTTGAAATATTTTTTAACCCCAAAATGGCTACTGAAAACGCGAAGTTGATTCAGAGTGCGGTTCGTTCAATGATGAATGAACTTAGAAATATTTCTTGACAGATGTAAATGATAAACCAGTATGTCTTATCTGCAATGAAGCTGTAGCAGTTTTTAAAGAACACAACATTAACCGACATTTTACTGTCAGGCACAAGAATGTAAACTACGAAGCGATGTCTGAATGTGAAAGAAGACAAAATGCAAAAAGTCTTCCCAAAGAATTCTCAGGTCCACAAAATTTTTTCAAGAAGATAAACAGTGTTCAAGAAGCAGCTACGAATGCAAGTTACATTGTAGCATCCAATATTGCTAAAAATAATAAATCTTTCGGTGATGGCGAGTTTGTTAAACAATGTATACTCCAATTTTGTGATGTTTTATGTCCAGACATGAAAAATAATTTTGAGGTTTATCGCTAAAAACGGTGACTTCTAGAATAGAAGCCATCGATTAAAATTTGATATCACAATTGGAGTCAAAAATTGCACAAATTACATTTTGCTCAATAGCTATGGATAAAAGCACTGATATAAATGATACTGCTCAATTAGTGTTATTTATAAAAACTGTTGATGAGAACTTCGAAATTACCGAGGAACAGGCGTGCATGCGTTCTTTAAAAGGAACTACAATGAGATGTGATATTTTTCGTGAGGTTTAGGAATGACTTTTAAATTTGAAAGTGCCTGCATTTTTTTTTCTGATCTTTTTTGTCATATGAACAACTTCAATGTTAAGATGCAAGAGAAAATTCAATTGCTCGATGATATCTGGGCCCATCTCAAAGCTTTTAAATTGAAGCTTAATTTGTTTGCCGGGCAACTAACTAGAAACGACTTGTCTCATTTCTCGAGGTTAAATTCAATACCCTCAGTGAATAAGGAAAAACATAAGAATTATAAATATAGCTTTGAGAATATTTTGAGTTTCAGATTTTAGTGCCATTCAAACAGAATTAGATATTTTTACCATGCCTTTCAAAGTAAATTGTGAAACAGTGAGGTCGGATTTGCAGCTTTGAATTAATTGAGTTGCAATACAACAATCTTCTGAAGCAGTTGTTTCAAAATATGTCAAAGTTTGAGTTTTACAAATCTTTACCAAAAGCTAGTTTCCAAAATTTAATATCTCATGCCCAGAAAATCAGTGCTATGTTTATGTTTGCTTCATCTTATATATGTGAACAATTGTTTTCAACTATGAACCTTAGAAAAAATAATTTCAGAAGTAGAATAACAGACAAGCATTTAGACTTGAAAAGTACATCTCACTTCGAACCTCAATATAAGGAACTTATATAAATTAAATCGCAATTTTATTCCTGTCATAAAATATTTAAATTAAAACTTGCATATTGTTTCTTTATTTTAAAAATTTTCACTTGGCCCAACGAACTTTTCTTTTTCGATTTTTGGTCCTCGACCAAGAGAGTTTGCCTATCCCTGCTCTAGTTATTGTTATTGTTTTAACATTAAATTATAATTCAATAAAAGTTCGCAATAACGACAATCCGTAGTAACAAGTAGATTGTCATCTTAGCAAGCCTGTCGTTATAAGCAAATACTCATATTTAACCATAAAACAACCTTACAGTATAGTTATTGATGTTATTTATATTTATAAACCGTCGTTGAACTGCCGAACCAATTTATAGGTTTACGACTACTAATGTTCAACTCCGCAGCCTTCTAATTTTACACCCAATCCAGAAGACAAGGGAACTTCTGAATCAAGTAATGGGAGAAATTTTGCCCTCATGGAGGACTTTTTTGAGGGAACTAGCCCGCATTTGCGTTACGTGAAGAGGAAGACTACAAGAACATCCCACGGTTAGTTAACGGCAAAGGGACTCCAACCCAGGCTAAAGAGAATAGAAGGGCTAGTTCACTCCTTTGAAGAAACTCTCGCCGCGCCAAACCTCCGATTTTCGCCTGTGACGTCACGGTGGCGCAAAGCTTGAGCTTCTAATTCAAGAACGAAGCGTTCGGTCTAACTAGCTTTAACTAATATTGGAACATTCCTTTTTGTGACACATTTCGAGACATTCTTTGCTTCCTATAATGATTTTTCTCAGTTTTGTGAAGTAAATTGCAAAAATTTTAAATTATTTATGAAATGCCAGTTTGTGCGATTGCAACTTACAAAAATTTTAATAGAAACACAAAAGAAAAAAATATAATTTTCCACGTGTCCCCTAAAGCAAATGAACAACTATGTAAAGAATGGCTTCAACATTGCAAAGGAATAACCCAGTTAATATTAAATATGAACGAAAATGCAGTAAGGATTTCTTAAAACAAGATTATGAAGATGATATGAGAAATCGTTTGCTTGGATTGCCGATTAGAATGATTTTAAAATTGCTCTAACTCTACCAGGTACTCTCTTATCTAAGGGAGGACTAAGTGTTCTGTCAGCAGCCTGGATGGAAGTGGGTCAAGAGTTTGAGAACATATTTCAAAGCGTGCATGGGACAGAAAATCAGAAAGTGTCAAAGAATTTATAAGTGAACTAGAGGGACGATATCCTGCAGTAAATAAAACAGCAATATTTTGCATTTCAGAATTTTTATAAGAATTCGCCATCTAAATTGAAACCACCCAGCTACTCCAAAGAAAAAAAAAAGATAAACGAAAAAATTAAAAAATTAATAAGTCAAAGAAAATACGAACTTAAATTAAAAGTATAGATAATTAATAATTAAAATTCTCCTAGCTTCATAACGTAGTTTTTAATGTAGTTATTCTAAATATTTATTATTTTTTTAATTATAATATAATTATTTTTTTAATATAGTTATATTCTTTTAAATTTAAATATCTATAAGCATCTGTAAAATTTCTAATATTTTCATGAGCCTAAATTATTATTTTGTTAGAATAATTAGCGCTTAAGGTTGTTGTTTCCTAATGATTAAGTATAAACAAATTGCCATTAGCAGCATATTTTAAAATCAAGATTCTAAATTTAACCCAACTGTACATGCAGCTAAAAAAGTGTCGATATATACATTAAATATTTTTTAATAATAAAAGTTAAAACTGAAAATTTTAAATTAAAGTATTTATAGCGTCATTTACGACAACTAGTAAAATATTTTTCTTAGTTTAAAATGGTATTTAATTTAATATTTTGGCCAAGAAAATAAAATAAATAATATGCTAATTGCATAAAGTTTGAAAGCTAATATCAAGAAAAAATCGAATTTATTTTTACAGAGAGAATGATACAAAGTTTTCATAATATTTTTGCTTGCGATCTCCGAGATCTGTGTGGAGTGTGACGTCATGAGGAGGGAAATCGTAGCTTCAGCTCTAAGAGCGGAACGAACTAGCCCTTCCATTCTCTTTAGCCCTGACTCTAACCCACGATCCGTCTACCACAGAGAATATGTCACGTCACCACGGTGATCAGTGCGAACCGGATGCGGATTCGCTTCGACCAGCCATCGTAGAGATTCGAACCCGGTTCACCTGATTGGAAGGAGAACGCTCCATCTCCGAGCCATCGCATATTGAGAATACTGAACGTAGATTACAATCTTAATCAAAATAAGATCCCATTGCAAAGAAGTAAAATCAAAATCTATATAAGATGCTATTCCAGATAAATAAAATTATATATATGCCATTGCAGATAAGTAGCCAACGAATAACACACTCATTTGAAGCGTGCGGCAGGATTCTTGAAAGAAACAAAGACTTTTTTTTCTTCAGTAAAGGGGAAGGTAACTCTGGACAAGGGTTGTCTACACATATTTGTTTTATTAACATAATAAATTAAAACTTGATGAAGAAAATAAGGTGAAATGTTGTTCATTTTTCTGCATTGATATCAGAAATAAATAATATCTATTTTGTTCTTTCTTGCAGTTTTGCTCATTTAAATAGCAGAAAAGTATAAAAAATTTCTTATCAATAAAATTCCTGTTATCACGAGTTTTCTGATAACAGACTTATACGAGATTAGATAAGTAAAGGCGCCTTAAATTCGTATTTCAAAAACTTAATATTAGCGAAATTTGACTTCGAGAAATATTTG
The DNA here is from genome assembly GCF_982258835.1 of Parasteatoda tepidariorum. Lineage (NCBI taxonomy): Eukaryota > Metazoa > Arthropoda > Arachnida > Araneae > Theridiidae > Parasteatoda > Parasteatoda tepidariorum. The sequence continues at coordinate 95,683,369 of NC_141765.1, read as the reverse complement.
ATTATTGAGAAAAAAAAATTTGTTTTTCATAAAATGATTCAAGAGCATTGAAAGTTTTTAAACTAAAAATCCAGTAAGATTCACAATAAACCTCAATACTTGATACAATTAATGTATCTCATTTTTAAAAGTATATTTAAAATCTTACACATGATAGAATTTTAAAGGGAACAAATATCAAAAGTTTGCGTGTTAACTTAAAACATCGGAAGCATATTTTTCAATCAAAAAATGTTACTAGTTAACGAAAACTACAGTTTTTAATGATTATAATAATGAAAAAAAAATTGCATTTTAAATTTAACAAATTTAAACCTATTTATAACTTATTTGAATTAGAAGAAACAAATAACTTACCCATATTTTTCAGGATCGAAACATTCAACAGTATTTGATGATGAAATACAATCATACCCTCCACATCCAGTTTGTTAAAAAGAGCGTCAACTCCAATGGCACTAGAATAAAAAATAAATAAGTAAATAAAATAGAAATTTAAAGACCATGAAATTGTCATGCTGTATTGAAAAATATATTTTTTATTTTAATTAAATGGATGCAAAGCGCACCTGACTATCAATCACCATTTATACTATATCTAATTAATATCAAAAAGAAAACAAAAGCAAGACAAATAAAAGAATTGTAAAAAAAAATATTCAGCAGCAGCGGTCGCCATAGCGACACATGCAATGACGACGCATGCTCACTGTTTACGATTACTCTTGAACACAATAGAAAAGTGTGATGTCCAAATAAGGTGCGCACGCCATCAAACCCAAAAGAGCACCCATTTTGCCAATGTGTAATAAAACATTAATTAAATGAAAAAATATATATTTCATACGCAATAAATTAATTTCGCTTGTTACGTTTCAAAATGTTATAACTAATTGAACTATCAATAGGAAACCTTTCTTACTAAGAAGCTATTTGAAGACACTCATCATTTTAATTTAATATTTGTTTTCAATTCAATCCTAATATTTCAAATTAAAGATTTAATCTCTTAAAAGAGAATTAGAACGTAATATTTTTTATTCAAATACATCAATTTTAAGTTAATTTGCTATCAATCAGTTTTGATTATTAAACTGGCTGTTAAAGGGATTAAAATAAATTTAAATCAACAGTACAAAGAGATCCATTCCAACAACTAATCTGTATTAGAGAAGATTTTATTTGATTTAAATAATAAACAACTATATGTTCACCTATTTACACTCATAAAATTTCACTAATAAAATTTATTTATTAAGGTTTTCTTCAGCGTAATTATGTTGAAAAATTCTAAAATTCCTGAAATAACAAACTGCTTAGTAGATAAGAAACTTTAATTATTTTTAACCTACATGTTGATAGTTCCTTTGTTCAAAATTTTGTAACTACACTGGTTATCATAAATTAAGGAAAATTCACAAAAATCGCGATAACTCAAGAAATTACACATGGAATTTTATGAAACTTACCCACAATATACAACACATAGTAAGGTATTAAACAACATAAAAAGAAATTATCAGACATTAATAGTAGTATAGAAATTAGCACATGTATAAAATAAACAAATTGGAAGTATCGGTTTGCAATAGAAAAAGTACCTTTAATATGGAATATGATTGCCTCTAGAAGCAATACAGCACAAACAGCGATGTGTGATGCTTTCAATTATGCGGTCTATCAGTTCAATAGGAAGTGAGAGCCATTGCTCTTGTAAAGCAGTTGCAAGCGTGGCAAGGGTCTGAGGGGGCGGATTGATGGCAGATACACGCCTCCCTAGAGCATCCCAAACGTGCTCGATAGGATTCAAGTCCGGGGATCGAGCTGGCCACTCCATGCGAGTAATTGTTTCCTGTTGAAGATAATCATCAACAATGCGAGCTCTGTGTGGTCTTGCATTATCGTCCTGTAACAGGAAGCAATCACCAATTGCCCCGGCATATGGGCGCACATAAGCATCAAGGATGTTGTCTCGATAAACCTGAGCATTCACGGTTCCCCTTGGAAAGACATGGAGGTATGTGCGCCCTCCTAAGGATATGCCTCCCCAAACACAGACACTGCCTCTTCCGTATGCATCTCTTTCACGGATGTTTGATGGATGATAACGGGTCCCAGGTTCTCTCCATATCAAATAACGTCTACTGTCACTTTCTAGACTAAACCTGGACTCATCCGTAAAGAGAACAGGCCTCCATTGATCTGACGTCCAGTGGACATGTTGTCGGGCCCACTGCAAACGGTCTCTCCTATGGCGTGATGTGAGCGGCACGCAAATGGCTGGTCGTCTCGCATACAGACCACCTTCGTGGAGCCTTCTGCGCACAGTTGACGTTGACACCAACCTTCCGGTGGCTGCAGCAAGAGAGGATCTAAGATGTGTCGGAGTAGCGGTTCTATTCCTGCGTGCACTTAATGTCAAATATCGGTCATCGGCACTGGTCGTAACAGTTGGCCGTCCTTGACTGAACCTCCTAGATGCCGAATCTGTGGTTTGAAATTGCCTCCAAAGTCTATGAACCACAGATGGACTCACATTTAGCCATCTGGCCACTTCTGATTGACTCTGCCCTGCCTCTAGTCTCCCGATGGCTCTCCATCGTAGTTCTTCAGGCAAATGATGCCTAGAGGTCATTATTACGAATTGGCTATCTCAGATTTTCAATGTCGCAATCACAGTAAAATTTGTGTGCTTTCTCTCAAACTTGGACTTTTATGCTCCAGGCAGATGACGTAAGCCGAGTGCAGCGCCACTAATTTGCATATTGCAATTTTACTCAGCTACTCTTAGTGGACAACATATGCAAATTTTGCACGGTTTGGCTTACTTTTGAAAGAGTTATCGCTATTTTTGTGATTTTTCCTTAATTTATGATAACCAGTGTATAGAATTTATAAAGTCTTATTGTTGGAGTTCTAATTGAGTTCAAAATTTCTTTTTTTCAAATGATTTTAAAAAAAGGATTTTAAAAATCTCGAAATAGAAATACAAGAAATATGCCGTTTCATATTTTTGACAGCAGTAATTTAGTACATGATACCTAAAACTAATAAGAATTCTATGATATTTCTGTATAGTTGATAAGAGTCGATTGTTTTTTAAAATTAGATAAAAGCAAAGTATAATTAATTATGAAACGACAAACTTCAAGTCCCATAAAGTTTGAAACTTTAAATTAAATGATATTATATGACTGAACTATATATATATACAATTCGTGAAAAAATTTTTAAATTTAAACAATTGAATCTAGCGATTTTTACAGCGGTAAAAACGATTTTTACAGCGGTAGCGATTTAATTAAATTAAAATGAAATGATGTTGAATCGAAAATATAAATAGTATGTTGATTCTTTAAATGGCTCAGGGGATAGAGCTCATGGAATAGAGAGGGGGGGGGGGTGCTGGGGATAGAGCGTTCGCATTCCAATGAGGTGCACCGGATTCAAATCCCAGCGAAGGCTGGTTGATACGAATCCGCATCCAGCTTGCATCGACTACAGAACTAAAGTGAAATATCTTCAGTAATAGACGGATCATGGGTTAGAGTCCCCTTGACGTCAGGCTAACCGTAGAAAGTTCTCGTGGTCTTCCTCTCCATGTAACGCAAACGCTTGTCAAAAAGTCCTCCACGAAGGCAAATTTCTCCCAATACTCGATCCAGTAGTTCCCTTGTCTTCTGGATTGGGTTCAAAATGACAAGGCTACGGAGTTGATTATTAATGGTGGTAAATCAAAGAAGTGGGTCGACTGTTCAACAACGGTTATAATTCCAATTTGCATTCGTTGAAAATTGGATGTTTCGTATGCAAACAAAAATCAGGAATATTAGGACAGAAATCTATGGCAAACAAAAACAAAAGTCGACAGTTTGGGGTTCCATTACTGAAAAAATTAGAACCCGTGAGCTACTTTAGGGTGTTGAAGTAGTTCATTGTTTCTTTTAAATTCTTAATCTTAATAATCTTAACTTTTTGCTTGTGGATGTTACAACATGTGAAACACGAGTGATGGTTTAATTGATACACCATAAGCAAATGATTAGGTTACATTATTTTACGATTTAAATACGTTCCAAACGACCGTACAAGCAATCATTATCATAGTTGAGAGTTGAAAAGAACGTAATAACTCGAAGATAGAAGAAAAATTGGACTTTAGTTATCGTTTGATCCCAGTGCTTTATTTGAATAATAAAGAGTCAATAATATAGGGATTGGTTTACAAAACATAAATTAGTGCTTGCAGTACTGGGGGTTCCGCGTTCGGCTGACTACCTGACCCGAACATCTGCTCCTGCACCCCAGAGCCCAAGGTCAAGACAACTGAGATGGGCACAGTAGGCCTTGGTTCTCTATGTGCTGTCGCGCCACTGAGTTTAGTTTTTTTTTAGAGCTTGCAGTGCGTGAAAAATACCATGCATTTAAAATTTAATTTCTCAAGAATTATTCGGCAGATTTTTTTGATATTTTGTTTATTATCATTCAAAAAAATTTTCGCTAAAATTATGTAAAATTTTTTATACTTTTCTATTCAAGTTTTTTTCAACCATTATTAGATAAAATAATAAATTATAGATAATTATTAAAAATATTTATTGCATGGAATTATCTTTAAATAAGTGACTTTTATAATTGAGTCGAAAAATTTTGGCAAAATACGCAAAAAGTAAAATTAACGTTAAACTGGAACAAGTAGTTGGGCACTATTTTCCAGATTTCGGCTAACCCCACCCATATTTTGAGGGTTAACAATCCAAATTCAAAGGGAAAAAAGGTATTTTTATTCAGAGAAAGTGCGTTTTTGTATCTGATTTCATAACAAAAAAAACTAATTAATTAGCATACTGCACTAATTAATTAGCATACTTAAGGTTTAACCCTTGAACCGTTAAGATTGAATCATACTACGTAAAAATTTGATGATTAGGTCAAAATATAATCAGGAAGTTCCGTTTTTCTTTTATGCACGGCATGAAACTTCCGCTCATGGTGAAGTCGCGGATTTTACTCAATTGTAAATAAATAAAAAAAATTACTTTTATTTATAACAACTTTTACGGAAATCGGTTTCAAATCAGCATGAATTCACTATCGTACAATTGTTAAACTAACCTGATATATTAAAAGATGAGCATGGGGTATTTTCTAAATATTTTCTGCTCTCTTCATCTGTGCTTAAGCATACAAAAAGCTATTCATCCATACGAATAAGATCAGAGAACACAAGATAACGACATCGATAAACTGAAAAATATCTAAAATATTCATTAGTTTCACCTGAAAAAAATATTAGATTAAAATCTGAAATGAAATACATAATTAAAAAGTAAACATTGTACAACAGTTTTTAAAGAGTAAAAAGTAGACATATGACAATCGACCTCGGAAATTTAAAAATGAACATAAATTTTTCTCGATTGAAATTGATGATTAAGAAATTAACTGAATTTCTTCCACTAAGTTTACCGTTAGCGGTTGATAACACTGCGCGTTAATATCATTAATTTGCAAAATAAAATTCTAATTTGCAGACAAATCGCAATTCGTTCTTTCTAGACGTTAGTTCTAATTTTTTTTTGAACTCTGAACTCAGAAGGCATTAAAACATTCCATTATCCATATTTACTTAAAATACATATTACCTTCTGTTTTATGCATGGCACAAAACAGAATAAATGAAGTTAGCTACACATTCAGAAGACAGGCTTTTCATAGAATAATAATATAGGTAGACTGCTCATCTATGATTGCCAATTGGCAACTAGGAAGACTCTTATGACCAAGGTTTGGGCAGGGCTAGGCATAGCATTTGGTGAACCTAGGCAACCATATGGGATTGCCGAATAAAAACGTCCGAAAATTCATACTTGATTTCTTTAAAAATATTTTTTAAAAAATGTTTTTAACCCTCTACACGTGATTTTTCTTTCTTTTTAATCTGTACTATGTTCTGATAATTTAATTTTAAAAATTCATCGGTGATTAATATTTTCTTTAATGTGATAAAATAATATTTTCTTTAGTGAGATAAAATTCGAGCTATATTCTTATTTTCATTCTTTATATATAGTGTGATGTAGTCAATATATCATTATATATTTTGTATACTGTTAATTGTACTCAAAGCGACAATAAAATAAAAAAAAACAATATTTTCTTACTGAAAATTACTATGTTGCAACGTTCTGAATTAAATCACCAGTTAAATCAAAATGAAATTCTATAATATTTCACAAACTAATTTAAGATTGAAAAATGTAACGGGTGTTTCATAATACGTTTATAAAAGAAAATATTAGTGATTTAAAGTTTTTTTAATGTATTTTTAATAATTACTTCATTGAAATTGGACATAAAATAATTCATATTGTCTTTCAAAACGAGTTAGAGATTTCAAAGTTAAATATATGCTGGATTTTTAACAATATGTCATGGAATAAATTACAAATTTTTTTTTACAAAACTAAACTGTAAACTTATAATCTTTAGTTCAATATTTTGCTTGAATTTATAATTAAATTTAAGACATAACCTAAGCTATCCGAATTCATGTTATAATACATTTAATTTGCTAATGCATGAAAATTAATGTTTGCTTTGTTTGATTTAGTTTAGGGCTTTTCAAATTAAAATCTTAATGATATGTGACATAAGTTCAAATTGAATAAACATTCAATAGTCTCGTAGCATCAAATTTTGTTTCTTATTTAATTTTTAAAAACGCAACCATAACAGAAAACAGCGATTTCATAACAAAAATATTTTCCTATTAAATTTAAAATTCAATTGAAAACAATTGGAGTAACATTAAAATTTATGAACTATTTTTTTAGAAAATATTACATTTAGCACCAACTCTTTGATGTTGGATTTTTTTTAATTGTTTTCAATTTTTCCAATTACTTCGTAAAATAAAACTTGCAATTAGTTCGTCTGTTTTTTCACTTGTGCATTATATTCTGCCCTACGTAAATTAATTTTATTTTTCCTTAATCACAACTCTTCATTTTTCTAAAAATAAAACAGCTTAACAATTTAAAATATACGAAACTTAGTAGTTAAACTTAACATAGTGGGTGACAAGTTTACTTAACTCTCATAACTCAATTTATAACTATATAAGTTGACTAGTTTCTCAGAAAGTTCACCCAACTCTTTCATAACTCAATTTAGAACTATAAGTTATTTAACTGTGTAGAAAAAATAGAAAATTTAATGAAATCTTTTAAATATGAGAAACAGCTGGCAATATTTTCCCTTTCTTGTGATTTATTTTTTCCATTTTTTTTCTAATTTTTTTGAACCAACTACCAAATTTTTTTACCAACAACTTTTTTTTAGCTAGTTTATTTACGTTTTTACAAAAAAAATCATCTTTGAAAAAACGAACTAAAAATCAATAAATCTTACTTGTAACTAATTACTAAAGGTGTCTGTTTTGATTAATTTAATTTGATCAGGGAAAGTTAGTTTTAAGAGAAGTGGGTCTTATGATTCGGTTAGCAGTCTAATCCGATATTATTTGTCTATCGATCATTTTGAACTCCTGATTTGAAAGTTAAGCCAACAATCACATTTTCTAGAAGCTTTCTATTTAGGAAAACAGAGAATATTACAAAACATACGAAAGAATACTAATATAAATTATTTATATTAGTCTTCTAACTCTTTAAATTATACACTTCTCTGCTTTTTTTACATTGGAACAAAAATCTAAGTAATACAAAAAAAGATTAAAAAATTTAAGGTTTTTAAAATCCAAGAATGAAAACTTAATATTAATAAATTATATAGAAGTGCCAACTTTCCTAGCAAGATATCACTAATATACAATAATCTATACAATATACAATATAGGCAATAATATACAAAATTTTAGCATACACAACAGGTAGCATATATAATAATATAAATAACATAAATATATATATAACATATAATGTATGCAATAATGTATATAACCAAAAGGAATCAAATCAAATTTTAAATACTTAATTCTATATATATCTAATAATATACGTCAGTTTAGAATTAAATGAAAAAATAATTAAGTGTTACTTTTTTTTCGAACATAAGCTGCAAACGTTATATAATTTATAACTCTTGGTAGTCAAGGGAAAAAAATATTTTTAAGAGATTATTTTAAAAATTAAAATTTTTATTACTCAACCGTACTCTTTATTACGTACCGTAATAATTACGGATAAATTGTAATGGTTGGCACCTCTTTAAATAGAAGAATAAATAGAAAGTTTCAAAACATAAATCTAGTTCGCTTCATGTAACAAATAAATATTTAACATTCAAAAAACAAAAATGTCAATTTTTTTAATTTTAAGGAAATTTTCAGAATGTTTTATTTAAGTCAGATTAAAATGAAAATAAAGTTTGAAAATAGGTACCCGTGAATCTTTTCAACCTTTCGTGCATTTATAATTCAGTTGTTACTCGTAAGAATGGAAATTTTTTTAAGTAGTAGCATTGCATTTCTTTAAGATCTAAAATTTGCACCATAAATTGATATCTTAAAAATATGCGTTTAGAACTGAAAAATATCACCATTTTTTTAATTTAAATAATTACCAACAAAAAAGCTATCATTTATATAATTAAACCATTGCATTAAACAAACTTTGGCTAAATACCAAACAACCACTTATTTTTCTCCCTTCGAAATCTTTTGCATGTTTGTGCAATGTAAGGTTAATTATGAAACTTTCTATTTAAAAATAACATTTTAAGACATTTTTAACAAAATCTTGTCATCAAAAAAAAAAAAAAAAAAAAAAAAAACACATAATGCATGATGCGCAAACATTTATGTATTTGCCTTATACAATATTGTAAAAACACGAATTTCTGATATACAAAAAGTATTCAAGATATAAGTCACCACAGTTTGGCTTATTCAAATCCAGGAAGAAAAAAGAACTGATTATTCAATTGAATAAATTACTAAAATTTTCCTGTTGAAATCTCTTAATTTGGTGCATATCGTGCAATATATGAGATAAAATAGATTAGTTTTTCTATCAATCATCCACAGTAACAATGTAAATACAAAAATGTAACAATAAAAATGCAAAAACCTACTGTTTGGCTATTAATTTTATAATTAAAAAATTTATAATTGTTTTTATATTTTTTTTTAATTAAACATTAAATAAAACATTTACTAATTAATAAACATTAACTAAAATATAGTAAAACATTAAATAAAATATAGTAAAGCATTAAATAAAATATAGTAAAACATTAAATAAAATATAGTAAATTTAATTACAGTATACTCTCGATATCTTGAACTTCTATATCTCGAAAAGCTTGCAAAGTCAAAAAAATATCCCCCTTCCCTGGCTGTACACATTCAAATAATGTTAATTTGAATACCTATGTGTCAGAGTTTCTTCTCAAAACCTTGTTATGTGGAATATTTTTCGTAATAGAAAATTAAATTTTTCAGAAAAATCACAATGTAAGTTTATTATAAACCAATTTTCTATTTAAACCATGATTATTTTTGTCTTACTTTTAAAAATAAAATTTTTATGACTCAATTTTAAATTATAGTCAATTATAATTAGTTGACTATAATAGTAGTTATTCTTATGTTTCATGACTACCTTTTAGAGTACTATACATAGAATATATTTTTCTACTTTTTAGAGCATATTTAGTTCTGAACTTGTTACATCTAAATTGTTTTAGCGTCATCTTCAATTTTGAGATATTGAGAGTATAACTGTGTTTTTCTATTTCAAAGATATATTTTAGATACCGAAATATGAGTATGTTTAAATATGAATTTTGAAAATAACAGCTAAGAAATTTCTACTTCTTTAAAGACATTTTAACTTCTTTCTTAAGATGTAAAATTTTGAAATATTTCTTTTTAAGACAATTTCAGTTTAAGACAATTCAGAGGTGAAAGAGCCATTTTTATAAACGACAAACTCAGGCATTTAGAATAACAATGAGTTCACCACAAACACGCACATTCTTTTTTTAAATATAACTTAAATTTTTTATATTGCAATGTAAAACAAAATTTCTTGAACAAATCAATATTTCTAAAATGTATTTCGAAATAATTATCCTAGCAATAGTCAAGCAATTCCAAAATAATTAAGCTAAGTATCAAGTGCGATAATTGAATATAAATTGAACTATCGCACTGGATACTTCAATATGATTTGTGCTTAATATTCGCAAAATGCTTTCTGTACTGATTTTAGCGAAGCTCGTGTATTAAAAAAACAGATGACGAAAATTATTTTTCACCTAGATAGGAAAATAATGATTATTGTAAAAGAAGAGTATTTTAATACAAAGATTATTCAAAATGAATAATCTTTTTTTTTATTCATGAAAAGAAATTTGCATTTAAAATTTGTAATAAAATTTATTCTATTTATTGTAATATTTTTAAGAAAAGTTTTTCCTGAAAAATTACAACAGTACAGAAAAGATTTGTCGAAAACTATTTAATAAACTATTTATATTAGAAAAAGTATTTTTAAAGTATAGAACTAGATTAAAAATATGCACTCAAAAATGATAAAGAAGTTTCTGCACTTAAAGAAGCAATTTTTATTGCAACTGTTTCCAAAAATAAACTTTACTTTCTTAATAAGAGACAGTTTCCTTACCTTTCTTACATTTTTTTAAAATACGTTGATCATACTGTATGATGTTTACATATAATTTTTAAAATAAATATGACGTTTATGGTTTTTTAACCACACACGTTTCATGCTCGGTTTTAAATCAAGATACAATTTTTGAGCAAAAAGGTTTATTAATTATTATTTAAAATACATGCAACCACTTCTTTAAATTCAGAACAGAAACTTTTCAATTTGGAAAAACAAATGCATCGGAATTTAAATTTGGTAAAAATTCGAAAATTCCATTTTCAGTCTTTAATCAAAAGACTATGACCATAGAAAGAAATTAATAGTGATGCAATTTTTTGGATGAAACAATTCTAGCTGAGCTGATTTTACTAAATCAATTACCAAAAAAACCTAATAAAATAAACACTTAAAATGTTAATAATGAAACTTTATAAAAAATATTTTCTACTGAATGCATTTGTTTCTCCATACATTAAAAAATATCACGATTCAAAGAATTTAATAAAAATTGAAAGCTCTAGATCTTCAAATCTATGAAAGTATTACAAAATTTCTCTCTTTTAAAGCACATGAACTTTTCTAAGAAGTATCTTAGATAATGCTGATCGAATATTTTTTATAAGTAAAACTGGATAATGAAACAATTCTCCTAATTTCGATTATTTTTCAGCTATCTAAAATGATTATTATTTCATACAAAAAAAATCAGACGTTTAAATTTTCGAGCAAGTCGGGTGAACCATTTATTTAACGGATTGATAATAAATTTTTTGGAGGCTATTTTTAAAATTAAATAAAATCTTAACAAATACTTAAAAAGACGCCGAGATCAGAGTTGAAAAATTACCTATAACCGAAAATACTGTCACCGATAAGGAACCGTCCATCTTCATTTTTGTGGGGAAGAGACGATATAATGTAGAGATATCAGACTTTAGGGAATTTATTTGAAAAAGAATTTTAAATTCCTTAAAAAGAATAATTTTGGCTAAGAAGCGATAATATTTTACTCGATAACATTAACTCGGTAACATATTTTTTATAACCGTTGTTGAACAGCCGATCCAATTTTTGGATTTACGACTACTAATGTTCAACTCCGTAGCCTAGTCATCATCAAGCATGACTTGCTCCAAAAATTACATATATGAACGAAGATGGACGTCACTGGGGCACCCGGGTACGTGAGGCCCGTATTTGCTTAACACTACAATTTTAGCTGATGCAATTACAATTGAAGATCAAGAGGAAGGAAAAGTTAGTCCATTAAATCTGATTCTAAGAAAAATAAATTTGAAAGCAAGTTAATTTTCAAAGGAAGCATATGATGAAAATCGAAAGAAATAAAAATATACAGGAATATTACAAGCATTGATCTACGTCCACCGAAAATTTCAAATTAAAGTTAACAACTTTTGATATTTCGAAAAACAAATTTTAAATCGGTTTGGACACGAATTGTTTTTTCCTCAGAATCCTTTCCCACTAATTATTCCCCTTCCTCATTGGTCTTCCCTATACTTTTCTTAGTTCTTTTCTATATAGGAACCGGTTTTGTTATGCATGGCCCATCTTCACAGCTTAATAACTCCCGTGAAGATTTTCCACGTTTAATTATTTGTCAAAACTTAATAACCCTCTAAATGCTTAAGATGAACCAATGGTCATTTTAGCAAAAAATGCAAAGAAAAATTTATTAACAGATTTTTGCAAACAAAAGTTAAAATTTCTTGAAATTTAAAAATTAAAATTTTTAAAAATTAAATTTTTTAAAAAGGATTTTTTTTAAAACTTTTTTATTAAAAACATTTTTAAACGCATTGTAGGGTTAAGCAAATCCCCTGGGGAAAATGTTGAATTCAGTTAAAAGACAAAAACAAATTAGCCAAGTCAACCACAACTTTTCGTAAAAAAAAAATTAAAAAAACTGTAGAACACAATTTGTTGCTTTAAGATTTGAATTTTGGCCTGGGGAGCTACGTTTGCATTATGTTTAATTGTCTCGCGTCTATTTTGAAAAATATTCTTTACAAACAAATAGATCATACATTATACTGTCGCATCGGGATTATACAAAACCGGAAATTTTTTTCTATTGTCTCTTTAAAAAAAAAATTTTTTTTTTTGGTTTTAAGGTTCTTTGCTTCTGAGTTCAGTTCAAAATCAGTTAGATAATACATTAAAATCTGTATAAATCGCTATGTGATAGTCCATTTTAATTCTGCATGTCGTTAAAAATATAATGAGCGCAGTTTGTCGCATGTGGACTTTTTCACAAGCTCACATTTTCAGTTACGCAAAGCTCAAATTTGAACTTTGGCACTATTTTGCGAGAAGCAAGCTATAAACTAGAAAAAATTAAATATACATTAAAATAAGTTAAAAGACAGTTTTCAATCAGGTTTTAACGTATGTACAACAAATTTTAACATTGATTATGCATTTTCAAAATAATTTCATCGACAACTCAGTAGTAACGGTAAATAAGAATAAAAAGTTGGATGGTTAAATAAAGCGCACGTCGAATCTAGTTATTAGAAATAAGCAAAATCTATGGAGGGACGGTAAAAAGGCAATTATGGGTTAAAAGTACGGAGGAAAAGAAATGATTATTTAAAAAAAAAATTATAATAAAAATATATTTAATAAAATAATTTGAAATAGCAAGACAAAAAATAAGCAAGAAAAATAATTCGAGAGATTTAAGGAAGAGAAGTAAGAAGCAGAGGGAGGAAAACATACAAAAGGAAGTAAATATGCAGGAAAATTGTAAAATATATATTTAAAACTTAATCCACCCCTTAAATTTTGATATTCTGCATTAATTTAAAAATAACTAAAGAAGTTAAATTTCGTATTTTCACAAGAGTTGATTGCGACCTAATTTTCTCACGTATATACCCTGAGTATGGTTGATGCATCGATCACAGCCCCTCATCAATGGAATGCCACAGATCATACATATGAAAGCACTTCTTTATGAAATCACCATTGAGGAAACTATGGTAGAGTGTTACACCCCATAAATCGCAGGATTCCCTTAATGATGCTCTCATGGAGTAGTGGGTTCATATATTTTTTTCCCCGACGACACTTCATTGAATGAGGCAATGATGAATATTTTCATTTCCACGTTACTCGAAGCATATATGTGGTCACATCAGGCTACAAATACAAAAAATACAAAAATACAAAAGAATAAAAATTAATTTCTTCAAAAATACAAAATTTTTAATTTTGATTTATTTTTGTTTACTTCCTTTTGCAGATAGTATATAGACATGAATTTTAAATTCAATTGCTAAGAAAACAAAACAAAAAGGGGAATTTACATTGTATTTAAAGTCTAAATATTATTGTTTTGAGTTCATTGAGAAGACCGAGTAACTCCATGACGTCATTCATGATCGGAAAAATGAAATTTTTCAGAAGCATATTCTTAATTCGTGTTAGAAACCCTTATTTTTTTCTAGGCATTCGAAACAAGCACTGATTCGAAATCGAACATTCTTATTTTGATTCCTTCTCACATCATCGTACACCAACACCCTCTCATCGGTTTATGTTATTCACCATTTCTGCATCTCAGATTTTTATTTATTTATTTATTAATTTTTTTTTTAAGAAATAGTGAAATTTGTTTCGTTTTTAACTGTCATGGACCCATTGTTTTTATGTTCGCCACTTTTTCATTGCGATTTTTAAGCTTTTTACTCAAAAACTAATAAGAAAAGGCAGAAAATAGACTTGCAAAAATGGATTTTGGGCATACCCGCATCTTATTTAATTAATCATGTGATTTATTTTATCCTCTATTTTGCAAGAGTGAAGAATATATTAACTTAAGTAGTCTAGTTATTCCTACCTATCAGTTTAAGCGATTAAAAAGTTTCCTTTCGTAAAAATTTCGCTGATATTGGTTGTAGGCATTTATTGGATGCAATACCAGGGTTATAACACAAAATTTCAAAATATTTTTCAGCTCTCGGGTCCAGACCAGAGCATCAAGAAAGCATTAAATTCAACATATTTCAGTACAAGACATTCAACATATTTCTTTTATGTACATAGGGCACATTATTTGAGTGCAGTCAGGTCCAAATAATTCATAGTCAGAGACTCCTTATCCTTTTTTATAATAGAAAAATAGGATGAATAATTATTAATTTTATCCTTGTGATTGTGAATATTAAAGGGGAAAATAAAAATTTAAGAGGTATTTTCCGTTGAATTTTCATAATTTACTTCAAATTTATTCAATTTTCCTACATTTTCCCATTTTTTCAGTTCTATTTTATTTGCGTCTTAAAAAACAATTTAGTGTGAAAAGGTTAAACTCATCTAAAAGGTTAAACCCATCATCCAGTTCCCTTGCTATATCTGAAGGTTAAACTCTTCATCCAGCTCACTTGCTATATATAAAGGTTAAACTCATTATCCAGCTCCCTTGCTATATTTAAAGGTGAAACCCTTCATCCAGCTCCCTTGCTATATATAAAGGTTAAACTCATCATCCAGCTCCCTTGCTATAATTTATTTTCAATCTATAAATCTCATTATATCTTAAAACATCATTAAAAAACATTTTTAAACTTTTACAATAAGAAGTTATCATAAATTTAAACAATGATATAATATATCTCGAATATAAAATCTGGAATGATTTAATATCGATGTAAAATTCTCTCTCTCAAGTAACGTAAGCAACATTCATAATCGCCATTCTAATTCGATTTTTTGTATGTCTTGTAAGAAAAGGCAAGCATTCAATCGTGGTAAAAATGCCATGTTAAAGAACAATGTTTGTAGAAAAAAAAATCATTGTTGATTTCTATAATTTACGGGTTGGAACTGAAAAAAAAATGAAAATGGTATTTACGATATTTAGATTATATATATATATATATATATATATATATAGATTATATATACACACTCAACAATAAGATGGAGGTTGGAGATTATAAACGGATGTAAGCCATGAACGATAAAAGGATTTACCAAACAATTGATAAGCAAAAGAAATATATTTTCATAACAGCCTTTCAATGATACTAAACTGCTGCAATAAGAATTACAGTACAGACTTTTAAATACTTAAAATAGTTGAAATATTATAAGTGAATTACTATTGTGATTGATGAATGTTCAGAAATTATTTGAGCTTTCCTTCTATTTGCTCAATTTAATGAACGTCTTCAGTTAACATTAATAAGTAGGAAATAAACTAGAAATTTTTTTAAAAAAAAATCTGTGTTAGAACTGATAAAAAATTCTTTTTGAATTATTTGACAATTTTCTAGATGCAATTAAATATGTCTAAAATTTTCCAAAAATTTCGAAGTCTAAAAGCATTTAAAATTCAAAGAAAATATTATTACTTTTCATTATTTTTTTTTGGATTTATTGAACTATTTCATTAATGGAATAAATAAAAAGTTGAATAGTTTATTTTTGACCTTTCCAAAAATAAAAATAAATATTATGAACTAACAAAACTTTTACATTTAAAGTTAATTGACATTCATTATGTGGAAAATTCGGGTGTTCAACCATATTACAGAAAAAACCAAATTTATCGAAATATCCAAAATTTTTGAAAATTAATAAAAGTAATTTTTTTGTTAATTTCCTTTATTTTTAAAATTTTTTGATAATTAAAAAAATAACTGGACTGTTTGAAAGTAAATTTTAGTTAGTTTATATATCTGCACAGTTTCAAATTTTGTATGGATTCGAAATTTTTGAATCCTCTCTTCGTTTACTGTGCTTAATCATTTTTTCTTTCCCAAAATTTTCCTTCTTTACTTTCTTTCCAACTTATAAAACTGAAATTTTCCGAAATACAAAATAATCTGTAATCTTTTTTCCTTAGTTTTACTTTATCATGCAACAAACAATTGATTATTGCTCCTCTGTCAAATCAGTTATATATTTTTGACTGAAAAAAAGTTTAAGGACGTTTTCATAAAATGGCATAGTTAAAAATGAATAGCTTCGATCTAACCGATATTTACGGTAAGCCCAATGAAAAGGACTTAGTATTAAAACATAAATATATATGTAAAATAAAATGCTGAATTTGACAGTTTTGTATAAACGTTTTATCTTCAAATATTTTTTTTTCTATTTCTCCCAAGAAGCTAAAAAAAAAACTCCTGCAGTGCCCGTGATTATGCTGAAGGGTTTTGCTACTGTTCATACAAGGAAACATTTATACTGCTGATTTTGTAACCTTTTTCTTACGGCTCGTACAATAAGTGGACCAACATGTTTTATCATGCTAAGCGCCGTAAGCAAAAGGTTAACAATATATTTGCAGATTCATTTTAAGTTGAAATAGAAGGTTTCTAAAAACTTCAGTTAGGCTTATTTCGAAACTTAACGCCTGGTTTTATGAACAATGTAATCATGAACTGTGGATAGGATTTAAGACGTTCTTTTTAGGTGGCTGTTAAATATTGGTAATTTTATCCAAGCTAGATCATTTGCAGAACAATTAATAATTGCTTCATTTCAAACTAAGGTATGCCAGGAAATAAAGCAACTGAAGTAATACAAACAAAAGAATTGGTGGAGACAAGTTCGAATCTTATCTTTTTCTGGAGCTATGCGAGGTGATTCACTGCCAATTATTTGTTTTTAAGTTTCTCGTGGGTGGCCACGAGAAACCACGAGTCACGTGGTGGCCCATGTGACTTCTAAACAGACTGTGCAGAAGTTACGAAAAGCTTCGTAATTATTTTAGTTTAATTACCGACACGAAAATCTTTTCATTCAACTGACAGTGGTAATTGATTTTGTCAACAAAACCGCAAATAGTTTTTAATACTGTTAAAGGACTTCAAAATTCTAATACTTATCAATCAATAACTGTAGAAGATGGCTGAAGAGCTTTTTAAAACATTTATTTAGTTTTATTTTCAGAACCAATAATATTTTTTCAAAACTATTTTTGACTTTTTATACGTTAAACTATTTTTAAAAAAAATTATAAGACTTAATGTTAACAGTAATAAAATGTCATTAAAAGTTAAGGCGCCAAATACAACTGCAATTTGTGTGTATGAAATATTTAATTCTCTACAGTAAAACGCATTTAAAGGAGAGGCAAGATACACAGGTACAGCTGCGTGTGAACAAACATTCGATATAATATTCCATTCATGCATTAATTAATAACCTACTAATAAAAAAATTAGTATCGTTAACTTAGAGAAATTACAAATTTTTAACTGCATTAATTTCCTACTAAACATGGGAATTATTTAATAAATTATTAGGATGGGCCTCTTCGATAAATGATTGAAAAGACGATGAACTTGTAAACATTGATCAATTTGTAAATATGGGTCGAAAAATAAATTTGAAATTTTAAACGCTATTTCAAATATCCTAGTTATTTCATCTGATGTAATTTGAAAAGACGTGTTTTTAGAATACGGGATTAAGATTTTCTGTACCCTTTTAAAATTATATTTGTTCAATAAGATTTTAAAGTAGAGATGAATATCAAAATATATTCACGTTTATAGTATGAATCATACCTGAGTACAATAAAATTTTCTTTTGTGTAAATCGTTGTCATTTGATTTTTTTTAATATTTTTTAAACTATTTTTGACTATTTTATAAAACAATAATATTTTTTTATATTAATATTCCACTTTCATAAGAAGCAGTAGCAATTTGACAATTATGAAAATCTATTATTGTCAATTTCAAAACACCTGTAAATCACAAAATATCTAATTTAGAAAAAAAAATATATGAGCTACCATTTGGATTTTAAAATGATCTTTTTTTTTATTTCATGAATAAGCTTAGAATAAAAATTATAGTAACGTCCCTCTTTCGGAGAAAAAGAATCAAACAATTTCAAAAATTACAGTTATTTTTATTTTTAAAATATCGAAACGGTCAGCAAAAACTGCTATTTTGTTATCGTTGTTTTATTCAGTTGTCGATTTTATGTAACAAGGTATGTAGCCAGATTTTTGAACAAAAAAAATAAGTACCTTTTAAGCACTCAGAAATATTTTAATCACTTTTTTAAAACAAATCATAATTAGGATTTGTGCAGAAATAAAAAAATTTTCAATCTTTTAAAGTTCTTAATTTATAAAAAAAACAATAAAATTCAAAAGAAAATTAAAAAAACTTGATATAATCATGATAAAGTAACTACATTCTGATAAATATTGCAGAGAAAAATGCGAAAACCATGCATTTTTGTAATTTCGGACGACAATCGTAAAGAAAAAATCTCTTTTTAAAAGACGGAAAATTAAGCACTTTTTACAAACCCCGAATAAAAAAAGGACTTTTAGAAATCGTAAACCAAAAATAAGCACTTTTTAAAGACGCTTACGCACCCTGTGTAATATGACAACCTTCCTAAAAACGGATTGGTTGAAGAAAAAAAAAATTTGAATGAAAAAATAACATTGAAAATTTGAATAAAAAAAATAACAATTTTCTTAAGAAAAGGTAGCATTTTAAAAACAATTATAAGTGAGTTTTGTACAAGGTTTGAGTGTAACCAATCCAAAAAAAAATTTTATTAATCAAAAAATTCGAAATGTGTTTTAAAAACTAATCTTAAAAAATATATGAATCTAAATATAAACTTTTTTTACTAATTAGATGAGCTAGTATGAAACTTGTCAGACGATATTCTTCCTTCAAATGAACATGTTTCGGTGAAAAAGGATTTTACGGGGAAAAGTACCAGAATCGTGGATGTCGGTACTTTTTATCGGAATTTGGACCGGATTCTTTTGTAGTGTATTGCAAAACTGTTCGAGATTGTTTCAATCAAGACATAAAAGCACTCTTAAGTTTTTGATTTCTGTGATATGGCGTTTAAAAGGTTTTCCTTTCTAATGAGCGATGTGGTCAATACTTTGCATTCTTTCTCACTGTTTACCCCTAAGGCAGGAATTAAGTTTCACACACCCCTAAAAAGTGATTAAATAATAAAGGACAGAACGATGGTCATTTAAAACACAAAATAATACAACTTTTATCGGATCATTCTGATTTTTTTTCAAAATACTACCATTACTAATTCAACTCAGTATAAAAAATTTTACAAAATACTTCATTTGTTTTAAAATTATTTTTTTTTAAAAATAAATATATATAAAAAATGTTGCTATTGTGTTTGAAATATTTTAGAATAAATCTTTGAAAAAAAAATAGCAAGTAAAATATTTAAACAAAAATAAAATATTTATGAAGATAAAAATAATATAAAATAAGATTGAAAAAAAAATATTTAAAAATAAAAGTTTATAAATACTTAATCTGAATAATGGTTTTCAGACTAATACAATAACGTATTTAATAGAAGTTTTTCGAACGACAAATATTTTTATAGACAAAATTTTGAGGATTTCTTTAGATTAATTCCGAAAATATATTTTCATTTTACGTGTATTTCCTTTTTAATAACAATAAATAAATTTTTAATTTTCAAGTGGTTTAAAAAAAAGGTTGATAATTGCTTAAAGAAACACTAGAAAATAAGTTGGAATGATCTCTCTATTCAAGCTCTTTTAATTACGTTATAACAGTGACCAATAAAAGTAGGTATGAAATAAAAAAAATACTAATTTAAAAATAGTAATGAATGCTGGACCGAGATTTTATTTAAAATAATTAATTAGCTAATTAGAAATAAATAGTTTATTCAAAATTATATTTTTCATCCAAAAGGAGCATGTGAATTACAAATAATTTTGCCCCTCTTATTTTTCCATCCAACTTATTTTATATCACCGTATGATTTCATTGCATTGAACACGCAGCGATGTTTAGGCTTGGCTCAGTGAAAGTGCCTACTGCAATTGTGCTATCAAACACTACTTTCAACAAAAAAATAGTGATAAACATTTAATTAATTATTATTGGGGGAAATAAAATAAATACTAATGTGAAATAAGAACTGAAAAAAATGGCTAAAAAATGATACTACTTAGTATCGTTAATCGTAATACTATCGTTTATCACTTGGAAACTTCTACAAGTTCAAAAGTAGTTTACACAACCATTACTAGTTGAGTAGTTATAATAGCGTTCTTAAACAATGAAGTGCTAAGCTCTCATTAGTTGATACATCTTGTAGGGAGAGCAGAAATTGACAATGCCTACTTTCATCTATCATAAGCTTCCCCAAGATTGGATCAAATTAGCATGTCTCATATACTAGTGAATTGATGTTAAACAATTGTAGTGGTAGATACGCCACAATACTCCTCCCACCATAATTTTATCAGGGATAGAATTCGATGTACGGTTACCAGTATTTGCGAAAGACAGGGAGAGCTGTGTTAAGTTTACCGTATTTAGAGAGCATGTGAGAGTTGTATTAAGTTCACCATTTTGAGCGTTTGTCGTGAGAACTGTATTAAGTTCACGGTTCTCATCACGAAATAACTGTAGCAAAGTGGAGTTGCATATAAACTTTTAAATCATTTACATGTAGTGGTGTAGAAAGAAATCAAAAATAATACATTAAAACATGGTTACCACTAGAATAAATTTTTTACAAAAAGCGTAGAAAGTTGCCAGTCCTGTATTAGTTAATATTTAAGACTTATTAATTAATATGGTTATTATAATAAAATAAATAAGAGATAAAGCGGTAAAATGCGGAAAATAAATTTCAATTTTCAAACGCTATTTCAGTAAATCTTAAATGCCCTAAGTCTCAAACAAATCATCGAACTTGCGACTTTGAAAAACCAGTTTGAGAAGTGAATTACACATTATTCGATCCCGCCAACAGCAAAAAGAATACTTACACCCTCGAAATGAATTTTAAAAATTTATTAAATTTGAGGATTGGTATACTTTGTAACGCAAATCTTTTGTATTTTTATAAAATTTTGAATAAAGAAAAAAAAATCGAAAATTATATCTTTTCTAGTGTATTATTTACTTCAATTTTATTAAAATCTAATGTTGAAAAACGTATTAACAATTTCTTGGATTCTGTATTTTTAGCACTATAAGAAAGCCCTCAAACTTTACGCATTTTGTATATTGTCAAAATATTTGAGAATTTTTTATGCATATCCCGAAGACAGTTTAACTTAGTTTAAAAGTTACAAATTCAGAAAAAGAACATATTGGCGATTTCATGGATTTCACATTTTTATTTATCACTCCAAAGCAGCGAAATACGTTTACTAGACATGGCTTTCACAGGGTTTTGATACTATACACTAACACTATTTAAGCATTTACCAATGAATAACGAGCCATTTTTGAAATTATAGTTTAATTTTTTAATTTTCAGATTCAAGCTAAAAGAAAGGAATTATAAAGGGAAGAAAAAAGCTTTGAAAGACCATACGTGTGGCTTGTTTAAGCGAAATTCATAAAATTTAAGTAAAATATAGCAAAAAGACTTTCTTATAACATTTTTATATACATGATTTCTCATTTTATGTTCCGTAAAAATAGCTGATTACATGTAATATTCGTAAATTTTACAAATTTGCTTTATTAAGTGTATAAAAATTATCTGAAATAAAGTAAAACCGATGTAAAAAAAAGAGCTTCATTAGTGAAATTTCATGCATCTAATTTTATATTTAATACTCAGTGAAATGAGTCATAAACACAGTAAACCTAAAAAATGCTCAGGATATTAATTTCGTTCTTGCAATACGTATTAATAGATTTGCTAACAACTTAAAAATACTATAAAATTGATAGTTCTAAAACTCATAACAAGCTTAAATTGAATGATTACCATTTACATATTAACTATTGGTCATAAACAAACCAAAGCGTGGGGAAATTTTTTTTTTAATCTGATATTTGTAAAGTATTTGTACTCCGATTACAATATGGCTAATGACTGACTTGTAAGACTAAATGCAAGAAGGAATTAAAAGTTTCTTATTACAATTAAAATGTTTTTAAATGCAATGAATTTTCAATGCATTTATGCAAAAAAAGTACTGATTTGAATATCAAGATAATAAAAAAGATTTTACGCAATCAATTTAAAAATAAAAGCTTTTTTTCGTGATATATTGGTTTCTTTTTGAAATTGTGTTTTAGCCGACCAACGACTTTAAATTTTGCAATTTGCAGTAGTTTTAAGAAAAATTACTGTTCATCACTGTAGTTTACATACTGATCAAATACTAAACCATAGGAACAACAGGGTGCGCACCCAGGTTTTTTCAGCAAAAAATAAGCACCTCCTTTCAAGTACTTTTTAAGCACTCAAAAAATATTTTAAATCACTATAAAAAAAAAACATAATTAGGATCTGTGCAGTAATAAAAGTAATTTTTTCTATCGTTTAAAGTTCTTAATTTATAAACATAATCAAAAAAATTCAAGAACATTTTCAAAAACTTGATATAATCATGATAAAATAACTAGTTTCTGATAAATATTGCAGAGAAAATTTCGAAAAATCATGCATGTTTTGTAATTTAAAATGACAATCGACACGGCAAAGAAAAAATTACTTTTTAAAAGGTAGAAAATTAAGCACTTTTTACAAACCCCGAATAAAAAATAAGCACCTTTAAGTACTTTTTAAAAACGCTGCGCACCCTGGATAATAAATATTTAAGTCAAAAATACAATTATACGCGGGATAATTTTATCTTTAAGCAATCATTAATGTCAGTGTTTTTCACAGACAGTCAATTGCTGTTATAATAATTGGTTAAATATTTAAAAGCTGATATTTTGCACATTAGCATGAAAAATTCAGGTTACTTTTTTTTGGGGGGGGGGAGGGGGGGAGTTTGGCTGGTGCTAGCTAAAAGCTAAAAATTACATTGGAAACGATTAGGCAATTTTGAATTAGTTAGCAATTAGGTAACAGTTTCAATTATTTATAAAATATTGAATCAAAGAGGGGAAGCACATTTAGGCAAGGAAAATTTTACCTGGAATACTAGTTCTCGTTAGGAAAAGTGACCATTCAATTTAAAGAGCTACAAAATTAAAAATATTTTTAAAAAAAAGTATAAATCAACCCATTAATTTTTAATTTTTGAAGTAACCATTGCCAACAATAGCTGAAATAAAATGCTTTTTATATTTGATTTGTAACACATTGTGCCTAACCTTCCCACAAAACGTATACCTTCTATGCATAGATTGTAGCAAGATACGAATACTTTATTCTTATTATTTTATGTAAGAACATTTAATTGATCAAATACATTTTAGAAATGGATAAAAAAAAAATAGATAAATTTAAAAAAAAAAGCAGTTTTGAAGTTTTAAGTAAAAGCAAAAGAGCATAAAATTATCTTTCATTGAAGTAACTCTTATTAACAAGTTTTAAAAAAGTACTTGTTTTGAAAAATAACAAAGTTTTTTAAAAAAGAATTGAAAAAAATCTAACTATTAATAATTATAGCAGTCAAATTAAACATTTACCAACAATCAGTTAGCAATTAAATTTCAAAATTAAGAGTAAAAATTATAAATATTTCATTATATGACTAGTTTTGTTTTTTAAAAAAATATTTTGTTTCAGAAAACTAATGGCTGATTCAAGAGCTTTAAAAATTTTAAAACAATCTAACGAGGTTTTGAAAATTTTATATCTGAAGTGCTTTTTTTTCAAGCATGGCGAGCATTTTTTTCTCTTTTTTCATTTATATCAAATATATAAGTCATAAAAAGGTGTGCATCAAAAAAGGGAAGCAAACATTTATAAATAAAGCTGCAAAACAAGGCTTAGTTTTAGCATCTAAGTGTTTCGCTAATTTTTTGAACATTTACCGTAGACACATCGATAACTGAAAAAATTCGAAAGCACATTAGAAGAACTATTAATACTTGATTAATCTATAGCTCTTTCAATGCTTCCTGTTCATCACAAGTTGAAATTAAAAACCTTTACACTTAAAAACTAATAATAAACTTTAGTATGCTTCAAATACAGTGATCTAAACTATATGCTTTTTTTTAAATTGATAATTTGGCAGTGATTAAAAATGTTCCACCATTCTCAATCTGTAAATAGAAACTAAATGCAAATCCTGGTTCCATAGAAGGTTTGGATTAGATTCCTTATCCTGATCTATACGGATTAAAGGGCAGTTATCGAATTCCCTCTTGAGTATATGGATCATTATTTTAAAGGTAGGTGATTCTCACTCAAATAGCGATAGGTTTCTTGAAAAGAATCTTCATCGAAGGCACGTGTAAAAAATAATTAGAAAAAATTAGAACTTAGAATTAGAAAGAGTCAGTTATTTGACTCGTAAATGCCTTCATAGCCTTAATAGAAATCAAAATTAAAACAAGATGGTCGTCTAAATGTGGTAGAATAAGAAGTCGTTTTACTAAAAGTGTTAAACATCAATTAAAGAAGAAAATTTAAAAAAAAATAATATACGATACCTAATAACTTATAATAAATATTAAATTACTCAAGGTGGCTATCACGAATTTTTTTTTGAGCAGAACCTAATAAAAATGTTCTATAACAATTAACTGCACTTAAGTTGCAAAAATAATTTTCTTTTAATCAAGGAGTCTGATAAACACGAAGAAAAAACATTTTCTGCCTATCTCTCGTATGGATTACGTCGCAGAAAAGTAGAAGAAATTTTTGCAAAGACAGAAAAAGAAATTAAAATAGAAAACTCAACATTAGAAGCGTTTATAAAAGTAGATCTTTTTAATCTGATTAGAGGTCGAGATAAACACAATACCAAAAAGATGCTAAATTTTAAAAAAAATAAGTTTCCATTTTTACTAATGGCTAAACATAAAAGCAATTATTATGTTCTTTAATCAACTCGTTTCCATTTGTAATTGTTGATTCCAGCTGTATATATTAGGTTCTATGACAGAAAAATAAGTTTAATTAAGATGTTTCTATAACCAAATTTCAGATTTTTGTCAAGTACAAAAACACTTCGCACAAACTAATTTTCAGAAGAAACAAAAGGAAATCGGGACATTTTTAGTAAATTGGTGTTTTAGGTGAAAAGCTAAAATGGAAATACAATATATTCAATCAATTGAACTGTAAAAAGTATTTAATTAAATATTCATTTACTCTTAGAATATCTGGCATTCATGTAAGAGGATATCGTGATAAAGATTGCCATTCATTTAAGAACAATCATTTAAGCATAAATTTGAGTATCGTCACAAAAAAAAAAAAGGTTTCAGCTAAACAAAAGCTTCAAAATTATTTTTTAAAAATTAGCAATTTGGAATTAGATTCCAAAGATACAAGTTAAGAAAGTCTGCGAAAAATTCTTATTAATTTCCTGTGAATAGAACGAAGTTTTCATTTCAAAACGAAAGATTTTGCTTCACTCTGCTTTTAGAAATACTCTGATTTCATAATTTCTGGCCTCCAGTAATTGGAACGATAAGTGAAACGATAGGTTTTTGCTTCGGCCTGTTTTAAAAAGAATTTTATTGATTTCATAGTAAATATTTAAAATAACAGGTTCAACTTTTAAGAAACGTCCTCTTAATATCATCTTATACTGCTTGATAGTAGTTCAATATTAAGTTGATTATCTAAATAGAAACATTTCACGAATCGTCATTTGGTTCAATAATTTTGAAGATTCCGATAATAGGTTCAAATTTATTAGTTTAAAGAGGTTAAAAAATTGAAAATAAATTGTTTGATTCGAAGTACTTAAATTAGTTCGACATTTAAAATTTAATTCACAAAAGTATAACCTTGTACTTAAGGTTTTCATTATTTCCGAACTTAGAAGAATATATCTCACTCATTTTACAAGGAAGTATTGGGAAAAAAGTATGAAACACTAATGCTAAGATTTTTTTTAATGCATAATATTAATTTTTTCAGTTGAAAGAGTTCAAAGCAATTAATATGTTTCAAAATTAGCCTATAAGAGGGCAAAAAAATTTTACAAAATTTTTTGACAGTAAAAATATAAAACTAGATAAAACATTATGGACACAGTTTGCTTTTATTTATTTTTTTCATTTTTTGTATTTCTTTTTTTAATATTTCTTTTTTTAATATTTCTTTTTTTATATTTCTCTTTTTTTATATTTTTTTCTTTTTTATATTTTTTCTTTTTCATATTTTTTCTTTTTTATATATTTCCTTTTTTTATATTTCTTTTTTTTATATTTCTTTTTTTTATATTTCTTTTTTTTATATTTCTTTTTTTATATTTTCTTTTTCTTTATATTTTCTTTTTTCATATTTTTTATATTTTTAAAATTTTTTTTCATTCTTTTTTATATTTTTTTTTTAGAAATTTATTAATCATTTATTAATAAATTTCTAAAAATAACAGTAAATATGACGAATATAACAGTACATGACTAGTTTTCTAATTGACAATCAGAAAAATAATTTGCTTGAAAAATTCATTGTTTTCTGACTGAAAAGCTTTAGAGATTATAATAAACGCTTCAACGGCTTTCGTGCAAATTGCATTTTTGTAGTACATTTTATAAGCATTGCGTGGATTTTTTTATATTCAATAATTCTTTGTCCTTAAAATCATAAAAAAGGTATGCATCAAAAGTGGAAATGATAATTTAATAAAGAAAACTGAGCCAAAAATATTTTTTTTTGGTCATAAGAACTTTTCACTCATTTTTGTATATTTACCAATAGACATAACTGAAGGAATTTGAAAATAATTTAGATATACGATTCAAGTTTAAAATCATATTTAAATATTTCGAAACTTATATTTCTTTTTCATCACAAATTGAAATTATAAACAACTTTTCAAATTTAATTTTTAATAACTAAAATCTCACTTAAATATGCTTAAAATTCATCTTTTTAATTAATAAATTTGGCAGCGATAAAAGAAAATACTGTAAAATATCACAATCCGTTAATACAATCTAAATGCAAATCCTGGGTTCCATAGTAATATTTTGATTAGATTTACATTATTAGCAACTCACTGTGGTTGGTGGAAGTCGGATTCGTATTGACCAGCCATGCCATAGCTGGGATACGAACCCGGCTCACCGCATTGGAAGGCGAACGCTCTATCCCCTTAGCCATAGCAGCGCAAGATTTACAGTAATTCCCTGCGGTCGGTCCAAGCCGGATGCGGATTCGTATCTACCAGCCATGTCATCGCTGGGATACGAACCCGGCTCACCTCTTTGGGAGGCGAACGCTCTATCCCCTGAGCCATCGCGGCGCAAGATTTGCAGTAATTCCCTGTGGTCGGTCCAAGCCGGATGCGGATTCGTATCTACCAGCCATGTCATCGCTGGAATACGAACCCGGCTCACCTCATTGGGAGGCGAACGCTCTATCCCCTGAGCCATCGCGGCGCAAGATTTGCAGTAATTCCCTGTGGTCGGTCCAAGCCGGATGCGGATTCGTATTTACCAGCCATGTCATCGCTGGAATACGAACCCGGCTCACCTCATTGGGAGGCGAACGCTCTATCCCCTGAGCCATCGCGGCGCAAGATTTACAGTAATTCCCTGTGGTCGGTCCAAGCCGGATGCGGATTCGTATCTACCAGCTATGTCATCGCTGGAATACGAACCCGGCTCACCTCATTGGGAGGCGAACGCTCTATCCCCTGAGCCATCGCGGCGCAAGATTTACAGTAATTCCCTGTGGTCGGTCCAAGCCGGATGCGGATTCGTATCTACCAGCCATGTCATCGCTGGGATACGAACCCGGCTCACCTCTTTGGGAGGCGAACGCTCTATCCCCTGAGCCATCGCGGCGCAAGATTTGCAGTAATTCCCTGTGGTCGGTCCAAGCCGGATGCGGATTCGTATCTACCAGCCAAGTCATCGCTGGAATACGAACCCGGCTCACCTCATTGGGAGGCGAACGCTCTATCCCCTGAGCCATCGCGGCGCAAGATTTGCAGTAATTCCCTGTGGTCGGTCCAAGCCGGATGCGGATTCGTATCTACCAGCCATGTCATCGCTGGAATACGAACCCGGCTCACCTCATTGGGAGGCGAACGCTCTATCCCCTGAGCCATCGCGGCGCAAGATTTACAGTAATTCCCTGTGGTCGGTCCAAGCCGGATGCGGATTCGTATCTACCAGCCATGTTATCGCTGGAATACGAACCCGGCTCACCTCATTGGGAGGCGAACGCTCTATCCCCTGAGCCATCGCGGCGCAAGATTTACAGTAATTCCCTGTGGTCGGTCCAAGCCGGATGCGGATTCGTATCTACCAGCTATGTCATCGCTGGAATACGAATCCGGCTCACCTCATTGGGAGGCGAACGCTCTATCCCCTGAGCCATCGCGGCGCAAGATTTGCAGTATTTCCTGTGGTCGGTCCAAGCCGGATGCGGATTCGTATCTACCAGCCATGTCATCGCTGGAATACGAACCCGGCTCACCTCATTGGGAGGCGAACGCTCTATCCCCTGAGCCATCGCGGCGCAAGATTTGCAGTAATTCCTTGTGATCGGTCCAAGCCGGATGCGGATTCGTATCTACCAGTCATGTCATCGCTGGGATACGAACCCGGCTCACCTCTTTGGGAGGCGAACGCTCTATCCCCTGAGCCATCGCGGCGCAAGATTTACAGTAATTCCCAGTGGTCGGTCCAAGCCGGATGCGGATTCGTATCTACCAGTCATGTCATCGCTGGGATACGAACCCGGCTCACCTCTTTGGGAGGCGAACGCTCTATCCCCTGAGCCATCGCGGCGCAAGATTTGCAGTAATTCCCTGTGGTCGGTCCAAGCCGGATGCGGATTCGTATCTACCAGTCATGCCATCGCTGGGATACGAACCCGGCTCACCTCGTTGGGAGGCGAACGCTCTATCCCCTGAGCCATCGCGGCGCAAGATTTACAGTAATTCCCTGTGGTCGGTCCAAGCCGGATGCGGATTCGTATCTACCAGCCAAGTCATCGCTGGAATACGAACCCGGCTCACCTCATTGGGAGGCGAACGCTCTATCCCCTGAGCCATCGCGGCGCAAGATTTGCAGTAATTCCTTGTGGTCGGTCCAAGCCGGATGCGGATTCGTATCTACCAGCCATGTCATCGCTGGAATACGAACCCGGCTCACCTCATTGGGAGGCGAACGCTCTATCCCCTGAGCCATCGCGGCGCAAGATTTACAGTAATTCCCTGTGGTCGGTCCAAGCCGGATGCGGATTCGTATCTACCAGCCATGTCATCGCTGGAATACGAACCCGGCTCACCTCATTGGGAGGCGAACGCTCTATCCCCTGAGCCATCGCGGCGCAAGATTTGCAGTATTTCCTGTGGTCGGTCCAAGCCGGATGCGGATTCGTATCTACCAGCCATGTCATCGCTGGAATACGAACCCGGTTCACCTCATTGGAAGGCGAACGCTCTATCCCCTTGGCCATCGCGGCTCAAGATTTATATTTATCGCCACTCACTGGACGTTCGGATTGTAGATTTTTCTTTTAATCACAGTTGCAGCTGATATACAAAAAGCGACAAAACATTTTCTGCCATAGACATAAATAAAATTGCTTTGCATTGGTGAAAAATTTACTTCTTTGCGATGACAGAAATTTTAGTATTAGTTAGATGACATTGTGATGCGGATTTTAATAAAGCAAAGTTGTCGAGAGAACTTTTAATTTGATTAAATTTACTACAATATTCACTACAAATACAATTTTAAAAAAATTCTTCTAAAAACGATTAAAAACTTTAGGACGGTACGCAAATAGATTTGAACAAAAAAACAACAACAATTGTTTCATTTAATCTTAGCATTGTCTTCCTTCTTAACAGCTTGTTAATTTTTACATTTCTGCCATAGACATAAATAAAATTGCTTTGCATTGGTGAAAAATTTACTTCTTTGCGAAGACAGAAATTTTAAATATTAGTTAGATGACATTGTGATGCGGATTTTAATAAAGCAAAGTTGTCGATGGAACTTTTAATTTGATTAAAGCACACTACAAATACAATTAAAAAAAATTCTTCTAAAAACGATTAAAAACTTTAGGACGGTACGCAAATAGACTTGAGCAAAAAAAACGACAACTATTGTTTCATTTAATCTTAGCATTGTCTTCCTTCTTAACAGCTTGTTAATTTTTACATTTTAATTTTGCAGGCGGAAAAATAAAAAAATGTAATTCAAATGATTTTATGCTTTTCCAGAAATTATAAAAATTTTGCACTCATTAAAATCGAAACAAAAATTTAAAAATCTTTAGTAAATGGTTGCTTTAGTTGAAATAATTCAATGTGGTTTAATTGAACTGGAAAGAATAATTATTTCTTTACTCTGAAAACATCTGGTACTAGTGTAAGATTATCTCATGATAAAGGTTGGCATTCAATGACCTACATTCATTTTGGCTTGAGTATCACCCACCACCCCACCCCCACCTCCAAAATAAAAACAGCTTTGGTTAACCATATTGAAATATAATTGAAGTTCAGTTCAACAAACTGAAGCTTAGTAAATATTTAATAGAATTTACACTTAAATGGATTTGAGAATTCCAGTTAATATCAGCACATAAAATTTTTTGAATGGCTTCCAGTAAGTGAAGTGAAACGAGAGATATTGTGCTTCACCCCATTTTTAAAAGAATTTTATATTTCATAGTAAATATTTTTTAAAAAAAATAACAGGTTCAACTTTGTACAAACATCCTTTCAATATCATTTTATGATACTGCCGATTATAGTAAAATTTTGAGTCGATGATCTTAATAGAAACATTTCCCAAATCATCCATTTGATTTAATATTTTTGATGATTATTAATTGATTCGAATCTATTAGTTTAAAGATATTCAAAAATTGAAAAAGAAATTTTGTTTGGTTCGAATTACTTAAATTCGTTCTTGGAAACTCTACTCTTCAAAATTTAATTCATAAAAAAATAACTCTTACTGAGGGTTTTCAACATTTCTGAAATTAAAACATATTTTACCCAATTCATGAAGCACTGATGCAAAGATTAATTTTTTTTTAATTAAACAAAATGATTTAGTTAAAAAAGTCTTAGAAAAGTTAATATATTTAACAAATAGCTAATAATTAAATAAAATATTCAAAGCCATAAAAAAAAGAAAACACTGTTAAACTCTTGAAGTAATGTATGAAATTACTGTAAATATAGAAACATTCTTATTGTTTATAGATAAATAAAATGAAAACAATTTTTCAATAAATAGAAAATTAAAAACAAAAATGCATGCTTAGTTTTAAATCTTTAGCTTTTTAGTTGAATACTACAAAAAATGCATGGTATACAAATTGAAATATAAATACAAAAGTAATATACAAAGTACTATTACCACAGTTTGCTTTATTTTTTCAATTTTTTTTTTTTTTTTTTCAATTTTTTTTTTCATTTTTTTTCTTAACTTTTTTTTTCTTTTTTTTTCATTTTTTTTTTTATTCTTTTTTTTTTCAAATTTTTTTTTAATTCTTTTTTTTTCCATTTTTTTCCCCTTATAATTTCTTTCTCTTATATACTTTTTTAATATTTTTTTTTTTTACATTTTTTTCTTTTATGTTTTTTTTCTTTTATGTTTTTTTTCTTTTATATATTTTTCATTTTAAAGCAAACTATTAAATTGTTTACATAATACATAGCTACAATAGATTACAATCTAGAGAAAATTCAAACCAAAAAGGATTTGCAAGTTTTTCATGGAGGTTTAAATTAGTTAAACATATTTTATCTATAGATAATACTGAATTTAATTTGTAATAATTGGGTAATATATCTTTTTTATTAAATTTGAATGCATTTCAACTAAAATGCTTTTTTAAACTTAGAAAGAAATATTCTTAATAATAGCAAGCAAAAATAAATCCATTTAATAAATAATGTAATGAAACTACCGAAAATAATTTGAAAGCGATTGCTTGCTCTAATAATAAAGTTTTCCAAATTAAAAGAAAACCATTCAGCTCGTTTTCTTTATTACACATTTAAAGAATTTTTTTTTTAAAAAATGTAAATTTATCTGTAATAATAATATAATAGTAATATATAATAATAATATAAATATAAATATTTATTTGAAATAACCAAAAGAATGTTTAAGATAGGGTATGATGTAAATAATGGAAAAAGATGTGTGAAATATGAAACATTTGCTTATGATAAAATTATATGAAAGATAATATGAATTAACTACAAATAAGTGTTTTATATAAGTTAAAAAACTATCAAAATACGAAAGAAAACCCATTCAGTCCAAAATAATTTAAAAGAAAAAAAAATTCACATTTAATGAAATAAAAAAAAATTTAAAATTTGGAATAAGCTTTATACCCCATCTTTTTTTTCTTACGATGGGGGGAAATGGATTTTCTTGATGGCAAGAATTAACTATTTATAAATTATTCAAGCATGAAAATTTTAAAAACAGTAAAGAAAATCCATTCTGTCCGAAAATAATTTTTAAATAAAATCACATTTAAAGAAATAAAAAAAAATAAAAAATTTGGAATAAAAAATTTTATGCCCCATTTTTTTTTTTTTTTTTTTTTTTTTGGATAGGGTGGAATGGATTTTCTTTCATTTAAAGTCATTAATGCTATCATACATTTAATTATATATTATGATATAACTGGCTGAACATTAAAAAAAAGGTAAAAATTGCACTATACGTTTAAAATATTTATCAATATAATTCAATTTAAAAAATAAAACTACTTGCAACCAAAAGAATAATGTTAATTTTCCAGTAGCTAAGTAAACTATATTATACATCAAAATTAGAATACTACAGATGAAGTATGCATGTAAGTTAACAATGAACTATAAAACACTCTTAGAACAAGCCTCTATGAAAAACTGCAATATTCACAACGTATTCATTACATTCACATAGTAAACACTTCAAGAAAAATAAGCAGAAAATTACAAGCTTTTAAAACAAGAAGTAATAAATAAACTAAAACATATTTCTTCATATAGTTACAAATTTTTTTAATCCCCCCCCCCATTTTATAACATTGTTTCTGTTATTCGATGTTCTACACTGTTTTTTGGCGTAAATAAAGAAGAAAAATTGAAGTTCGATGGGAGTCGGGTCAAAACTGCTTTTATGAGTCAATCAAGCAAGTTTTCTCAAGTGCGTCGCACATTTTGTGCACAGTATGCACAGTATTGCAGATGCTGTGCTAAATTGTTTAATTACGGATCAAAATGGCACCTTTCGAACTACATGAACAACCACTAGATCTTCATGTCAAATAAATAGTTTACTTTATTTAAATTCCTTCGACAACATTTACCTGAAGTATCAGTTTCAAACTATATTATTAAACACAGGAAAAAGGAATTCTTAGAATTGAATTTTCGTTTCAAGATGTTTTTGATCTTCAAGATGCATGGATCATAAACTAACTAACTCCCTGGCATTACAGTCCACGTTGGACCGTGACCTCACTAACAATTTTCCTCCACAGTCGTCTGTCTCTAGCTCTTTGTTTCCAGTTTCGGACTTTTAGAGTGTTAAGGTCTTTTTCCACCTCGTCAAACCATCTCTTGACCGACCTTCCTCTTTTCCTTTGGCCCTGGCACTGCCACTTGAATATCTTCTTAGTGCCTCAGTTTTCCTCCATTCTCTCAAGGTGTCCTAGCCCTTGAATTCTCTTCGCTTTTACATAATTTATTATATCTGCTTCTTTAAATAGTCTTGCAATTTCGAAATCGTATCGCCTTCTCCCCAGGTCACTATCTTTGACAGGTTCAAAAATAGTTCTAAGAATTTTTTCTTTCCCAGGTAATCAGCATTTTTTCTTGTTTCTGGGTGGAGCGTCTCTGATCCATAGATAACAGTTGGTCTGATTATAGTTTTATAAACCTGAAGCTGTGTTTTCCTCTTTATTACTTTTGATGTTAGCATCTCTTAAGTGCAAAATAACTGCGATTTCAGCATTTAGTATTTGCTTAATCTCTGGCATAATATCATTGTTTTAAGTAACAACTGAACCAAAGTACTTAAATTCCCAAATTCTTTCAAATTTTGTCATTTCATTGATTTGTAGTTCTGTGTCCATATCCGTTCCCTTACTATCCATTATCATGTATCTTATCACTATTTATTTCTAAACCAAAAAGACTAGCTTCTTTAGTTAAGTCTTTAAAAAGGTCAACAAGTGCATTTTTACTTCTTGCAATCAATATTACATCATTGGCGAAAGCAAGGAATTCTTTCGTTCTATTAAAAATAGTACCTCTATTGTATGCCGTGTTACGCATCACTTTTTCAAGGCATACATTAAACAACAAGCTTGACAGAATGTCACCTTGTCTCAATCCAGTCACAATATCAAACTCCCTGGACATTTTATTTTGTACCTTTACTTTCGCTTTAGTAGATGAAGTTGTCATTCTAATCAACCTGATTGATTTATGAGAGATGTTAAACTCGTGTAAGGTCTGTAGCATCAATACTCTATTTATTGAATCATATGCTTGCTTGAAATCAGCCTAGAGCTGATAGACATTAACATTCATTTCCTTGAATTTTTCCCAGATATTTCTTATGCTGAATATCTGGTCTATGGTTGATCTATTCAGCCTAAAGCAACATTGGTAGTATCCAATTTCTCTCTCTATCAATGGCATAAGTCTTGTAGCTATGACATTCGCTAATACTTAATAAGTCAGGTTGAGCAGAGAAATTCCTCTATAGTTATTGCAGTCCAGTATGTTTCCCTTTTTCAAAATTGGGCATATCGCTGAGCTGTTCCATTCGTTTGGCATCTGTTCATTCGCCCAAGCTTCATTTACAAGGTCATACACCATTTTGAATAACTTTTCACTGCCGTACTTTCTTAGTTATGGAGAAATTAAAACCTCTCCAGGTGCTTTTAAGATACGTAACTTTTAAACAGCTTCTTTAACTTCCTCCATCTCTAACGGTCCACAATCATTCTCTGATATAACTAATAATTCACCTTTTGTTTGTCCAATTACTTCATTTCCGTTTAAAAGGTTTTCAAAATGTTCTGCCCACGTTTCCAAAATTTCGTCTTCTCCAACCAAGATTCCAAATTTTCCATGACAAAGTGTGGTTCGTGGTTGGTACCCTCTTCTCATAGAAGTTAATTTTGCATACATTCCACGGATGTCCCCGATCGCAGATAGGTCCACCACTTCCTGTATCTTTTCTTTTTCCAGCGTTCGTACGAATAATTATCTTAGCTAGTTTTCTCTTTTCCTTGTACACTTTTGCATGGATCATAGAGGAACGATATAATAGTCCGATCACTAACAGTTACGAGATCTTCATGTCTAATAGTTCTTCATTTCGAATCCTTCACTCATCTCATATGAAGTATCTGTCTCAGTCTTAATTATTCAACAAAGGAAAAATGAATTATTGGTATGTGATCTTGTTTCCCATTAGTTCACTTTTTTCGCATATTTGGCAGCTTTCACATCAAGTTGCCTCAGTATTTGTCAGAGGAAGAATCAATTCTTGACGCTTAGTAAATCTTTGAGTATGAGTATATGAGTATAAAAGTATGAGTTAAAAGGCA
Source organism: Parasteatoda tepidariorum (assembly GCF_982258835.1). NCBI lineage: Eukaryota > Metazoa > Arthropoda > Arachnida > Araneae > Theridiidae > Parasteatoda > Parasteatoda tepidariorum. The sequence continues at coordinate 95,647,253 of NC_141765.1, read as the reverse complement.
TAAATTTGACCTGATAATTGAAAAATGTTCGCTTATGAACTGATCTTTTAAGCCGATCAGTTCAACTTCTTAGATATCAGGTTTCGTCGCAAACTTTACAATTTTGTCGATATCACTCGCTAAGAATCAGAAGCCCAGATTTTCATGGAACTCCTAGGTATTGAGATGATTTTTCTTAAGTGTTCAAAGCTTTATTTAGGGAATTTGAGTAAACTGCGTTCTATGTAAGCATAATCATTGTCTCACTTGACTATTCAGGCAGTTAGTTAACAATTTATACGACATAATAAGCGTAAGTTGGAAAAAAATAACAATCCATATAACACGCTTATAATTTTTTAATACTTCTGATTTTCAAATTAAAAATCTGCAGCTTATATTTAAAATTGTGAATGTTATTTTAGAAGCTTTCAAATCTTTCCGCTAAAAATTGCTTAGTTGCTTATTAAGTGTTTATTTTGACGAAAGTTTGGATTTTCCTGTTATGTCTTATTTTTATGCTTCTTCTGTTCTCAGAGATTCAGTATTTCCAGTTGATTCTGCTTATGTTTGAACTCACTGTTCAAGAAGCTACTCCTTTTCGAGCTCACATCGTTCAGCGAGTTTACGAACTGAGTTCACACTATTCTTGGAATTCCAAAACTTCAATTTCGTCGTCATAATCACATTCGTCGTCACAATCACAACGTAGTTTATAGAACTTTTAAAAAAGGGTAAAAGTAGCTTTTTTCGTAAAAAAAATCCAGCTTATTGACCCAACTCAGTAACTTTATATTTTTAGCCAGTTTAGGAGAGGGGGGATAGTGAAATTCAAGAAAAAGTTTCATTTTTCTAAAAATGGTCCAATATCTTTCTTCCGGAGTATCTTTGTATTAAAAAAAATAATATTAAATAGGACAACTTTTACGTAAAATACACAAAGTACATACTTGCAATAATAACTTTTAGATAATGATTTTATATAAATCTTTGCATCAGTTTTTATACAATAATGAGTTATAATACAAGATTTTAGATTTTGACATAGATTTTTACATACATGTCGGTAAAGCTGATAGGCTTTGTCAGCATTGCTACTATGACCAACAGTATCATTATTATGAAAGGACGTTATGATATTATTGAAACCCAATTTAACCTTATCAAAAAATAAATATTTTTCTAATTATTTGCTATGTAAGAAGAATTACTCGGGGCGAGCATTTATAAAAAGAAATGGAATTAAAATAAATTAAAAAATGATTCTTAAAAAAGTTTGCTTTTCAATGTAAAAATCAGGTTTACAAAACTTTGTCTTGTAAAAATGGTTAAATTTTGATAAAATTTTCCTATACCTCGATCGATATACACGTTCTCAAACGAGAAGCCAACAAAAAATTATGAACATCCAAAATTTACCCACTACAAATTGATGCTTCGTTTTCTTTAAAAATTATGTTAAGATAGTATCTTTCTTTAAAAAAGGGGGCGATGATTGTGCACTCTCATGCATAAAATGAATATCGTTAGATATGCCCAGTCCTTATCATGAGTAATCGGAAATTTTGTTCAATTCATGAAAGATAACTGATAAAAGTTAACTCTAATATATATTCATTAAATTAGAGTTCGTCATTATATTAATCAGGAAACATTTTGTGATAGGAAAAGTTCTTTTTTTTTTTTTAGCGATCGTTTAAATATTGAGGCAACCATTTGCTACTATGAGTATTGTGATAAAAAAAGGCGTAACATTATTTAAGATGTTTTAGAGGTAAATTATACTTTTTGAACTACGAAACAAAACTCAAATTTACAAAAGATTCGCCACTTTATGTTGCTTATTACCGTTCTGTAACTGTTCTTATAATAAATATGCTAAGTTTAAAACACATATAGAATAAAATAAAACTCTTACTAATCATGTATAATCTTATAATAAAATGTTTCCCAGCAAAGACTTTAATCATAGAGGGTTGTTTATGCAACCGAGAACGGAACAGCATAAGTCGTTTTTAAACAGTCTCCTGCTGTCAATTAGAATCTCTCCTTGTGGCAGAAAATGCTTTCGCTTTTTGTTAAACATTTACACAGTAAAAAGTCAAAATAACTTTTTACTACGGCGCTTTATTCGTGTTTTCTTTCTGAAAAGGTTCTTAGGATTTTCAATTTTCAGTTCGACACTCGACATTAAGCGTGCATGCGCAACCTGATAGTATTCAAAGACATATGAAACATGACCAATATTAATTGCTCATAAGGATATAGTTGAGAATATAGTTTCGAATTTCAAAAAAAAAAAACATAATTTACCAAATACTGTGCTAATTTTTCGTTAAAACAATTATAATTTATTCAAAATTTGAAATTAATCATTCCTTCCCACAAGCATTAATATTTATCAAAATGCACTTTTTCAGTTTTTTTTAAAAAATACTTCAAACAGTTAAACTCTGAACTTCACGCTATATAAGGAATCTAATCTAATATTTGAAAAAAGAATGCATTGAAACGTAATAAAGATTTTTTTAAAATCTTTAATTTCAATCTTTACATTTCAAAATTCATCCCCTGAAAAATACATTCTCAGTTTTTAATGCTCAGTTATTAAATAAATTTTGCATTCAATTAATAAAGCCTTAAAGTTTTTTTTTCTAAAATATTTAATCGGTCTGTTATATACGCCAAGACAGCAAAAAAAAAATTTTAAAAACTGAAAGCATTTAATTTTTTTTAAATAAATGTTAAATCCCTTATATCAAACAACATTAAAGTTTAAAACCACTACAATTCTTTTTCTTTGGTAAATTAAACACTCTTTCAAATAAATAAAATATCTAAAATGCTATAATTTGATTTTCCCACTAATCATAAATACTAAGATGAATTTCAAGCATTTAATAAACAACTAAGGGCTAAGACGTTAATTTGTGTATGATGCACACGAATGGCTATGAAACTTGTTAAACTTTATGCTTCAAATTAAGAAATGTCATTTTGTCATCAACAATTTTAGATACAAATTTAATTTGCTTCTTCAGTGTATTTAGAATTATAGATAATATTAACAAATAATATTGCAGAGATCGTGGAATCGCTATTACTTCTCTGGTAGTTCATAGTTTTAGAATTTTTTTCGTTTTCTTTTTTCGTGAGATTTAGATGACTCACGTTTTTTTTTTTTTAAATTGTAAGTCGCTTATGAAATGATTTAATGAAAAATCTAATAGAAGGGTTAACGTGATTTCTTATTTTCGTTTCAAGATGTAGCTTTGAAATCACATTTCCGAAAAAAAAAAATTTTTTTCTCGGTTTCTTCAAGTTTTAGGACGACTAGTCATGCACTGATTTATTAAAATGTATAATTTTATAAAATTGTTTAAAAAATACTAAACAATTCTTTTTAATTCAAAAAGTGTCATTAAAGAAAAAGTAAAAGAAAAGTAACATTAAAACTTTTTTTTTAAATGCCTCAAAAATTGACTATTTTCCTAATATTCAGTTAATATTTTTTTTTTTTTTAAAAACTGCCCTTAAATCATTTTTAAACATTCTTCATCTTTAAATAAATATTCCGATTTTTTTGTTTGAAAAATCTTTGCACCAGTGTTGATTGATACTTTTTTAGACGTTTTTCATGTATTTTAATTAACAATAGCTAAGATTTAAGTTTTAAATAATTAGAACAATTTTTGAGTGGGAACACATATTTATAACGATTTTCAATACGATCCTCATAACGATAAGATTAATATTCTAAAATTTTTACATAAATAGTATTATAAACAAATCTTTTACCATGAATATATACCGGCATTACCATGAGTACATTTCCGGCATTTTGCAAACGAAATATCGAGTTTAACAATGAAATGACATAACATTTTTGAATTTAGAGTGCAGTATCGTAAATAATGAAACTACCTGAAGTTACTCAACGAATGTAAATTAATGCGCCAATAATTTAACTGAACTATTTTGGAAACAAATCAACACATTTAAAAAAATTGCTTAACATTTCAAAATTAAAAAAAAATTTCACCACTTTATCAACAGTCATTGTTGTACTAAGAGGACATAACGCGGATACAGTTGAAGCTCAATATATACCTTTCAAAAATTTAGTATTTTCTAATTATTTTTATCTAAAAAGAATTATTCGGGGCGAAACATTCATAAAAAGCAACAGAATCAAAATAAATTTAAAAAACGAGTCTTAAAAAAAGTTATGCTTTTTTAATGTAAAAAAGATGTTTAAAAACTTTGTTGATGATAAAAGATATTTAAAAAAATTTTAAAATAATGAAATTTTGTTAAAATTTTTTAAACCTCAACGATACAAACGGGAAGACAACGAAACATTATGAATATCCAAAACTTACCAACTACTCAATTACAAAGTGACATTTCCTTTTCACGTCTTAACATATTTAAAAACTTGTTAAGACGTGAAGAGATCGAAATTTTAAAAAGAAACGGAACCGTTTAAATCCAATCTATTCTTTAAAAAATATATTTATTTAAAATTTAAAAAAATATTTCAGAAGAAAAATACATAATTGATAAAATATCGTTAGGCGATGCATAAAAATGTTCAAACTCATGCATAAAATTAAAATGGTTAGATATGACAGACATTAAAGATTTTGCACCAATATATTTATTTAATTAGAGCTCGGCATCTTATTAATCATAGAACATTCAGTGGTAGGAAAGGTTCGTTAACGATCGTTTTAATATTAAGGCAACTATTTAGCATTATTGGTATTGTGCACATTGAAAAAGAGAAAATATTTTAGATGTTCCATCTTTAAGAAGATTAATTTGAATCAAAAGATTTTTTTACACGCACAACAAAAACGTTAATTTGCAAAATCTTTTTAAAAAATTTGAAAAATCTTTTTCTTTATTTTAAATTGCTTATGACGCGTTCTCATAACTACGAATAATATGATTTTTAAGTTTACAACACACTACTCAAATATCATCATAAAATGTTATCTGACAAAAGGCTGATCATACAAAATTTTATATGCAACAAAGAACAGATTAGCTACGGTTGATTTCCAACAGCCTGTTGCTGTGAATTCGAAGCTAAAGAAATCTCCATGTGACAGAAAATGTTTTTGCTTCGTTTGTATAACCTCGTACAATAAATCAAAAATTATTTTACAAGACATTTTTATTATGGAGTATTTCAAACAGCATTTCTAAGTGAATAAGTTTCGTTAAATAAATGGTATATTTATATTTTGCGTAATTACTGTTTTCCATGTCAAATAAAGATGAAATTAAATATTATTGATGCCCTTGACGTTGAAATTTTTTTTTCTCTTAGTTTCAAAATTTTTTTTCTCTTAGTTTAAATGTTTGCAATTGTCAATTGCACAGACGGATATGGTTGAAATAAAATATTCTGAGCATTAAAAATAATTATTCAATTATTATTTATTATTATTTTTAGCTGTTATTATTAATTATTATTATTGTTAATTATTTTTTTAAAAGTCGAATTTCTCAATTAAAATCTTCCGGAAATGACATTCTAAATTTATCGCGTAATCACGTTTTACTGCAATTATTCAAAGAAGTTTTTAAAAACCTTTTCTTCATTGTTCAGCAAGCTTTATAAATTATTTGAAACATCTCAATTCCATATTTCACGAGATAAGGAATCAAATCTAATATTTGAAAAAAATACACTGTATAAAAAAAATTATTCAACAAATTCATGCCTTGCAAAAACCTTAGTGAGTGATGAACAGGAATAGCTATCTAAATTGTAAAATTTTATGCATAAATTGTGTAATGTAATTTTGAATCATAACTGCACACCAGATTCTAACTTAAATTGTTTCTTAAAACAGTACATTTTTAATAATTGTTAGCTCCATCAAATGAGGTTGCACAGAATATAGTCACTATCCTATTTCTTGCCCTTTTAAAACAAAAAAAAGAGAAAAAATCATATCCCTTTGGAAGCTTAAAGTTGTCGAATTTACCCCAGTATTAAAGTTAATTACGCTTCAGTTTCTACGTGAAATGTTTTAATTAAAAGAAAATTTTTTTGAAACTAAAGGTTTGTTTTCAATCTTTACCGCAATTTTTTAGAATAATCTCCCGATTTGTTTTTCAAATCCCATTTACACAAAATATAGTTTAAAATTGCTCATAACTCGATGTTCCTCGATATAACGTAGTAATATTTTAAGTCTAAACGGGTAAACCATCTGCAATTGGCTGAGACCATTGAGAGAAAAAATTACATCGTAAACACAATATTAAGTAATTGGAATCTTAATGTTATTAGTTATGCATTTTTCTCTTGCTTTGAAAACCAATCATAACTAATAAAGGTATCTATTATACGCTGAATTAACGTTAAATAACTATGCAGTGTGTCTTAAGATTATAACTATACGTCGCAGTTGTATTGAATTGTTTATGCTAGTATATGCTAACTATACAGTTAAATATAGATAAAAAAAAATTTCTAGATAAAAAAAATTTCTAGATAAAAAAAGTACTAATATTGGAATAATTTTGAAAAGTGGGCCAAATACAAAGCTATTCAGTGCAATGATGCTGTAAGATCACGGCTTTCATCTTCACAGTTATGAACTTTAATAGTCACTTTAATAATCAAATAAACTAACTTAGTTAATTTTATTTAATAAGTTTCTTTTCGGATAAAAAAAAATCTAGTTATTTTAGATTGCAAACGTGCTTCCACTCCTTATAACATATAATACACACCTCAAAAATTTTCTTTTAAATTTGAATAACAATTAAAAAACTGCAATTGCGGAAGTATTCGAGCATGCATAAATATATATATTTTAAAGTTCTAAGATTCGAATCCCAAAATTAATAACTATACTTTTACATCTTAAGTTTTTAAACTGTGAACAAAACTCTTCATTTGATCAGCAACTTATCCTTAATAGCAAAAATCAAGTAAATATTTTTAACACTCCAAAAAGAAACCAATACGACAAAAAAAATGAACATAAGAATTGAAATGGTCTCTAGACATTTTTTTTCGAAAAAAAGAAAGACTTTTAAAATTAAATTTCTACCCTGATTAGCTGAAATTTTCCTGAGTAAAGAAATTATTTAAAAGAAACTCATTTTTCCTCCCCGTTTTTGAGAAAAGTTTCATATGTTGATAAAAAAAATTAGTTTTTATCATGCATTAGAGGAATACCGATGCACGTCTAACAGCTATTAAAACCCATTAACGCCTTAATTTTTTTACATGCCGTAACGAAAAAAATATTAAAAAAATATTTTTTTTCACTAAATGAATATTTTCTCCTGTTACCTACCACTTGATTTTTGAAAAGAATAAAAAACGTTTGCTTTACACTAGAACAGCCGGATTTTGGACTTTCCTAAAACCGCCATTAGGAGTCAACTTGACCCTCATAAGAAATTGATGTTTTTTCAAAGTAAATGATTTTTTATAAGATAAATATTGTTAAAAATACAATATATAAGAGTTTTTAGAGATTAAAAAATTAATTTAATCTCTAAAAACTCTTACATATTGTTGACCCAATGTCAATGCTACAATATAATGTAATTTTATATTACAGATAATTATATTACAGAATTTTTTGCAAAAGCGCAAGTAATACAAAAAAAAATCAAACTTAGTACTAATGCTTACTTGAAGAAACTGTGTAGATTTGATAAACGTTTGATATATTAAAATTTTTATGAAAAGTGTTTACCTTTCTAGTGTTATAACTATATTAATTATATAGTGTTGTAGCTCTTTCTAGTGTTATAACTATATTAAATTATCACATGAAACTAGTGCACTTTTACGGAAAATTGCTTTAATTTAAATCAAAGCAAAGTATACACATTGTAATGATTTATGCTTTAAATATCTTAAATGGACAATCTTAATCTATCTTAAATATCTTAAATGATAAGGTAAAATGCAATCTAGAACTATTTCTACGAAAGTTAAAAACATTAGTGTTTTCAAAACACTGCGTTTGCCAAACTAAAAACGCTCAGGATGATAAAACTACGACCTTCATTCAACGTAATTTAACAATAAGCTTTTTCCGAAGCTATTGCTGCATTTTATTGGAGGACTTTTCATTATAGTAAAGGATATACCAATATAATTTGTCAATAAGTTATAGAAAAACCATTAAATCGATTAATTTTTAACAATATAACGAATTTAAAATAACTGAATTCATTTAATTTCGTTTAACCAAAAAAAATTATAATTTTCTACGATTCTCTTTACCTTTCGAACCTTTTCCTCTTATGAACCTTTAAGTTTTGAAATCACAGTAAATAAAAAAAATTTCATCATGAATTTTTTTTAAATAATTTTTTTGAAGTGCTTCAATTTCCTCTTTTGCTGAATGATTGATTATGAATTAAATGAATTAACGGAAATATAAATGTAATATCAATATAATATAAATATAATACTAATGAAATAAATCAATGTTGATATTGATCTTTTTTAAACAGGCCCTCAAGTTCAAATGAAAGCAAAGACTGGTGTATTTTTAATTCGAACACTTATAACACGACGAGGTAAGATATTTAGATAAAGCAATTGACTATTTTTATACTTGAGACCTTGTCACATTTGCAACCCTCCTTATTTGTAATTTCTTTTGATTAATTGACAGTCATGAATAATAATTCTTGTAGAAACTATCTTGTATAAACGTGTATAAACCATAACGAAAAAAAAAAAAGATTCCTTATTTTTTAGAAAACATGAAAGTTATTTACCTCTATTTTCAATAAAAAAATCTACATAATTAACAAAAGTGACAGACTGGACTTTCATTACAGTATAATTATCAAGCATCATCGGGCAAAAAGATGGTTTCATAGTTTTCCTTTCCTTGTAGCAAAGAGTGGATTAGTTATTAAAAATAACCCTAAAAAGTGTAGTTTATAAGTATATATATTTGTCTCCGAGTCCTGAACTGTGTTAAAGATTTCAAAAGAAATGGTGTTGATACGTGAATAAGTTGAATGCTTATGTTTATTGCTTAAAATCTGGAAACAGTTACTAAGTTAATCGTAAACTTTATTAAGTAGTCAATGCAACAAAATCAAACGGTTTTAAAAATTAAGTCTTGAACAAAAATAAAAGGAAAAGTTACTGTTATTCTCAGTCCATAGCTTATTAAATTGTATAACATTTTGCAACAGAAAATAACGAATTTGATTTCAGCCATTTATGAAATTTTGATAGAATTTTTATAATGAAATATTTCTTAAGATTAATGATTGTGTATCGAAATAAATGAATAAAAGCATCAGAGCATTTTTGAAAGTGAAACGATTCACTTAAGCTTATAAGATTCGTGTATTAAGTATTCGCATGTTGTCATACTTGTTGGAATAAATTTTTTATTGAATGAATTTAATATGCGGGATAATAAAGGGAAAAAAATTCCCTAAGAAGGGAGAAAAACGTGCTCACTCTTAAACAGAATTAGAGAATTAACATTTTAACTTTTCAATTTCTCCAAAGCCTAAAACGTAAAGGGATGTTTTTTCAATATTATAAGATCAATATGATTCTTTGTTGTGATTGTTGAAAACAGACAAAAATGACTGCCACAAGAAAATGGGGGTTGTAAGAGAAGGCTACCGTTTTTTGCACCGAAAGTTAATATTATTAGCAAGGCTGTCATCATGGTCAGGGTGCGTAGCCAAACTTTTCAACAAAAAATAAGCACTCTTTAAGTAATTTTAAGTGATCTAAAAATATTTTTAAACACTTTTTTTAAAACAATCATAATTAGGATATGCACAGCAATAAAAAAAAATTTCTTTCGATTGTTTAAAGTTCATTTATAAAATAAAATCAAGCAAACGTAAAAATATTTTCAATGACTTTAAATAATTGTGATAAAAAAATTAGTTTCTGATAAATATTGAAAGGAAAATAGTAAAAATCATTGTATTTTGGTAACTTATGATGACACTCGACAAGGCAAAGAAAAAAATAATTTGAAAGAAAAAAAAAACACTTTCTACAATCCCCAAATTGAAAAAGTATCTTTAAGGGTTTTTTTAAAAAACGTAAACCAAAAATTAACACCTTTAAGTATTTTTTAAAACGATACGCACCTTGATAGCTCTTAAGAAAGCTATTTTAGAATTTGTAGATAAATTTAAATCTTTAAAAAATATCAGATGTTCTTGCTTACAGCTAAATAAGAAATTTAGAGAAAAAAATTTTTTTTATTAAGAAATGTTTTGTACGTCTAGTTAAACGCTTTCCAAAATTCAAGCAATTAAAAATTCGACGATTTTTAGAGTTCCAATAGTAATCTGCAGCTTAAAATTAAAAGCGTTATTTTCTAAAAATAATGAGCTGCGAAAATTAGGAATTAAATCCCATATTAAAAAATATCTTTTGTGTTAAAAACAAATTTAACATTTCGAATAAAAAAAAAGACTAAAATTAAAAAGTACAGAAATGGTTGCTGATGATTTCAACTCCTATTTGATTTTCTCATAGAGTATATGATAGAAACAATTTATTTCCAAGCATATATGTGCTTCATAAATATAGTATATAGAGAATTTTATAACAAATAGAATTTTAATTATTAAAAGTTTATCATAATTCATCATTGAATTTCCGTCTTATAGAAAGCAAAAAAAATGGTTATTAGTACGTAATGATATTTTAATTCTAAAAAAAAGTGTCAAACTAAAAATTAATAACTTCTGTTTAAAGAAAAGTTTCAAAACAATGAAAAACATTATCGTTTTTAACTTAGGCACTATTAGAGATCATTTCGTAAAATCAACTATTTCTTACACCCTAAATTTGATTACTCTTTGGAACCCTTCTTCAAAGTGAGGAAAATTTCCTTTTATTTTCATTTTGTTTTATTTGAAACTTGCTTTAATTTTATTTTATTTTAATTTCAATTTTATTTAATGCATAATGGAAAAAAGATTTTAGTAATATTTTTCCAGAAAACGTACCAGGCCCGTATTCCTCAGGGATCGGGGATGAAATAAAATGTTTTAAGTTGATAACTTTTTGACAAAATTTATTCGCTACAATAACATTTAAACTGACGCGCAATATACTTAAAATGGAATAGAATTCATCAGTAGGGTAGCTAATAATTGTCAAATGAACAGCATGAGTTTAGTTGCATGTAAACCTGCATAACTGATATTAATGCAAGCTATCTAGCTTGGATAATACAAATATTCTAACGCTGAATCGACTGTTTAGTTAACCGGGGAATAAACTTTTGTTTAACTCATTATAATAATAAAAAAAGTTCGAAAATCATTACTCCTCAAGTAATTTGCAGCAGTAGTTCGCGTAGGACGAAATATTTCGGCATACCAAACCATAACAGGCCATAAACAGATTAAACAGAAGTTTAAAAGTTTTTTTTTTCGATCGAAAGTTTCTTTTTTCCTGAAATCTAACCATTCAAAAACACTCTTAATAAACTGTATGTGTGCAGCTTTGCAAATAAATTTCAATTTTCTAGTATTTTGGAAGGAAAATAAAATGAAGAAATTTATGTTTTAAAAAAATCATTAGAATATTCTATTAATCATAAGCAATTATGCGTGTCTTAAACATATGAAAAGGTTAGAGCTAGGTTTTACTTTGATAACAGATACTACTACGAATTTCTTAATCTGTTTTGTAAATAACGATGCTAAAAAAATCCAAAATATTTTTTAAGTGTTATAAAATTATCCAGCGAAATATTTCAGTTTCAATATTAAATATCTAATATGTGAGTTAAGTATGTAGCATTTAAAAAATACCAAAAGATAAATTATATGGGAGTTTTAAAACACTATCTCTTTTGAAGCTAAAATTAACAAATAATAGAATCTGCATCAAATTTAGTGTACACAAATTTATTTACTTTGCTTTACGGACAAAAAATATATCTAACCACGGACTCTGCAGATAAATATTTTTCATGCTGCTTATTATGAAGTTGTAGTAAAATGTTACTTGGTATCAATTATAATGCAGACCTTTTTAAGCAAAAGAGTCAAAAGAGACAACACAGCGATAAACTCGTAATGGCATTACGAACCCAAGAGCGTTACAACCAAAATTTTATTGAACTAGCAAGGGAGCTTTCAATCTTATTCATAGGGAAAAATGCTCCCATAGGGAAAAATGTAAGGAATTTGTAAATGAAAAATAACACACACCTCATCATGGAAAATGTCTCAACATTTTCATTTTAAGCAACTAATGTTACAATCAAAATTTTATTGAACTAGCAAGGGAGCTTTCAATCCTATTCATAGGGAAAAATGCTCCCATAAGGAAAAATGTAAGGAATTTGTAAATGAAAAATAACACACGCCTCTTCATGGAAAATGTCTCAACATTTTCATTTTAAGCAACTAATGTTACAACCAAAATTTTATTGAACTAGCAAGGGAGCTTTCAATCTTATTCATAGGGAAAAATGCTCCCATAGGGAAAAATGTAAGGAATTTGTAAATGAAAAATAACACACGCCTCTTCATGGAAAATGTCTCAACACTTTCATTTTAAGCAACTAATGTTACAACCAAAATTTTGTTGAACTAGCAAGGGAGCTCTCAATCTTATTCATAGGGAAAAATGCTCCCATAGGGAAAAATGTAAGGAATTTGTAAATGAAAAATAACACACGCCTCTTCATGGAAAATGTCTCAACATTTTCCTTTTAAGAAACTAATGTTACAACCAAAATTTTATTGAACTAGCAAGGGAGCTTTCAATCTTATTCATAGGGAAAAATGCTCCCACAGGGAAAAATGTAAGGAATTTGTAAATGAAAAATAACACACGCCTCTTCATGGAAAATGTCTCAACATTTTCATTTTAAGCAACTAATGTTATAACCAAAATTTTATTGAACTAGCAAGGGAGCTTTCAATCTTATTCGTAGGGAAAAATGTTCCCAAAGGGAAAAATGCAAGGAATTTGTAAATGAAAAATAACACACACCTCCTCTCGGGAAATGTCTCTACTCTCATTTTCATTTTAAACACACATAAAACTTTTTTTTAAAAAAAGGAAGAATATTAAGCATTTTTGTGAATGTTGATAATCCATTTTAGCGCAATTTACGCATTAAGAAAAACTTTTGGTTAAACCTTTTCACACCAAATGGGTTCATCTATCACCAAAACTATAACAACAACATAAAACACCAAACATCGATTGTTTATTTTTGACTTAAAAATTATTACCAAAATTGAAACATTTAATCCGATCTCTGAGATATATCCATGCTTCTTTAATATTCTAATCTAAATTTGACTCAAAAGTTTAATTTTTATAGTGGTCCCTTTAACAGAGGTGCCAACTTTCCGAACTAGCTTTAGAAATCGGAACATAAAAATATATAAAGTTGGTGTAAAACAGATTACAGAAACAGAAATTAGTTTTTTTACACGATTTTACAATTACGCAATTTTAAAGTGTATATACAACTCAAGTTTATATAGGCATGTAATACTAATAAAGTCATGCATGTGTTTACTATTAAACAAAATAGTTACAAATATTTAAGGGTCTAAATAAAAAAATACGTCATACTGCATTCCTACTATTTTATACTTCATTATTCAGGGTGCGTAGCCAGATTCTTCCACAAAAACTAACCACTTTTTTAGCACTCAAACAATGTTTTTAATCACTTTTCAAAACAAAATTCATAATCAGGATATGTGCAGTAATAAAAATTGTTTCTTCCTATTGTTCTCCATTTATATACATAAGTTTTTCATTTATAAGCTTATTTATCTATATAAGTTCTTCATTTATATACATACAATCAACAAAATGCAGAAATATTTTCAAAGACTTCACGTAATCATAGTAAATTAACTAGTTTCTGATAAATATTGCAGAGGAAAATTGTGAAAAATCATGCATTTCTTGTAATTTATGACGACGATCTGCACAGCAAAGAAAAAATCTTATTTTAAAAGAATGAAAATTAAACACTTACAAACAAAAGCACCTTTAAGGACTTTCAAAAACCGTAAGTCAAAAAGATGCACTTTTAAGCATTTTTTTAAAAACACCACGCACCCTATTATCAGACGATCAATTCAAAATTATTAATTGTAATCAATTTTCAAGCTTTTGGTTAAACTAGAACTAGCCTTTATTGCATTTTCACCATTTTGCATACGACCCGCTAAACATTTTCTTCTCATTGCATTTCAGATTTGAGTTAACGTTTTTATGTTTTTTTTTTTAAAGAGAAGTTTGCAAAAAACCTTGTTGGAAGGCTCAAATATGAGATTTATTTCCTTTCTTTCTAAATTTCTTGCTTCTACCAGAATGCTTTCTTTTATTTAGTGCTTTCAGAATTGTTTGAGGAGTAGAAAATTCTATTACACTGGTTATCATAAATTAAGGAAAAATCACAAAAATAGCGATAACTTTCAAAAGTAAGCCAAACCGTGCAAAATTTGCATATGTTGTCCACTAAGAGTAGCTGAGTAAAATTGCAATATGCAAATTAGTGGCGCTGCACTCGGCTTACGTCATCTGCCTGGAGCATAAAAGTCCAAGTTTGAGAGAAAGCACACAAATTTTACTGTGATTGCGACATTGAAAATCTGAGATAGCCAATTCGTAATAATGACCTCTAGGCATCATTTGCCTGAAGAACTACGATGGAGAGCCATCGGGAGACTAGAGGCAGGGCAGAGTCAATCAGAAGTGGCCAGATGGCTAAATGTGAGTCCATCTGTGGTTCATAGACTTTGGAGGCAATTTCAAACCACAGATTCGGCATCTAGGAGGTTCAGTCAAGGACGGCCAACTGTTACGACCAGTGCCGATGACCGATATTTGACATTAAGTGCACGCAGGAATAGAACCGCTACTCCGACACATCTTAGATCCTCTCTTGCTGCAGCCACCGGAAGGTTGGTGTCAACGTCAACTGTGCGCAGAAGGCTCCACGAAGGTGGTCTGTATGCGAGACGACCAGCCATTTGCGTGCCGCTCACATCACGCCATAGGAGAGACCGTTTGCAGTGGGCCCGACAACATGTCCACTGGACGTCAGATCAATGGAGGCCTGTTCTCTTTACGGATGAGTCCAGGTTTAGTCTAGAAAGTGACAGTAGACGTTATTTGATATGGAGAGAACCTGGGACCCGTTATCATCCATCAAACATCCGTGAAAGAGATGCATACGGAAGAGGCAGTGTCTGTGTTTGGGGAGGCATATCCTTAGGAGGGCGCACATACCTCCATGTCTTTCCAAGGGGAACCGTGAATGCTCAGGTTTATCGAGACAACATCCTTGATGCTTATGTGCGCCCATATGCCGGGGCAATTGGTGATTGCTTCCTGTTACAGGACGATAATGCAAGACCACACAGAGCTCGCATTGTTGATGATTATCTTCAACAGGAAACAATTACTCGCATGGAGTGGCCAGCTCGATCCCCGGACTTGAATCCTATCGAGCACGTTTGGGATGCTCTAGGGAGGCGTGTATCTGCCATCAATCCGCCCCCTCAGACCCTTGCCACGCTTGCAACTGCTTTACAAGAGCAATGGCTCTCACTTCCTATTGAACTGATAGACCGCATAATTGAAAGCATCACACATCGCTGTTTGTGCTGTATTGCTTCTAGAGGCAATCATATTCCATATTAAAGGTACTTTTTCTATTGCAAACCGATACTTCCAATTTGTTTATTTTATACATGTGCTAATTTCTATACTACTATTAATGTCTGATAATTTCTTTTTATGTTGTTTAATACCTTACTATGTGTTGTATATTGTGGGTAAGTTTCATAAAATTCCATGTGTAATTTCTTGAGTTATCGCGATTTTTGTGAATTTTCCTTAATTTATGATAACCAGTGTAGTTGCAAACAATAAAATTTCATAGCTAATAGTTAAGGGTTAAGTAAATTTATATTAAACGTAAATTCTCCAAATCCGAAATTTAAATTACTATAAAAACGTAATAATAACGAACAAATCGTAATTGTTGGCACCTCTGCTTTAATAAAAGTAAACTCACGATGCAAAACCACAGATACTACTAACTACTTTTTTCCCTCCATCTCCACCTAAGTCAAAATTATTGATGGTCCAACATCATTTGATGGTCACCATCCAACATTTTCCATCATACGTTCATGGTTTATGATATGCCAGCAAACTTTCATCATGCCATGATGAAAATCCTACTCTTATACTATGATGGTTAACCATCAAGAGAAGTTTGATTCCCATGGATCATCCGTGGTGGTCCGTAATGATCCGTGATGGATCCAACTACACATTTCCATGATGGTTTTAATGAGAACTTTTGTTGATTCTCAGGAATGCACCATCAAAACATTTCGTTTTTATTTTCCGTTCGCCCATCACGAATCATTCCAAATTCCTACAATAGAATGATGGTTGTTCATGATCGTTCTAACCACATATGGCAGTACTTTTACTTTCGCTACTTGTACCGCCAGTACGAGTAAAAAGTACGTACTTTTACTTGTACTTCGTTACTTTTTAAATTTAGTACTTTTAATTGTACTTTCGTTACTTTTTTAGGGAAGAAGTACAAGTATTTGTAACGGAAATGTCGAATGAAATCGTTACTTTTTTCTAAAACTCGGTAAGCTTTCTGAAAAAAAAAACAAAAAAAAATGCTTTGCAAATGCAATTATTTTGCAAAATGAATAAAAATATTAATTAGCAAGTTATTTTCATTCATTTTCGAGTATTATGCATTTGTTTAATACATTTTAAATAAAAAATTTTGGATTTTGTTATTACGTTTTTCTGTTTGAACTCACTAATAATACAATTTTTGTCTTAATAAATTTGTTACTAAACACATTTTTACCTAGTAAATTTTTTACTAAAATTATGCTTATGCCGACCTTGTCAAACAATGCCCATTCAAATCTCTAAGAACTTCAAAACTATTTGTGCTACTGAAAACTATTATAATTACTATTTTAACTCTTGAAAACTCGAAGGTATTAATTTAGTCGCTTATAATAAAATTCGTTTACAAATTTTAATTATTCCGTTAGAGAGAAATGTTCGGAAAATGATTTTCTTGCATGACTTCAGCATTAGCCATTGTTACAAATAAAATTGTAGACTGTTCTGTTTCAACTTATACTGCACATTCAATTATTTTTTACTAGCTCAAAGATCACAAAGCTTTCTGAAGCCCCATGTTTGCTTTTTTCATGTTTGTGCTTTTAAAACGCGTTTCTATAAAGCAAAACAATTTTAAATCAATGGTAATTTAAATAATAAAAAATAAACTAAAAATTAAAATAAATAGAAAAAATTTCTTTTTCGTGCAAATCCATAAAAAGTTGGATAGTAAAATTATATTATACGATTATATTATAAAATTATATTATAATATTCATCCGAATTTGAAAATAAATAAATGTCCATAACTTTCAAAATTAAAAATAATTAATTAAATAACAACAATTTTGCAAAAACATTAGAGAACATAAAAATATTATTCAATACAATTTTAGGTTCGATTTCCTAGAAATGTACTTTTAAATCGTTACTTTTTTTGTTTAATACCTGTACTTTTACTTGTACTTTTTACTCGTTACTTTTTACAATAAGAACTTTTTACTTTTTACTCGTTACTTTTTTTTAAAATACTTGTACTTTTACTCGTTACTTTTTAAAAGTAACGTTGCCATATATGGTTCTAACATTAGATTCCTAGGAAGCCATGATGGAAATTTTCTGATGGCTTCTCAAGAACAAACTATCAAAACAAGTAACCAATCATATATTAGATCGTCATAAATCAGTCCGAATTCCTACACTGGGGTGATGGTTACTTAAAGTTGGATACCATCAAAAATATTCATGATGGAATTATTGATGATTACCATCAAGATTATGTTGTTCCATCAATGGAAAACCATGACATCAAAAATTTTAACTTGGGCACTGATATCAGAACAGAGCTTGTTTCGGCAAAACTAGAAAAAAATAAAGCATCGCAGTCCCAGTGGCACCACAATCTCATCATGTGCGCAACTTTTGCACCACAAAAAGATTTTAACTGTTTAATGGTAAAAGTGTGCTTAACCTTTGACAAATTTCTAACCTCAATACCTTCATTTGATCATTTAAAACTAAAAGAAAAATAAGATTTTGAGCTGTGGTAGAATCTTTCCACGAGTTGAGCGATGCCATTGTAGGAGCTTATTGTGAAATTTTGTCAACAGTTTTGAAAAAAATTTCGCACGGGATTACTATTTTTAATCAAGTGAATCAAAATTATCAGTAAAATAGTTAGATAAATCAAGAGAAATGCGAACATTATAGAAGTTTTCTTTTTCTTTCAGTGCTTAACCCTTAACGGTTTAGAAGTGCATAAAATTTAATTCCCACTATCCACCAAGAATATTTATAATGATTAATTATGAAATTAATTATAGTTATATAATTAATAACAATTAAATTAGTTACGGCTACAATAAATGTGATAAAATGATCTTATCCATCATGTATGTGAACTCATGTATGTGGTTACTCTTTAAGGTCTTAAAAAATTCCTCTTTTTCTTTGTGTTTGTTTCACAATAAGCTCCACAGGGTTTATAACACGTGATTCGTAACCCCTTTCTTCTTAACTCTTCCTTCCTCCCTTACCAGTATTAGCATCATAAACTACAAAACATATCACTGATGTACTTACTCTAGTTTAATATTTTTAAAATCCTACATAGTAGTACATGGACATCTAAAACTCCTTATAACATTATTAAATGTTCAGTTAAAGATTAAGGCAACGGAAATTACAAGATAAATGTTAAACTGAAAATATAAGAATCAATTGCGAATGTTTAAGCACCAATGCGACATTATTTACTTCCAATTTATTCATTTGAATATTTTACTACAAGAAAACCATCTCTCAAAATGCAATAAAAATTTGTGTTTTTATGATTAAGTATAATTTGTATACATAAAGCGATGCGTAATGAATTGGGTTCATCATAATCCATGCACAATAAAAAAAATATTAATTAGTATATTAATTTTCCAATATTTTTTACGTTAAATGTCGTAAAATCGGCTGGAACGTTACTAAATCTGAGCTGAAAACTTGGATTTATTTAAAAAGTTGTCGAAAATTCCATAACATTAAGACACTTAGAAGAATTGCCAAAAAGTACTTAAATTGAAAATTATAGGAAATACAGAGGAGAGAGAACTTATAATTATCGATGTATTTGATAAGTATATATTAAATACAAGTTCTTATTTAAGAACGCAGCTTATCATTGATAAAGTTTTAAAGAAAGATTGTTAAAAATAATTTTTAAAAAACTTAATTCCTTAAAATTTCAAAAGGTTATTCGTTCATCTAAAACTAGTTTTTAGCCCTGTGGCAGAATATTTTCGGGCTTTCTGCAACTAACTTCCCAACCAATAATATTTTGCTTTAAGATATTTTTAATTGTAAAAATTACTAATTTAAAGTAACGGAGACTTTGTGTTTACAGAAGAAAGTACAGAATGAAAATGTATAAAAATTTTTAATTCTGATTGTAATATTTTTTTTAAAATTTTTATATTATAGGCGATGTTCCCGCATTTTGTTGGCGGAAAAATGCATTAATTACTTACTCTTTCGAATTTTGTAAATCACACAAATTAAAATTCGTAAATAAATTAAACGATGATAAATTAAAATTCGTACTTAAATTAAAAATGGTAAAATCTGTGCAGTAAATAAAGATCGACGATGAAATCACGTGAATAGGACTCATTATAAAAGAGATACTCAAATAACTGTATGTAAGATATAGTAATCTTTAAAGAAAAATTAAAAGAAATAATTTCATTTCTAGAGCGAAATATCTTTTTAACTTTCGCGATTTCTAAATTTTTTAATTTTATATTATTAGTTTGAAATTTGAGCTGTAATCAGTCATTACCGATTTTTTTAAAAATCTCAAATGAGAAATAGAAAAATCACGATTATTTCCTTCCTCACTGATGCGCTTTGAAAAAACATTCTGCACGAAAAAACCATTTTTTGCTAAACTATGCAGAAAAGAAAACCAAAATTTTTTCAATTCCCGAATGAAAAATCTTTCTGCAAAATCTCTAACGTTCTGCGACAATGTCACCGCAATTCTGCCACAGGGGTTTTTTTGATAGAAAATTCGGTGCTTAGAGTTTACTTAATATTTTTTTTTTCTAATTTCAATGTATTAATAATAATGAAGCACCACTGAAAATAATAATTTTAAGTTATTTTCCTGCCACAATGAGTTAGTTGCTGATACGGAACATAATTTTAAACCACTTTTATCTGAATGCAACCGTTTTATTTATGCTTAAAAGGATTTTTTTCATAAGACGTTAAATGTCTCCGTCGCATCTCCGAAAACATTTTTTTTTTACTTTGAAAAAAACATGTAAATTTTAATCCAGTAGGGAATAGGATTTTCAACATAGTTATCAAGTTTTGGAAATCAAGTTCTAATCTCAGACGAAACATTCAGTAAAATAATTTCATTTTTGGTGCAATACGCATCGCTTTATTTCAACACTGAATTTAGTTTTAAGCAAAGCTTAAGGGGTTACAAACTTGTTTTCCTTCTCACACCCTGAAAAAATTCCATTTCTCCTTAAATCATGAGATGGAGTTACTCGATCGAAACAATTACAATCGACAACAAAAAATATTTAGACTTTAAATACAATGTAAATTTTCCAAAGCGAGTTTTAAATTAAAATTGCATTTACGATCACATGTTTAGAGTAAATAAAACACAAGAATATATAAGATGAAAAGATCGTGAGAGATAATAGGGAAAAATTGAAAATGCATAATCGGTTAGAGAGTTATTTAACCTTCAATTTAAAAAAATCCAACTGTCTTTTTATTAAAAATGTAAAACGTCTTTACTACACTGTCTACTTATTACTTTAAAAACTGTCATACAAATACAGTTTCACTACCTCTCATTACAATACATGTCTTATTTTTCTTTCTAAGAAATACACGCACACATTATTCAAAGAATGTAATATTTTATTCAAAAAAGATGCTATTGCATAATGCAATATGCTTAATACAAACCAGTTGTAAGGTGATCACGGAGCTGACTTGACCTCAAGTCAGGAAGTTCCGGGTTCGAATCCCGGTTCTTCTCTTCTCTGCATTATCTGTCCATCCTACTGTGAGAGCAATGTTAGCCCACACAATATGGTACCCTTACGAGAGTTGCCCACAACACTGCCCTACTGATACCGACGAAAGTCAATATTCGGGTGGGTATTAGAAAAAAAATACGTTCAATGGAATCTTCTTTTCCACAAAGTAGCCACTTTTGTCATTAATCACTATCTCTTCCATTAGTTTTTTTTCTCCAAAATGCAGTTATATTCCAATCGACAACCACACAATTCCAGCTTAAAATTTAATAACTCTCATGTAAATATCCAAACTTTTCTTAAGTCGTTCAACATAGCAGAAGTCTGAATTTAGGAATGGGCCAAACCTTACTTCGAGGCACTCGATAGTGTTCTTTTTATTGAGTTCATTAATTCATGATTTTTTTTCACAGTTCTGACTTTCTTCACCCATTTGTATTTGTAGTACAGTTCGTTCACCAGGAGTTGGCACTTGGCTCCGCCTTCATCACGTGGTATTCGGCGATACTATTTCGCTATTTTTGGGAAAAGGATGTGAACAATCCTGAACAAGGATGCTATTTGGAGATCGACTGAGAAAAATATTTATTTCTCTATCTTCATGTGCATTTTTTTAACATTAAATATTTCCTAAATTTGATGATATCTCTCTCTTTTGAGTGGATAGCTTGTACTTTGCGATATTCTTCTGGGAAACCAGCAGTTTTTAAATTTAAAATATATTTAATTAGCTAGAGTAACGAAAAATATAATAGCAGATGATAAAGCTAAGTAAGTGACCGGACAAGATTTAACTGTTTGCGTTTGGCACGCATTACAGGTTGGGTCATTTTTAAGAGCGGAGATGTTTCTCCTCTTACTCCCGCTCTGAAATGAACTCTGCGTCCGAGGAGGTGGATGGAGTCAAGCGCCAACTCCTGGTAAATGAATTATAGGTAGTCTTTCAGTTTCCGTAGATTGAACCTCGGGCCAATAGTGATAAAAAATTTAGTGTTCAGTATCTCATTTATTTCGCGAAAGTCAGCAAAAGGAAGTCTCTCTAATTATAATAGTACCCTTTCAAAGCTTGATAGTAAGTCGAGTAAAAGCCCATAAAATGGGCTGATCTACAGAACGACGAGGTATTATCTTTCAGACCCAGATATTACTAAGTTTCTCAATTCGTCAATGTAGCTTCTATCAAAAGATCACGGGTGCAATCCTTGTGTTCCACATTTCAGTTAAGACTTCCTTTCATTTGTCTGCTATAGAAGAGATTATCCTTGTCGACGTATCTCTGAGATAGTGGCGAAGCTCGATTATAGATATCGATAAGTTACATCTTCCTTTCGCTTCCATAAATTCCGCATGAATTTGAAAGGATGCTTTGAACTTGGTCCTTTTGGATATCACTTTTATAAACTTTTTTCCTGATTTAAGTACTTCGAAAGATGTTCAGACAAACTATCTTGATAGTTCTTTGAAAATTACATCGGAAAATTTCTTTCAGTAAGCGATAATTCTCAAGTTTTAATCATAGAAAGTTTTGCTAATTAAGAGCTTGGAATAATATTTCTCTTATTTGAAATAGAAACAGAGTCTACCTCTTGGAAATTCTCCAACGCAATCTTCGTAATTGTTTTCAATAACTCTTTGTGCACCGCTAGTGTGACGTAAATAAAGTTTCCTTAATAATCAGTTCTGCTCGAAACCTAAATAACAAAGTTTGTCTAAAGTAAGAACTCCCCTAGCCATTCGTCTGGGCCAATGGTGGTGATTATGGTAACGAGCTATAACTATTTTAAGTAGGGGTGGGGGTTCACTGTTCAGGAAAGGTTTTGGTTCGGGTCGGTGAGGGAAAGGGAATCTTCGGTCTATTTTGGTCTATTCGGTCTATTAATTCTGTCTATTTCGGTCTATTAATTCGGTCTATTTCTTCGGTCTATTGTGTTATCCCTAGAGTGAAGAGAAGCTACCCTCCCTGAGATGCGCTATTCTTGTCTCCATAGCAACACACAGCCTCAGACTTTGTGGAGGGGCCGAGGTGTTCTTACTGCAGACAAACTATACGAACTTTCGCCAAACATCACGCCGAACAACTTGCTACAACACTCCTGTTTATGATATAGCTTTCAATTAAACATACTTCTCTACAATTTCCAATTTGAGGAAACGTGCAAAAATGACTTGCCTCTTTTCACGACCAATGTTCAATGCGCGAAATAAAAAAAGATATCACAAGGAATAATTTTTGTTCCATTGATTGGATTTTCAAGAACTAATTTCCAACCATAATCGCTTAAAGGGGTGATTTTAAATTAGGGCTAGCAAATAAATTACAAAATCAGACACAAAAACATAGCTCCTCTGAAAAAACACTTTTTTTCTCGATCGATTTAGATTTCTGACTCTCAACATATGGGGGGTACCCATATTTGGGGGTTTATCTGGCAAATATCATCCAGATAGTCGTCAGGGAAGCGGTTTGAACTTCAAGTCATTTAATTTACTTACTCTCTTAAAGTGCATTTAGCCATATTTAAGAAAGTTCTTAAGCAAATATAAAAAAATTTGAGCCCAATTATAAAATAAGTTTATCCATACTGCATATTCTACGTTATAATTTTTATTTCTTGCTTACATTATTAGAATAAATTTTAAATAATATTTTTTGTTGATTCGGATTTTGTATAAAACAATGTTTCCGTTAACTAAGTAAATTTAAAAAAATTTTGCATTGAAATAAATGGTTTTATTTTGGACGTTGACAATTCGCTATTAATCAGCTTCGCCACGCTTCTAGTACAGTTAGAAATGAAAGAGTGAATAGTATTGTTTTCATTTTGCTAAATTTCTTACAAATATTACTTAAAGTTGAAAATATTATGTATTATATTTAAAACTTTGAAGAGTCATTATTAATTTCTTTATCCTTAACACAGTGGCACGGTTCCCAGCAGAACACCGAAATCAAGCATCACTGGCTGCAGTCAGTAAGTTGGTGGGTGACAACTAGGATCAGCCTGTGTAGGGACCGAGGGTGCGTAGTATTGGTCCTCGTTAAACTGTTCTACTGTAAAGTGCTCGACTTCGCGTGCAGGTCGTCGAGCTTCCGAAGCGGGGGTGCCATCCCCTCTGCAGAGGATCAAAATCGCTATGGTATATATTCGGATCATGCTCAGGGATGTTTTCTAGACCTTCTCCAATCGCCCATTGTGTAGCTCCGTTGCGACATAAATAAAGTACCCACCTACCTTAACTCAGTCGATCAATGGGCTCATTGCGACGGATTAGATCGGTTATGCCAAATAATCAGCAATAGCACTTACCAATAAATTTGGCTTACTTTTATTTTAATCACGTTCCTAATTTAACTAATACTTGCCAGGGGTCTGTTTAGAAGAAATTTGGGTCCGTTAAAGGACCCTTCACAAAATATCTTTTCATGAAAACGGAACCTTCACAAAATAATTTATCTTTTAATCGGACCCCTCACAAATTTGTTTATCTTCATTATTGTTTTGTTAATCGAATAAACCCTTCCCAGGAAGGGGGGGGGAGAAAGATAGATGTAAACGAACTAAATTTTGTCTTCGGTAGACGCTTCTTTCTTTATTCGTCCGAAATTAATATTCTACGTTCAGCAGTATAGGCTAAATACCAAATATTTATATGTTGCATCACTAATTTAGTAGCTGCAATTGCTGTTTATTTTTTAAAATTTAATTTTTTTAAATTATAATATTACAGTTTTGAGCATAATTTTGTATGTCTTTACAATTCAAAAACTCCTTGAAAAAGTTTTTTTGCAATAATGGATCCTATTTGCACAAATTCACGAAAGCGGACCCTGGTTGAAAGAATGTGACTTAATGTTTATTTTATATTCACAAATTACGAGTAATTTTTTCACAATTTTACAAAAAAACGGACCTTTCACAAAATGTCTGGACAGACCCCTGCTTGTAATTACTATCTACACTGGTGGACAAAATTAAGAGATGGAAAGCATTTTCACACTTTTCTATGACGCTATATTCGTCTATGACGCACATTTTTATGACGCTATGACGCAATTTGTGGACGGTTATTAATATGGAGGGAACCTGGAACCCGATACCATCCCAACAACATTATCGAAAGGGACCATTATGCAGGTGGAGGACTCGTGGTTTGGGCAGGGATCATGTAAGATGCCCGCACACCGCTCCATGTGTTTGACAATGGTTCCGTGAATGCCCAGATGTACAAGCAAGAGGTCCTAGAGCCCTATGTGCGTCTTTTCAGGGGCGCTGTTGGCCCTGAGTTCATTTTTATGGACGACACTGCGCGACCACATAGGGCTCTCATGGTTGATGAGTATCTGGAAAGCGAGGATATTCAACGAATGGATTGGTCAGCTTAATTCCCTGACCAGAATCCTATTGAACATGCTTGGGATGCTCTTGGGAGAGCTATTGCGATGCGCCATCCTCCCCCCCCCCCAGAACCATTCTGGAGTTAAAAATTGCTCTGGTGGAAGAATGGGAGGGTCTTCCGCAAGTCCTCCTTAACTCCCTTATTAACAGCATGCATACTCGTTGTGCATGCTGTCTGTCAGGGGTGACCATACACTATACTAGAGGCAACACACACTGTACAAGCCTCACTTTTACTGTCATCTTTTATCCTTAAGTTCAGGCTACATTAGATTTATTGGCAATAGGTCTTGCCAGTGAATGGCACTTTCATTTTTGTTTTGCATACTTTATTATCATGGAATAAGCTATATCCATACCAAAGTTCATTTATTTATATTCAGTATTTTTTTAGATATTTGGGAAAATGTCTTCCATCTCTTAATTTTGTCGACCAGTGTATTTTAATTGTTTTTTCTAACATTTACAAATAACACCAAGTAATTCTATATTTCAATAAGCACTATTTCAATATGTGAAACTCTATTTAAACCCGATCTATTTCTCTTTGTTACATATGTTCATTCAGAGAAAATGCGTTTTTGTGTCTGATTCGATAAATTAATAGTTAGTACAAATTAGGTAGTTTAGACAGTCGTTTAAACCAATGTAATCGGCATTTAATTCGTGAAAATTCGATCATTTTACCAATAGTTATTCAGAGTGATATCTTTGTGCACTGTACAACAAAGTAAGTGGAGGCAGACTTAACGAACAGCTACGGGACGTAATAAGATATTGCAGGTACCGCATCTTGCATTCTATTCGAAAAATAAACCGAGATGTATTGAAAATGAGAGGTAGTGTACATAACGTAAATGCAAAAACTAATCACTTTGATATTTCGGGGATAACTTTTTCATATCAAATTTCCGTGACAGAGCGATGAAGATGAAATGGATGAAGAAAAAACTACAGTTTTAACAACAAATTTTAACAAAAATAATTAACAACAGTTCATGTGGTAACCCAGCGCTAAAGAGAATAGAAGGGCTGGTTCACTCCTTTGAAGTAACTCTCGCAGCACCAATCCTCTGATTTTCTCTAGTGACGTTACTTTGGCGCAAAGCTCGCACTTTTACTTCAAGAACGGAGCGTTCAGCCTTACTAGCACTAATTAATACTGGATCTTTTCTTTTTGCGAGATATTCTAAGACATTTGTTATTTTCTATAATGACTTTCCTCAGTTTTTGCAGTGAATTTACAAGAATTTAAAACTATTATCGAAATGCCAGTTTGCGCGATTGCAACTTGCAAAAATTCTGATAGAAAAACAAAAGGAAAAAATATAATTTTCCGCGTGTTCCCTAAAGTAAATGAACAACTATGTAAGGAATGGATTCCGAAATGACACAGTTAATATAAAACAAGCAATACGTTTATTCTGTCGTTAAGAACTCTTATAAAAATTCATTATATAAATAGAAACCACCTCGTTACTTCAAAAAGAAAGGCAGGTGAAAAGAATTAAAAAATGGATAAAGTCAAAGAAAATTAAAATGTAAATAAAAAGTATAAATAAAATTATAGTATATAGTTGAAATTCTCCTAATTTCATAACATATTCTTTAATGTAGTTATTCCACATATTTATGATTTTTTTTAAAAATTATATTCTCTTAAATTAAATATCTATAAATTATATAGTAAATTTAAATATCTGTAAACAATTGTAAAATTTCTAATGTCATTATGAACCTATATTATTTTGTTTCAGTAATTAGCGTTTAAGGTTGATGTTTCCTAATAATTAAGTATGAACAAATTGCTATTAACGACATATTTTAAAATCAGGGATTCTAAATTTAACTCAACTTAATCGTTATAAAAGAATATGTAGATAAAAAAGTGTCAATATATGCTTTCATTTTTCTTAATAATTCAAGTTAAAACTGAACTTTTTAAAATAAAGTATTTATAATGTCATTTTCGCCAACTAGTAAAAAGTTTTTATAAATTTTAAAATAGCATTTTTTTAAATATAATAACCAAGAAAGTTTTTTTTGAACTATGTTTATGAACGGAAATAATGTGTTAATTACGTAAAGTTTGAAGGCTCATAACCAGAAAAAGTCTAACTTATTTTTACAAAGAGAAAGATGCAAAGTTATCATAATATCTTTGCTTGCGATCTCCGAGATGTGTGGACACAGTGACGTCATGAGGAGGGAAATCGTAGCTTCAGCTCTAAGAGCAGAGTGAACTAGCCCTTCTATTCTCTTTAGCCCTGGTGGTAACCAGCACAACTATAAAGAATCGCCAATGACAGAATACTGATTCTTTAAACCGCTTGCGTATTGGCTACACACGAAAAACTCATCAACAGCTTTTTCTAAATGAACCAGAAGGCACCAATTGTAAAGAACATTTAACTGTTATGCATATTTTAATCGAGTGCAGAAAATTTAAAAACCAGAGACTACGTCATTTTGGTAGCTTCCATCAGTCATTAATTTCATCCAGCACTCAGTCTAACATTTTCTCATATCTTAAGGACATTGGTATTTATACATCTAACTAGTTTTAAAACCAAAACAGATTTGTGAACCTAGTTGTAAAATGTCTTATTAGTTGGAGGCGCGATATAGCCAAAACTGGCTCTGGCTCAAAAAAACTCAAATCAAATCAACCTCAGTGAAAATTGGTGACAATATAAGAACTCCAAAGTTTCTGTTGGAGCTAGTTTCCACGGTGACCTGAATATTTTTATCGAAATGCGCCTTAATGTTTTGTATTCCAAAGAGCTTAATTACAGAGGCTTTACTTCATCACGCTGCTCTCGAGTTTCCTAGCAAGTGATGGGAACAGTTTTCGTATCGCTGATACACCTGCCAAAATTATCACCACGCTTTGGTGACTTCCGGGGAGTAGTTCACAAGACACTTACAAAAAATACAAAAAAAGAAACCAACTCAAAGAGCCATATATCCGTCAGATCTCTACATATATTTTTTCAACTTTGGATTACCTTTGGCTCCTTTGCAAACGTAGTTGGCGTGAAAAGGTACCAAAGCGTGAAAGAATCAAGTGATATACTCTAACTCATTCTTCGCGAATGATGATAAATGACGGAAGCTATGATAAATCATTTTTGAAAATGTAAAAATGTACTTATCTATTTCCGGCTCAATCCTCTGCTGCATGAAGTCAGTCTTGCCAGTCCGTCATAAGGTTTGGCCTGGGGTCATTGTGGCCCCCCATTAAACGTGGTATGATGGAACTTGAGATGATATACTTGTGGTCCTTCGATCCTAGAAATGAAGGTGGAAAATTAATACGTGGAGACATTACCCAAGTAAACATCATGGTTAAGATTGCGCATAGAAATTGAAATAAGAGTATAGGAAAAAAAACTATAATTCATGAGAGCCATAAATAAAATAATGACGTCTTCGCTAAACGAAATCAACGAATAAATTGCTAATATACAGTCGGACTTCTATTTAACGAACTTCCATTTTGCGAATTTCTCTATTTTGTGATTTTTTTCTTTTGAGGAACAAAGAACATTTTGAAAATTTCTTCGCAAAATAACTTCCAAATCGCGAAGTGAATTTTCTATTTAACGAACTTTTCTTTAAGATCCGCTTTCCCTATTTCCCAAAATATTTCAGAACATTTCAAACTTATTAACGTATTTTATGGGGGAAATGACCTTGAATTGATTTTCACAGCCACTTAACTTTCAGAGAAAGCAGTAAGGTCCCTTTCTCCTTTTATTCGCATTTCATACAGGAATATATACGAAAAATCAATTTAAGAGAAAGCATAGCAAAATTTTTTAAAGCATGGAACTATGATGTTACAGATCGTACTATTCATAACAGTTTTGCTAAAGAAGAATTCTTAGTCAGAGTGGAAAATTTGGAAAGTGCGGAGGACTAAGATGACATTTCCTTAGAAGAACTTTAAAAAAATGCAGGTACTGGTAAGAGAAAACCACGAAATTAACAATGTTGCACTGATCAATGATTTTCTTTTTATTGATTCTGTAGTTGCAACCACAGAAACATTAATTGAATTGGATATTTTAGATAATTTAAAAAACAAAAACAAAACAGCAATAAATTGTGAGGAATAGGAAGATGAAGACGGAAATGATGAAGAAATCACCAAACCTTCACATGATGAAATCATTTGAAATAATTCGATAGTGGATATTATTTTTCACGATAAAGGTGTATCAATTGTTATTTTAATTCTGTATAGTGTTTATGAATTTAAAACATGTTTTGTGTTGTTTAAGTAATTCTAATGGTGATTATTCTATTTAATGAATTTTCTACGTAACGAATTTTTGACCGGGATTTAGCAACTTCGTTAAATAGAGGTTCGACTGTAATTTTCATTTCGTATTCAATGTAGATTGAGTCCTCCATAAAATGCATCGCTTATTCAAATATTTGTTCGCCAACAAAATATATCGTCAGTTCAACTTTGGCCGCTTTGTTATTTTGCCATAAACAGTTTCACTATTTACGCACCATTGAGTTTTACTCAAATGGTCATTATTGCATCACTTGTAAAAAAGATTGATCTCAGGGAGAAGTTTTACTATGAGATCATTCTTTTCTTTATAGAAACACAAAATATAACAAAAAATCAATTTACAGAATTAAAAAGACAAACTATTTTTTTTTCAGTTTAAATAGGGTTTATATTTGGTTTATTTAAAACTACGGATTAAATAATAATTTACGTCCCAACTTAAACAGTGCGTAGCCAGATTTTTCAACAAAAAATAAACACCTTTTAAATACTTTTTAAGCACAAAATTTTTTTAATCACTTTCTGAAAAGAAATTCATAATTAGGATCTGTGCTGCAATAAAAATGATTTTTTTTCTATCGTTTAAAGTTCTTAATTTAATAACATAACATCAATAAAATTCACAAACATTTCACATAAGATTTCTCAAAAAGATTTCAAACATCACATACTCAGCTAACTGACTAGTTTCTATAATAAATAATAATTTATTTTAAACTATTTTCGGTAATAAATAATAGTTTATTAAACTAGTTTCTATAATAAATAATTATTTATTTTAAATTAGTTTCAGTAATAAATAATAATTCATTTTAAACTAGTTTCTACAATAAATAAAAATTTATTTTAAACTAGTTTCTATGATAAATAATAATTTATTTGAAACTAATTTCTATGATAAATAATAATTTATTTTAAACTAGTTTCTATAATAAATAATAATTGATTTTAAACTAGTTTCGATAATAAACAATAATTTATCAAACTAGTTTCTATAATAAACAATAATTTATCAAACTAGTTTCTATAATAAATAATAATTTATTTTAAATTTAGTTTCTATGATAAATAACAACTCGTGTCTGATAAATATTTCAGTGAACATTGCGAAAATCATGCATTTTTTGTAATTTCGAGCGGCAATGAAAACACGGCAAGGAAAAAATCCTTTGTTAAAAGATAAAAAATTACACTTTTTACAAACCCTGAATAAAAAAGAACCTTTAAGGGCTTTTAAAAAAATGTAAATCAAAAATAAGCATCTTTAAGCCCTTTTTCAAAACGCAACACAACCTGATAAATAACTAAACCTTTGCAAAGTTTAATGATCATTAACGACCATTTTCAATAAACAATTCAAAATATTGTCATTTCATGTCAGATCAGGTTTAATCCGTGCCCTTCGACTTTAACAAAATTTAGTAAATGTGAAAGCACATAATTAAGTAAGTAATTCCAACGATTTTTAATTATTTTTTTTACTTGAAAATCATCTAAGTAATGAACTCAAGTACAAAGTTCTTTCAAAGCTATAAAATGGCAAACTTTCATGGATATAAATGATTGCAACTTTTTTTCAAGGGATATACCGAGTACCGAAATATCGTTGGGTCGCGGAAAAAATCGAATCTTCTACCTAACCGGTTCTGGGTACCCAGTAAAAATTTTATTTGTAACCGGACCGATTCCGTGTACCTGGTCAAATTTTAATTTATAACTCGATCGGTTCAGGGTACCCGGCTTCTCATGAAAACATTTATGCATACAATACACATCAATAAAGGGTCGCGGAGGCTCAGGGGATAGAGCACTCGCCTCCCAACGAGGTGAACAGGGTTGAAATCCCAGCGGTGGCTGATAGATACGAATTCCGCACCTGACTCACCCTTACCACAGTGCTAACGTAAAATATCTTGAGTGGTCTCTAGTCTATCATGTATAGACTAGACTCCCCTTGACGTCAAGCCAACCGTGGGAGTCTTTAGTGGTTTTACTCTCCATGAAACGCAAATGAGGGTTAGTTCCATCAAAAAAATCATCCGTTGAAAGCAAATTTCTTCCAATACTTAATCCAGGAGTTCCATTGTTTGGTTTCAAAAGTACAAAGCTACGGAGTTGAACATTAGTAGTCGTAAACTGTTCAACGACGGTTACAAAATAAAATATAAAAATCGTAGTATTTTCTGTCGAATTAATATTTTTCAAGATGGAGTTCTAAGGAAGTTTATCATGCACGTATATAAGAAGGAAAAAAAATTCTTAATTTTTTAAAAAATTTATTTTAAAAAAAAGTTTCTAAAAAAATTTTAAATGACTGTATGATAAACCTAAATCTTTGCTTTAAAGCAGAGACATTTCTACTTTATGTCGACTTAATGATTAAATTTTTAATTAAATTTATTTGAATTTTCAATAGCATTTTTTATGCAGCTTCTGTTAAATGTAGGATATTTTAAAAAAATATTTTAATACTATGATGATATATGAAAGAAAAAACGTTTCATTTGTCAGCGTTTAATTTTTATCAAACTATAACAACTTATATAACATAACTTAAATGCCATGATATCTAACTTAATAACAATCTCTAACTTTTCGCTACTCTGTGAGAAATTATACGTGACCTGATGTTGAACAGAAGATTCCTATTGTGGTTTCATAATTCCCAATGTTGCATAACATAATTCTGTGCCCCATCATTTGAACCCCGTAACTTGAAGTCCCATAATTTGAATTCCCTAAAAGTTAAATCCTTGATCAAGCAACAAACAAGGGGTAAATTTACTTGATTAAAAGCTTCATTCGCATCAAAAATATATGAATTGGAAATATAATAGTCGATGTGCTTCAAAAATTGGTGCCCATTTTTAAGACTTTCCAGACGTGAATGAGAAGAAACAAAACTGATCTTTGAACTGACAGAGCGTGGAAATTCATTTTAAACTGAGTTGCCTCTCTCGGTCACTGCGGTTTTTCTTGCTCTGCAGGGGTCTGTTTAGAAGAAATTTGGGTCCGTTAACGGACCCTTCACAAAATACCTTTTCATAAAAACGGACCCTTCACAAAATGATTTTTCTTTTAATCGGACCCTTCACAAATTTTTTCATCTTCATTATTGTTTTGTTAATCGAATAAACCCTTCCCAGGAAGAAAGACAGATGTAAACAAACTAAATTTTGTCTTCCGCAGACGTTTCTTCCTTTATTCGTCCGAAAAGAATATTCTGCGTTCAGCAGTATAGGCTAAATACCAAATATTTATATGTTGTATCACTAATTGAGTAGCTGCAATTGCTCTTTATTTTTTAAAATTTAATTTTTTTAATTATAATTTTACAGTGTTGAGCATAATCTTGTATGCCTTCACAATTTAAAAACTCCTTGAAAAAGTTGTTTTTGCAATAACGGACACTATATGCAAAAATTCACAAAAGCAGGACCCAGGTTGAAAGAATGTGACTTAACGTTCATTTTATATATTCACAAATTACGAGTCATTTTTTCACAATTTTACAAAAACGGACCTTTCACGAAATGTCTGGACGGACCCGTGCTCTGTTTTCCTCCTTATTTTCTTATTTTTTTACTTTTCATTGGCAACTTTATGTTTTATATTTCAAATCACTTCTCATTCACGTCTTGAAAATGGGCCCAAATTTTTGAGAGCTCCGAACATGCGACTATTACTTCCGATTTGTGTATTTTTGAACCAAATGAAGTTTTTAATAAAGTAATGTGTTTCAG
Organism: Parasteatoda tepidariorum; assembly: GCF_982258835.1. Classification (NCBI taxonomy): domain Eukaryota; kingdom Metazoa; phylum Arthropoda; class Arachnida; order Araneae; family Theridiidae; genus Parasteatoda; species Parasteatoda tepidariorum. The sequence continues at coordinate 95,613,612 of NC_141765.1, read as the reverse complement.
CTTCTTAGGATTATTTAATAAGATTGTTCTCATTAAAAACATTTTGTACGAAACTAACATAAGGGGATGGTATCTTCAATATAAATGTAAGCAACAAACTATCTCGAGCTCTTGAAAGCACACGTTAGAAAGCACAGAGCTGCTTACTACAGCTCATTCTGCAAGGTGATATTTTCAAGCAAATAATTTTGTTTTTGATGAAAAGAATTAAATTTTATAATTTCTGAGCTCAAATCAGCAGTATTTCATAAGATATTAATGATATTAAGCAATTCTGGGGAGTTTGAAGTCAAAATTTGTTTTAGTTATTTAGAGATGTATTGTTAAAAAAGGTGACATGATTGAAAGATTTAGAAAGAACTGACCTTTTGGCAGTTCTGATTTGACCACTTTTTACTTGATTTTGACTTTGTATTGGGAGAAATTTACCTTCGCGGAGGACATTTTAAAGGAACTAATACGCATTTGCGTTACATGGAGGAAAACCACGAGAAACTCCCACGGTTAGCCTTACGGCAAGGGGACTCTAATCCATAATCCGTCTATTACTGAGGATATTTTTGCGCCAGGATATTTTTGGTCGGGGAAAGCCGGAGGCAGATTCATATCGGTCAACTGTCGCTGGAATTCGAACTCTGTTCACCTCATTGGAAGGCGAACGCTCTATCCCCTGAGCCATCACGCCTCTAGTTAGTTTATTTTATTTTATTTTACAGCCGGCGTTGAACAGCCGACCCAAATTTTGGGTTTACGACCCCTAACCAGCATTTGCGTTACATGGAGAGGAAAAGCACGAAAACCTCCCATGGATAGTCTGATGGCAAGGGGACTCTAACCCTGGATCCGTCTACCACTGATGGTATTTTACGTCAGCACTGCGGTCTTTGCGAGCTGCGTGCGGAATTTGTATTGGCCTGCCATGGCAGAGATTCGAACCCGGCTCAAATCGTTGGAAGGCAAACGCTCTATCCCCCGAGCTACCACGACTCATACCCGTTTGATTTTATTTTATTTTATAACCGTCGTTGAACAGCCCGACCCAATTTTCGGGTTTACGACTACTGTTGCTCAACCCCGTAGCCTTGTAATTTTGAACCCAATCCAGAAGACAAGGGAACTTCTGGATCGAGTATTGGGAGAAAAATTTTGCCTTCGTGGAGGACCTTTTGATGGACCGATCTCGCATTTGCGTTACCTGGAGAGGAAAACCACGAAAACCTCCCACGATTAGTCTGACGGCAAGGGGAATCTAGCCCGTAATCTGTCTACCACTGAGGCTATTTAACTTCAGAACTGTGGTCGGTACAAGCAGGATGCGAAATTCGTATCGACCAGACATCACTGTGATTCGAACCAGATTCATCTCATTGGAAGACGAACGCTATGAGTCATTGCGACTCTAGTTCGTTTATTATTTAATTTTATTTTATTACCGTCGTTAACAGCCGACCCAAAAATAGATGTTTTTAAATGAAAAATCCCCAATATCGAAAAAAAATTAATAAATAAATTTAAAAGTATGGATTTATCTTTCCCAGTACACGGCCTAGTAAAACTTTCAACTTACAAAATCGCATACTTGTCTAAAAAAAATATAAACTGCCTTTAGATTCCATAGTTAAAATAGCCAAAAAATATTGAATTTTCAGCATTAAATTTAGATGTCAACAGAAACTAATTGTATGCATTTTTTTAAAAATTCGTTCTATTTTCGTCTTAGTTTTAAGGTCAACTTTAAGCAGTAAACTAAAAATTGAATCGGCTGTTCAACGACTAATATAATACTTCCAAAAAATATCCTAATTCAGTAAATGTTCAGGTATATCCTCGCGTTATTAAAATCCGAAATAAAAATAAATCTTTAACTGAAAAATTATTTAAGCATTCAACAAAGTCAGGAAATATGAGAAAAATTAAAGATTACTTACTTGCAAATGGAAGATAAACTACGGATAAACTACTCCCACAAAACTACGGATAAACTATACTCATACTCATATGTGATGGTTATCTTAGCATCAGCCCCCCTAGGGGCTCTAACTAATTCATCTGAGTGGTGATAAACTATTCCCACAAAATTACGAATCTTTACTCCTTTGGATTACTCTAGCAGCAACTGAAAAGAAAAAAGATTTTTTTTTTTCAGAACACGGAACATCCGAAAGATTTAAGAGAGAAAATGCAAATTAAGTTCTTTGCGGGTTTTCGATTCGCTGAGAGTTAGTGACGCAATATAGCCGTCACTCATTAGAAAATGAGACCACCTCCTTCCCCCTACCTACTGCCTTCTTTACAATCGTAGTTGCAAAGAGAATTAAAACGTTAATTTTGAAATACGAATTTTAATACATCTCGCCAAATCTAATTTAAAAGGGAAGCAATCTTACAACTTTTAAACAAAATTTCTTTTAAAATTCTCTTTCTTTGAAAAATTTACAAACTGTTTTTTAAGAACTTTTACTCAACGTGTGTTTCATTAAAGTTTTTTTAAAATAAAAATAGAGTTCATTTATTAAATGCTTAACTTATTTATTTTTTCTTTCTATGATAGAATTATAGATTACAACTTTCAAAACTAGACGTGTGTTTTGTGCTAGAAATTAAAATTTATTTAGACCAATGTTTTAATAAATTTTATGAAGAAACCTATCTTATACAACACTAGCTACTTTTTTAAATGAACAGTTGTACACACAACTTTTTTTTTCAAGTAAAAAATTTATATAATTCATTTTTATTATTCAAATGTAGATAGCATTAAAAGTAAATTGTTTCTTTAGTTTAAAGAGACTCGTTAAATTGTTTCTTTCTCTTCTTAATTTACAATCGGACTTCTATTTAACGAACTTCCATTTTGCAAATTTCTCTATTATGCTATTTTTTTTTCTTTTGGAGGAACAAAGAACTTTATAGAAATTTATTCTAAAAAAAACTTCCCAAATTACGAAGCTTATTTATTTAACGAGCTTTTCTTTGATATGAACTTTCCCTATTCCCCGAAATATTTCAAAACATTTTAAACTTGTTAACGGATTTTATGGGGGAAATGACCTTGAATTGTTTCTCGTAGCCATTTGACTTTTTGAGAGACTAGTAAAATCTTTTTCAACCTTTGTTTGCATTTCAAACGATAAAAACAGACAAAACTAGCGGATTTTAACAGTAATAATTAAACTTAAGAATGCATGTGGTAATGAACGTTTAAGATTACTTTCGCAAAAAATGCAGCTTTAATTTTATACATAAATTTAACTTCTTTGCAGATTTCCTTTATGGTTATGATTTAAATAATAAATAGTAGTTACTAAAGATAAAGATGTAACCATTGTTATCTCACTTATGCCTAGTGTTTATGAATTTAAAACCTGTTTTGTGCTGTTTAAGTATTTCAACATGTGATTTTCTATGGAACTAATTTTCCATGTAACGAACTAATTATCGGGATTAAGAGACTTCGATAAATAGAGGTCCGACTGTAGTTATATTATGTTTAGTTTTTTTTTCATCAGGTTTCAGAACAAAACGGTAACTAAACAAAAAGGCTTTCCTGATAGATTTAATATTTTCAAAGAATAGTTTCGAATATTAGATATTATAACATGATCAGGGATATTCCATAAGTCAGTTATTCAAAACATACAGCGTGTTTAACTATATTAAAACAAACTCTAGATTAACAGTAAAATAATATTCGTATCCTTTTTGGCTCGGTTCTATTAATTTGTTTTTACAACGATTTTCTGAAAAATAATTTTTTTTTTACAACGATTACTTATAAAACAAATTTGTTTTACAATTTTTTATAAATAAATCCAGGAGAGAGGGATTAAAGACGAGACATTCTCCTAAATTTAATAAAATTAGCATAGAAATAATTAAACTAAGTTGTCGCTGAAACATAAGCATGGGAGTGGGGGACATTGCTTAAGAGCAAGTTCCTCCTAAATATTTAACTAACTTTTTCCATATCTTTTCTCATTCCCTCAAAAAAAAAAACTCATTTTTATTCAATACAGAAATTAAAAATTCCAGATACTTTATTTACAGTCCCTGGCCAAATTATTAGACGCACTGTAAGATTCTATATAAAATCTTAATTATCAAGTGATACTATATACAGCTTTATTGTTTTTACATGACTAAAACCGGTTTTCACTTATTTACGTCCCTGTATCGTATTTATTAAATTAGACGATGTATAATATAAATTCAACGATTGGATAAACTAGACGATATATTATATAAATAAAGAATATTATATCAGGTATTATGTTAATATATTAATAATTCGACCAAATCATGAGACACACTGTAGTTTTTTTAATAATGACATGTTTTGCACGAGTGTAGTATAGGCAATACTTTTATATTTAAACATACATGCAATGAGTTTTATTCATGAGATTTTTTTATATACTTCCTTTCTGTATTTTTTTAACGTATTGCATTACAATGCTAACCCATTGATACACTAACGTAAACAAGTGCAAACCGGTTTCAGTCGCTTGAAAACAATAAAGCTGTATAGAGTATCACCTGATAATTAAGATTTTACACAGAATCTTACAGTGCGTCTAATAATTTGGCCAGAGACTGTATGAGCAAATAACTGCACACATTGATTAGCTCCAGAAAATTGAAAAATGATATGAAAAGCATGCACCGAGGGCAAAAAAAGTGAACATCCTGAATAACTTTTGATCCAATAATCGAATTTCAACGTACTATTAGTCACTTATGAATTCGGATCTCAATCTTAAATATGCAAATTAATTCGTGCAGACGATGTTTTTTGTTACGAAACCAGACACAAATAACATACTTTCTCTAAATAAACATGCGATGCGATGGGTAAAATTAAAAAAGTTGAACAAAATCGGTCGAATTGTTCCTAGAAAAACAAATTTAAAAATACGACGTTTTTTAAAATTTAGCTTTTCAGGATCTACTCGACCGATATCGCTATAATTTTTGTATTCTGCTAAGAAAAATTTTATTTTTAAAGATAATGTAAAATTTGTATTCTTTTCTCTTCAAAATATTTTTTAACTATTATTAAATAAAATAATAAAAAATATTATATCTTTACTAACATTTATTTTTTGCATCTTAGAATAAAAGAGGTGGATATCTTAGGATATTGGACATCTTAGGACATTAATATATCTTAGGATAAACAAATTTTTCCGCAAATGCGGATATTTGATCCCGACATTTTTGGGGATATTTTTTTTATACATAACGTCGTTGAACTGTCGACCCAATTTAGGTTTTACGACTACTAATGTTCAACTCCGTAACCTTGTAATTTTGAACCCAATCTGGAAGACAAGGGATCTCCTGGATCAAGTATAGGGAAAAATTTGCCTTCGTGGAATACTTTTTGAAAAAACTAACCCGTATTTACGTTATGGGGAGAGAAAAACCACAAAATATTCCAGCCTGACAGCAAGGGGACTTTCACCCATGATCCGTCTACCACTGAGGACATTTTACGTCAACACTGTGGTCAGTGCGAGTCGGGTGCAGAATTCAAACCGACCAGCTATCGTTGGTATCGAACCAGAGTCACCTCATTAGGAAACAAGCGCTCTATCCCCTGAGCCACCATAGCTCAAATGTAAGGGATAGTCACAATTTGGGAAATATTATTCCCATAGTTTAATCAAGAGAGTGATCCAAAGTGTGAATTTTAATGTAAAGTTTATTTTCTGCTTATTTCGTCATATCTCGAGAAGTTTTTAAGCTAATTGAAAACTTTTTGATCACTATCATAAAATTCTTTTCCATGCTAAAAATAACTTTTAGTCGATATTTATTATTTTTTAACATTTAATTTAATAATAGGAATTGTAATTTAATTTTGAACTATAATTTCAATCAAAACTATTGATATAAACATATACAATTATTAACTTAACCAGTTATAAAATAAAAATAAAATAACAATTTTAGATATATAAACAATTATAAAAATCTATGATAATTGAAACAATGAAAATGGAATCTTACTAGTACATCGCCAGTTTCATCAAAAATTTAAAGCCAACCTTGCAAATAGAATTTCAAAAAAGTCTTAGTCATTTGTGAGATTTAACATATTTATGAACTTACTGATTATCAAATTTTTATGAAATTCCCACGATTACAGTAATAAATCACATAATTATCACGTGAAATAACTGAGATTTAATATCTTTAAACTAGAAACTATCGAAGCTTTTACAATTTACTACTCAACTGGACGAGAGAGAATAATAATTTGTTTTCCTAGGGTTGCTATAATCTAATATCATTTTCGCCTAATTATAGTTATTTCGAATTTTCCGGACGAAAGTCGCCAATTCAAAATTCGCCAACTAAAAAAGTTTGAACTAAATATTCCAAAACATATTTTAAAATCTAGATTTTCTTGAAGTATATTACAATAAGTTGCGAAACGCTTTACCATTTTAAAAAATACTGACCTAAATCAGAACTTTATACAATAAGGATATATTTTACAACACATTTTTATTGTATTGTTGAAAACATAAAGCATTTTTTAGAAACAGATGATCACGATTTTTCTAAATATTGTTCTTTATTTCCAAATTTTAAAACCTTCTTATTGAATGAAATATAATCTGTTCAAATTTCGTTTGACGTTTTTCTTTTAGTCCTTGTTCTTTCAATTTACTTCCTGCTTCATCAGAATTACAAAAACTCTTTCTCGTTAGTAGATTTCTTTAAAATAAATTTTGATATTTTAGAGGGCATCGGCAAGACGGGGTTATATCGGTTAGAGGGCGTTATATCGGTAAACTTGAGTATGTACCCGAGAAAAAAATTTTAAATCATATTTCCATTTAAAAGATTTAATCTATACAACACATCAATGAAGAGTAGTGGTTGCTCAAGGGGTAGAGCGCTCACTTCCCAATGAGGTGAATTGGGTTCGAATATCAGTGGTGGCTGAAATGAATTCTGCATCCAACTCGTACCGAACGCAGTACTGACGGAAAATATTCTCAGTGGTAGACGAATCATAGGTTAGAGTGCCCTTGCCATCAGGCTAACCGTGAGAAGTTTCCATGGTTTTCTTCTCCATGTAACTAAAAGCGGATCCCTTATGAAAATTTAAGGTATATTTAAGGTTGATTTGAGGTATTTTTGAGGTATTAAGGTTGTTTTGAGGTATTTTTGAGGTATTAAGGTTGTTTTGAGGTATATTTGAGGAATATTTAAGGTTGCAGAGAAAAGAGCAATAAAAATTATACCTCGTAAAGGTTGTGATTAAGGTGTACGAGGTTGATTTATATATACTTCAGCTTGTTTTGAGGTTGTTTAAAATTCACTTCAAATCAACCAGACTGATAAGGAGATTTTTAAGGTATACCAGGTTTATTTTCTTACACTTGTAACAAAAGAGATATTTTTGAGGTATAAAAATTTTTACTTTATTTCAACTAACGATAAAAAGGTATTTATTGAGGTATATGAAGTCATTTTATTTATACCTAAGCTTATTTTGAGGTTGTTTTAAATTCACTTCAAATCATCCAGACTGATAAGATGATTTTTAAGGTATACGAGGTTGTTTCTCTTACACTTGTAACAAAAGAGGTATTTATGAGGCATAAAAAAATCAGCCTTATTTCAACTAACGAGAGTAAGGTAATTACGAGGTATAAAAAATATACCTTTTTTCTACTAACGATATTGAGGTATTTATGAGGTATAAAAAATATACCTTATTTCAACTAAAGAGAGTGAGGTATTTATTGAGGTGTTGAAGTCATTTTATTTATACCTAAGCTTGTTTTAAGGTTGCTTAAAGTACACTTCATATTAACTAACTCACTTCCCAGAGTTCCATGCGAGCCGGCAAATGGCGTGTGTGTTGACAATCGAAAGTCTATTCGAAATTCGGTAAGTGTGCTTGACATTTATTAATTTAGTTTTATCACTTTTAACCAAATATGCTTCAATTTTGAAACTTAAATTTTATTATTTTTGTTTTAACGACGCGTCCTGATCTTAAATAATTTAAGTTGGAGGATATTCTTAGAGGCCATCGTTGCAATAAGAGAGAATAACCGAAATATTTCTCGTCACTGTTTTGGGTAACATTACTGGTCAATTGTTACAGGTTATGCACAGTATATTTTATTGTTTGTAGTTCAGTCAAATAGAACTATTCTTTTTATTTTGCTTAAATGTATATGTTTTTACGTAGCAGTATGCACACTGATTAATTGAGAAAAATGTTCACAATTTCTCTTATAAATAAATCATTGAAAATTGAAAGATTTTTAAAATAGCAATTTTGCTTTGAAATTCTACTATAGCTGTATGCTTATCATTTGGATATTTGTTGCAAAGTTTAAATTATTGTTTATATATATACAAAGTTTATATATATATATATATATATATATATATATATATATATATATATATATATATATATATATATATATATATATATATATATATATATATATATATATATATATATGTATATGTATATATTTACAGAGCTTATCCACAGTTCCCTGATATTACTGAGATGGTCTAGGCTGTAAATAGCACATGCGCGGCGGCGCAGAAGAAGAGACAAGCAAGCTACTGCTCAGAATTCCCCTAGGATATAGTTCTGAATTTATACCTAAAAGAAAAAGTAATCTCTCCTAATAAACTACAGAATTTATGTAATTGTTGATAACAATAGTTTACTAGATATTTGATAATTGAAAACTAGTAACTGTACTAGCTCACTTCTTCATGTTTGATCACAAAACTGCTATTTTCACTACATTCGCATTTTACCTACGTTAATTATTTACTAAGCAGATTGTTATTACTTATTAGAATATTGGGCAGAATGAAATTAAATCCGATTTCAAGTTTATATGACAATTTGTTTCAAGGTTATGAGCTTTTTCATGCTGCTGTTTATGGTTACTACTTCAAAAATGTGCGAATTTCGGAAATCTTAAATATTTTAGAAATAAGTCAGTATAGTATGCAATTTTAATCCTGAATTGAATAAAATCAATTGCAAATAAAAACATTTATTGTTGAAAGTAATATGCATTATTTTGAGTTTCATCCTATGGGATGTGTATTTATATTTAAACAAGTGTTTGTGACAACTAACTATTAGTTTTATTCTGCTTGGTATTATAAGTTATATAGGAGATATTATACTCAACTTATTTTAACAGTATTATTTCAAATCATTCCCTCTTAGACATTTTCCTCACATAAAATTACTCACAACTTTAAAATAAATGCTCCTTATCAGCTTGTAATTTGTTCTATTCGATTGAGTGTAAAAAAAGAATAAAAATTGGTACATAACTTCAAAATTTTAATTTATTAAACGATTGTAGATTCTTGATTACAATGATTAAAAATTATTAAAATAACTATTTTTTAAGAAACTCTGATGTGATTGACAATAACATAAGTCCTTTTCAGAATCAGCGTCAAAAATTTAAAAAAAAGCTGCTAGTTTCATGAAGTCTGACAAAAAGTTGAAAAATATAGACTAGGTTTATTGAGTCTAAAGATTTTTAAAAAAGAAAGGGAAGGAAATCTAATTATTAAACTTACAAGTACCATAATGTTACAGATGTATAGAAAAATAAAAAGCGTTAAAATTGCATAATAAGATTGGAATTATACAGGGTGTTTATAAAGTCCCGGACCCATTTTGATGTTTAAAAACTCATAAAATAATAAAGATAGATTGAAATTAATAACATTAATGGTTAGATAGACTCAAAAAGTTTCATAACCCTTGTCAATGAACTTCCACGTGTGCCCCCTTCGTCGCACGGAGAATATCAAGTCGATAGTCAATTTCACGAGAGGTAGCTTTCTTTTTTACAGAAAAGACAATCTCATCAGTCGTATACTTAGACATGTTGGAAAACTTCATATTTCCACAACTAAAAGAGCTTCAGCCACATGTCTTTTTGCAACAAGATGGTGCACCACCTCATTGGGGTATCATCGTTCGTATTTCTTTGAATGACCATTTTACAGGAAGATGGATTGGGCGAGGAGGTCCAATTCCTTGGCCACCCAGATCACCTGATATAACGCCGCTGGACTTTTTTCTTTGAGGATTTATAAAGGACAATGTTTACAGGAGGATCGTGTCGAACATTGATGGCCTAAAAGCCAGAATTACAACCGCAATAGCCTCTGTGGATGCCGATATGCTTGCCGCTACCTGGCGTGAAATTGACTATCGACTTGATATTCTCCGTGAGACGAAGGGGGCACACGTGGAAGTTCATTGACAAGGTTCATGAAAGTTTTTGAGTCTATCTAACCATTTATGTTATTAATTTTAATCTATCTTTATTATTTTATGAGTTATTAAACATCAAAATGGGTCCGAGACTTTATAAACACCCTGTATATTTGAATTTCTGTGAAAGTTGTTAATGGTAATACTGTCTTCAGTGTATTTTATTTTGTGGCTGTGTTCATGACATGCTTTTCAGCTACGAGGATTGAATAGAAATGGCAGAAGATATTTATCTGAAAAGGAAAATTAATTTCATCCAGTTAATTTAAATGATAAAAAAAATACTTTCTAATATTTTAAGACCTGCCACTATTATTGTAAATATGACTTTCTTACTAATTTATATTTTTATTCCATTTAGGTTCCAATAATTACAAGTTTCAATATGTAGACGGAAACAGTATTTAAAATAATTTTGTTGGTTTGTAAAAAAAGTGAAATTTTAGTTTTAAATAAAAGTACTTTGAATTTCAGCTGACTAATTATTTAAATTTGTAGTTTTATAGCTTTAAAAATTCAAACACCTTAGACAACTATCTTCTAAAAATACGAGTATGAGTTCCCATAAATAATTTTCACTAACTGTAGAATTTGGATAAGTGTTATTTTAAGATGATTTAAATCAATCTATTAAAATTATAGAAGAATTATGCATTTGAAACTTTCTTTTATAGCTTAACAAAAGAAGTAATTACTGCCGAAGGTTTAATATTAAAAATTTCAGGTTGATAAATGATCTCTACTAGTGAAAAAAATGTAATGTACATTATTCTTCATATAATATATATAATATCTTTATATATATATTATATTTTTTATATAGTGAGTCTAAAAATTAATAAACTAGGTGGTCCGTATAACACCTCACCTTCGTAAGTGCTAAAAAAACATCTTTGGTTGATAAATTAATACTTCTAAAAATACAAAAATATGTATTTGAGGTTACGAAATAATAACTTAAGGTAGAACATGGAACACATGGCGCTAATTAAAAATAACCTTTCCAATTGTTGAAAATACACTTCAAGTTGATTTATAACAACCAGAAGTGTAAAATGGCCCACCTTAGGTTGAAATATATATACCTCTACAAGCATAAAATTATATACCTGAGGTTGAAGAATAATTACCTGAGGTAGAACAAAATACATTTGAGGTTGATTTATAACAACCAGAAGTGTAAAACGACACACCACAGGTTGATAAATATATACCTCTACAAGCATAAAATTATATACCTGAGGTTGAAAAACAATTACCTGATGTCGAACAAAATACTACACCTGAGGTAGATTTATAATAAGTTGAAGTGTAAAACGACACACCATAGGTTGAAAAATATCTACCTCTACAAGCATAAAATTAGACACCTGAGGTTGAAAAGTAATTACCTGAAGTCGAACAAAATACACCTGAGGTTGATGTATAATAACCTGAAGTGTAAAATGACACACCTTAGGTTGTTGAATAAATACTTCCACAAGTGTAAAAAAATATACTTCAGGTTGAAACATATATACCTCTGGAGGTATATTTAAGGTATATTTGAGGTTGATTTTGAGGTATTCATTTACACCCTTTTCAACCTTTACGACGTATTTAAGCAACAACCTCCTTTATATCTTTAAAATATACCTCGTTTATACCTCGATTTTTTCATAAGGGATTACTCCCATCAAAAAGAGTTCCACGAAGGTAAATTTCCCCAGATGCTTATTCCAGGAGTTCTACTATCTTCTGGATTTGGTTCACACTTACGAGGCTACGGAGTTGAATATTAGTAGTCGTAAACTCAAAAATGGGGTCGGCAGTTCAACGACAGTTATAAATAAAATTCATCAACAAATAGCTATTTTGGATCAGGGAATATAACTTGCCTCCCAAAGAGGTAACCCGGGTTCCAATCCACAGCCGGTTTGCGCCGCTGACGTAAAATATTCTCAGTGGTTCACGGAATATCGATAAGTATCCCCTCACTGTCATTATAACACTGGTAAAAGCATACTTATTGTTTATAATAATTATTCTTAATGTTGTTGATAAAAATTACTTTACATGATGTTTACTATTTTAGACAATGTATTTGTTAGCAAAAAAGAAAAAACTGAAATTTCGATTTATGTGTAAGATGCATTCCAGTGTAATGTTATTGATGTGTATGGTTTTAATTTTTTATGTCGATAGAAGTCAATGAAAACTGCATTTATCTAAAAACAGAGAACTTTAAATTCAATTTTTTTAATAATATTTATTCATGCAAATAAATTCTAGTGAAGTTTCATTATATGTGTCCCAATTTCCGTTTTTTATTCTACGCAACTGTCTCTTATTTCATAACATGTGTACCATAACATGAATTATGCAAATGAAAAGTTCTATTTTTTCCCCAGCCACATTAAGTTTTCGGAACACTAAAAGAATAGTAGTCCCATTGGTCTACTAAATTTTTCTCGTTTGGTGTGACACTAAAAACTTACAATACTATAATTTATGCCTGACCAAGTTCTACTAGACAACGGAAAAGTCTGAAGTATCTGAAACAGGCTTCCCCGACCCAGGGGTGACTATTTCCTCCAATCAGATAGCTTATTCTAGTCACTAACTAGGCTTGTTATAAGAGTGGGAAAAGAATAAAAAAAGCTAAAATACACATATCAACTCGTGAAAAAATAATTCTAAAAAAATGCAAAACTAATTTTCATTATTTACATACTTATTTAAAGTTATCTTTAATTTGTGCACATTAACAGTCTAACAAACTAAAGATTATCATGATTAAGTAAGATTACATAGTAAAGTAAAACAAAATAATGTAGAAAAAGAAATATTAAGAAAAATAGATACTAGAGAATTTTTTCTTAATGCAGGAATTTTTTTATGAAGTTTAAAAAGTTTGAAATTTTGTAAAGGGACAAGTCAGATGAATCTCATGCCTGGTTATAAAAGAAATCAGCTATAAAATTGAAATGTGAATTGAGATAATCTTCAATTAGTAACAATCTTTGATAATTAAGAGTTTAAAAAAAGGTTGGTAGATTTTGACTAGAAAATATTTCGTATTTCATGCAAATTTTGCACTTAATACACAATAGAATTATTTACTTAATGGACAGAAACATTGAGAAAAATATTATAAAAACTTTAAAATGGCGAGCATAAATTATTAAATTGATCATTAATTTTTGCAAAAATTTAAACATTTTTGGCTGAAGCAATGTAAGAAAAGCAAAAGAACCATTAAATAAATTGTATGTGAAAGCTAAAAACTAATCTATAAAAATAAACAGACTTTAAATAAAATAATTTCATCAACAACAAATAATTTGAATGAAATGTTTATTATTTTACAATACTTAGTCAAAAACTATAATTTAAAAGAAAAACAAAAATTTTAAACATAGAAATGTTTAATAAAAAATTATTATATCTTCCTCTTACAAAGCAAATATCATGTTTAAAAAAAAGCCACAAAATATAAGTAAACAGCAAAAAAAGGAGAAATAATTACACCAGCATAAACAAATACACTGGTTATCATAAATTAAGGAAAAATCACAAAAATAGCGATAACTCTTTCAAAAGTAAGCCAAACCGTGCAAAATTTGCATATGTTGTCCACTAAGAGTAGCTGAGTAAAATTGCAATATGCAAATTAGTGGCGCTGCACTCGGCTTACGTCATCTGCCTGGAGCATAAAAGTCCAAGTTTGAGAGAAAGCACACAAATTTTACTGTGATTGCGACATTGAAAATCTGAGATAGCCAATTCGTAATAATGACCTCTAGGCATCATTTGCCTGAAGAACTACGATGGAGAGCCATCGGGAGACTAGAGGCAGGGCAGAGTCAATCAGAAGTGGCCAGATGGCTAAATGTGAGTCCATCTGTGGTTCATAGACTTTGGAGGCAATTTCAAACCACAGATTCGGCATCTAGGAGGTTCAGTCAAGGACGGCCAACTGTTACGACCAGTGCCGATGACCGATATTTGACATTAAGTGCACGCAGGAATAGAACCGCTACTCCGACACATCTTAGATCCTCTCTTGCTGCAGCCACCGGAAGGTTGGTGTCAACGTCAACTGTGCGCAGAAGGCTCCACGAAGGTGGTCTGTATGCGAGACGACCAGCCATTTGCGTGCCGCTCACATCACGCCATAGGAGAGACCGTTTGCAGTGGGCCCGACAACATGTCCACTGGACGTCAGATCAATGGAGGCCTGTTCTCTTTACGGATGAGTCCAGGTTTAGTCTAGAAAGTGACAGTAGACGTTATTTGATATGGAGAGAACCTGGGACCCGTTATCATCCATCAAACATCCGTGAAAGAGATGCATACGGAAGAGGCAGTGTCTGTGTTTGGGGAGGCATATCCTTAGGAGGGCGCACATACCTCCATGTCTTTCCAAGGGGAACCGTGAATGCTCAGGTTTATCGAGACAACATCCTTGATGCTTATGTGCGCCCATATGCCGGGGCAATTGGTGATTGCTTCCTGTTACAGGACGATAATGCAAGACCACACAGAGCTCGCATTGTTGATGATTATCTTCAACAGGAAACAATTACTCGCATGGAGTGGCCAGCTCGATCCCCGGACTTGAATCCTATCGAGCACGTTTGGGATGCTCTAGGGAGGCGTGTATCTGCCATCAATCCGCCCCCTCAGACCCTTGCCACGCTTGCAACTGCTTTACAAGAGCAATGGCTCTCACTTCCTATTGAACTGATAGACCGCATAATTGAAAGCATCACACATCGCTGTTTGTGCTGTATTGCTTCTAGAGGCAATCATATTCCATATTAAAGGTACTTTTTCTATTGCAAACCGATACTTCCAATTTGTTTATTTTATACATGTGCTAATTTCTATACTACTATTAATGTCTGATAATTTCTTTTTATGTTGTTTAATACCTTACTATGTGTTGTATATTGTGGGTAAGTTTCATAAAATTCCATGTGTAATTTCTTGAGTTATCGCGATTTTTGTGAATTTTCCTTAATTTATGATAACCAGTGTATTTTTGGCGAAAAATGTAGACCTCCAACTTATAAAAACGCATAAAAATTAAATAAAATAATTAAATTTATTGTGCCAAGCAAACTGAAAAATACCTTGTTTTCGAATCCTCTTGTGCACCGATACCACAAGGATAAATAGATCCAGAACCTGTGTTCATCATCCAGTGTACTTTGAAAAAAGCCATTTCAAACTATTTAACTGAGAATATGCTCTGAAAGAGAATAGAAAAATTTTATAAAATTTCAACTAAACATCCATAGAAGAGTATTTAACAATGTTTTCGAGTAAAGGCATGACAACTTACTTCATCGAAATGAAGTAAATTTTCATGCCTGGGAAAAAAAATCAAAATTGAAGCAAAGAGGACAAGGTTTATTCACAGTGGAGAAAACTGACAAACTACTAAAGTCAAAGTTGGCACGCATTTGACAAATGACTGTTTTATCCAGATTTAACCATAGTTTTTAACAGTCATATCAGATACCTAAAAGTTTAGATAAGAAAATAATTATTAGCTAATATAAATGTGAAGTAATTATAAATAAATATACATAGAAAATAACAAGTGACCAACTAGGATGTTCAATTGTTCTGACATTAACCCCCTTTTAGTTTTGACAATCACTGTCGAAAATCATAAGTTTTGGTGAAGAGAATGATTGATTATCGATAATAATTATTGAATAATTATGACTAAGAATTTGCAAAATTGCAATTTATCTAATTTACAACTAGAAAAATTATGATTTTTTTTTCAGCACAGAGTACAGTCACTGAAAAAAAACAAAGTCTAATAAATGAAGTTATGAAATTAAAAAAAATATGAGTAAATTTTGTTTCTTCCCCACAGATCTAATAAAATAAGTCAGAGTTTAATAGATGTAACAGTTGCTACAGTTAAATTTTTAATTTTCACTTCAAATCTTTTGCAGTTTATTAGTAGTATATTTCATTTGAATTACCTATATGATAACCAAAATTTATTGAAAATAATCTATTTGATTAAATTTGTGTGAATACAGTATTTTAATATTAAGTGATGCTGAAGCTGCCAAATATTATAAACTCATTTTTAAATTATTTTGCATACAAGCAATGGACAGATTTAGTTTTATCTTATGATTAGCAAAGTGCTTCTTGTTAAAATTCTTAGTTGAACTATTACTAAATTAGTTATCACATAGTTTTCAAAATTTTTACATTTTATGCATATCTTTAAAGTAGAGATGCTTAATTTTAAAAAGTGACCTACAACAAGAAAAGGACACAGAAATTTAGAATTACTGGGTCCTGAAGATCTGGAATTCAATCAAATCTAGTGAAATCACTGGTGTATTGGGAAATTTATTTTAATAACTATACTAAATATTGCTGGCAACTTGATAAAGCATTTTAACTGATTGATTGAAAAAAATTAAATTGATTTAAACATATTAATCATGTAATGATTACATGGCAAAATTATTCTTTAAAATTTATAAAATTGTGTACCTTACAGTTCAAAATTTTTGAAAATATTATTAAACAAAATAAAATAAAATATGCAAGTTACTTTTTTTGCATAGAATTATCATTGGATAAACCAACTTTATCATTGCAAGCAAAAAATTTTTCAATCAGACTAAAAAAGTTCTTCAGATATGGCGAAATATTCAAAATATAAACTTAACATCAAGGGATACAAATTTTGGACTATTATCCAGATCAAACTATTCGGACCATTTTCCCTGATTGGTGGGTCAGAAATTTTAGTTCTTCAGAATTCTTTGGGAGACATATCTTAATCCGTCTGATTTTGTACCTTAAAATGTCATCTGCATTAATTGATTGCCATATTTGGGGTTACCCTTTCGAGCCATTAGGACTGAGTCAGAGAATGTGAGGATCCGATCATTAGATCAAAAATCAACCTGTGTGGTCTGTTTATTTTTTTCACACTGCACACTATGAGCATGAACAACAAATATTGTGAATTAAAAAAAACATTCACAGGTTGAGATTAGACAATTATTAGTGACAACTTTAGTTTTAATAAAGCTAAGAAATATGCTTAAATTGTACCATCAATATTCAGATGGATAACTACCAACTCAACAATTAGAACAATAGTAATTATCTGTAATATAAACTTAATAGTTATAATATATTAAACATAATAACCTTAAAATATAAATAGTACATTAGTCATTAACGGGAACTAATATCGCGCACCCTCTGTCCCTATGCGGTTTGATCAAAGTGGTCACCCACCCCCTTACTGATCACAGCCAATATAGGGAACAGTGTCTTAAGATCATTCCACTGCGGGACCCAAAAAACAGACATTAGGGCTTATATTAACCACAATAAAAAAAAAGCTCACAAACGATTTTTATGCTTCTAGATCGTCATGACTTATGTTATTCAGTGACTTCGGGACACACACTTGCTACCATCTCTATTACGGTTATCAATTTTTATCCCTTGTTCTTTTTTTCACACTCGCTAGCTTTACGGCATTTTAGTGGTGGTTAAAATGCCAGGCTGAGAGATCTTGTTCCCGTGGGGTAATTTTTGAACACTTGGCTTTCGACTACATTGACAATAATAGATTTAATTTTATATGAATCAGTGGAATAGAGTCATGGTGACTCAGGAGATAGAGCGTTCGCCTTCCAATGAGGTGAACCTGGTTCAAATCCCAGCGCTCAACGATGCTCACGGACCACAGTGATCCTCAGTGGTAGACGGATCATGGGTTAGAGCCCCCTAGCCGTCAGGCTAACTGAAGGAGGATTTCGTGGTTTTTCTCTCCATGCCAATGCAGGTTAGTTCCATCAAAACGTCCTAAGCGAAGACAAATTTTCTCTACTGCTTGACACATGAGTTCCCTCGTCTTCTGGGTTTGGTTAAAAATTACTAAAATATGGAGTTGAAAATTAGCAGTCGTGAATCCAAAAAACTGCATCGGCTGCTCAACGAAGGTTATAAGGTAAAATACAACTATACCAATGGGTTGTTAACAATAGTTTCGGATTCATTAGTGATACGAACAATTCCTTGCCGTGACCACACAGCCACAACTAGATATGATAGCGTTGATTATAACCCATTTTTTGTAGCACGCTTCTCTAACTCCCAAATTTGCGTTTCCAGTTCTGAAATAACCGGTGAGATTAAATTACATTTACCACCGAACCCAGACCGTCGCTAATAGCCCATTGTGCAGTTCTAGTGCAACGTAAACGAACTACAACAACCTACTTGTAAAACATATTGAGAATTATTGTTGATAAAAAAAAAATTCCGATCCCTCTTCATTATGTCTTTGTCAGCTTTGCTGCTGAAGAGGGAAGTTTCTGTCAATTCTTGTGAAATTTACTTTTGTGAAATTTAAATTTTATTTATTTTATTGAAATTACATACATTTGCTGACTTGTGTGCTCAATATATAGGCTTATAAGTCATTGTCAAGTAGAAAATACAGATAGAACAATTCAGAGAAAGACATCACAAAGAATACATCCAGGGTTACGGCGGGATTCGAACCCGCTACCTCCACGCTTAACAGAGCGTTTGGACCGGCGATACCGCTCGGCCAGGGAGGCCCCTGAAATTTAAATGAAATATTATTCGAAACAAAAATCTTCTTCTTGCATTTCCAGTTTATTTTATTTCTTATTCAGTTAATTATTTATAATGTTTAATAGTTTAATATTTATTTTATCCTACGCGCTCCCAAAACATTAATAAGTCCTTTGTGCGTGTTCCGGTGTTCCTCGATCAGGTTGGTAGGTACTTCATTTACATCGCAATAGAGCTGTTCAATGGGCTATTGGCGACAGTCTGGGAAACATCACTGAGGATGATCCGAAGACATGTCATCTCAAGTTTGATCCTCCGCAGAGGAGATGGCGTCCCTGCTTTGGTAACCAGACAACTTGTGAGCGAATTCAAGCACTTTATGTTGGAACAGTTTAACGAGGACCGAACCCTCAGTCCCTCAGCACGCTGATCAAAGTGGTCACCCACTCGCATACTGATCACACTCAGAGAGGCTTGACTTTGTCGTTCTGCGTGTCTTTACTTTAGTCCACTGCGGGATAGTGTAGTTCTAAGGAAGCGTTAACACTAGTCACCTAACCTAGCAATTCTTTACACTTGGCCACTGAGACATAATCGTATCAAAACTTTGACTCGTTTTTTATGCATGAGCCTTGCGAACTCACTGCTTTGAAGTTCGTGTCAATGTTCGTGTGTTCGAGACATAATCGTATCAAAACTTTGACTCGTTTTTTATGCATGAGCCTTGCGAACTCACTGCTTTGAAGTTCGTGTCAATATGTAATAAAATATGGGCAACGGAAGTTACAGATGGGCATCACTATGGAAAGTATCAAAAACATCTAATGATATGATTGGATTCAAATCCTCTATACTTCCATGCTGCAGATTTATAGCAAAAGTCAAAAACTCCGGTGCATCTAACCACATAACTGGTACTGTTACTTGCCTTTTTTTCAGTAGCACTAGAGCTGCTCAATAGGCTATTGGTGACGGTCTGGGAAACAAACCTGAGGCTGATCCAGAGACAACATACGTCATATCACATTTACAGGGAGAACACATTCGCATTCTTTCACATTTACAGGGAAGGCACATTCACACATCATCCATCCATCCATCCATCCGCAGATTATAATTTCGACCTGAACAAGAACACATTCAATATCAGATCCAATACTCCCAGGGGTGTTGGTTTGTTACGGGAACTTGGAGGACTTTGTGATTCCTACAGGTTTAGCATGCACCAGTGGCCCATTTGTACACACGGGTTCTTCGTTCGGTGAAAATCGAACCCTCGACCTCTCAGACATGTGTCCAATGCCCTTCCAGTCAAGCTTTCCCGACCTCTAGACCACATAAAATCTTTTTATTTACTTATTCGTGCGTGCGTGCGTGTGTGTGCTATAAGCAATGACCCACCTCAAATGGAAGAAAGAAAAGCATTGTGATAGGGTTACGACAGGATTCGAACTCTCCACGCTTCAGATCATTTAGCGACAGATTTACCCTCACCCACGATGGCACTTTATTGCTCTATAGAAATTACATACATGTGCAGGTATGTTTGCTCAATTTAGCCTTATAAACCTTTGTCAAGTAGAATACAGATCGAACAATTTGATGAAGGATATCACGAAGAATACATACAGGGCAAAGGCAGGATTCGAACCAGCCATCTCCACGCTTGACGAAACTTGCTTAATGTTTGTGAATTCGGATATGAACAAAAATGAGCGGATCGAGGCGTTCTCACGTGTTGTTATCATTGTATAAAAGTGCATCATTTTCTCGTTCATTCTGTTTATCTGTTCCGTGTTGTAGTGTTTATCTGTTTCGTGTCTGTTTCTTGAAATACAGCATTGTAGTTCGAAAAGTGACTCTTTGCGTAATACACATTCGTCGCGTCATAGGAAGTTTCACTGGGTAAGTCTAAATCCGCTTCATCTCTTGCTTCTTGATAATCATGTCTAAAAAATAATTTAATTGTTTTAAAAAGTAATTTTGCGAACGTTAAGAAATATTTAAATGGGGTGGTTAATTTTAAATGTGGTTAACTTACTAGGAACTTGACTTGCGCACACGTAGAGTAAAATTTCATATTTTTTTTGCTTATAAGTTTGCTAATCCTTTTTCCAAATGATAAAATACGATGTTTCATGTTTAGTCTTCTTAAAATTAATTCGTAATTTGAAGAGATTTGAATAAAACATTTTATTGAATAAGAACATTTTATTCAAGAACATTTTATTCAACGACAGTCTAGTTTGATAAAAGTAAGTTTCTGATAGAATTTGATAATACATCAGCTTTTATATTTTATTTTCTAGTTTATAGTAAAATTCATAATTAATTGTCAAAATTATTATTAAAATATTGCTATATCAGGAAAATGCTCGATGTACCTTGTTTTCTTAAACAGCTACTAAAAAATTGCAAAAAATTCCAAAACAGTGTTTTTCTTAGAATCTTCATCTCAAAAATTATTTTTCTAACAGATTCAATTGGCTAACGAATCAATTGGCTTTGCAACTATTTAACATTGATTCCTTTGACTAGGGGTCATTTCATTCATGTCGTCAGACTTTAAAATTTCGATTTTAGAATGCAAAAATTTCAAGAATGCGTAAGCTGGCTTTAACTTATTTTGCAGACGATTTTGTCCTTTTATCTAGTGAAGATGTTGGGTGTAGACTTCGCAAGTTTAAAAAGTAGCTTAAGGTAAACTCCGGTAAAACTTCATACTATATTGTGCCAATTCTTTGATTACTTAACTATATATTGGCCACAAATTACAAAACCTGTAACTATAGACTGTTACCGTATTTTGAATTTCGCTATGTTTGGTCTCACATTTTCTCGCGAAAATCTTCGTACACTATTTCGCGCATGTTTAACTCGGAATATACGATTTAAAAAACTCATGAGTGATGATGAGGTGTGAATAAATTTAGCTGCTTCATAAGTTTTTGTGTATTGTCATTCTCTATATAATCGGACTTTTTGAAGCACCTTTTTATTTCTTAGTTTTTGGTATCTTAATTTTAAGCTTGGTTTATAATTCTTATCTGGTTCTAAAAGTTTAAGTTTACTTATCTGCATTTTTCCCCCTCTTCTGAGAGTAGGATATAGCATTTTAATTGTATTTATAAATTTATTGCAAATAATTTATGGTGTCTTTATCAAGCATGTGGACGCAATATTCAATAATGCAGCAGGGCTTTGTACCTTATTGTTTAGTTTTTAAAACCTTTAAGTAACTGTACAATTTATGATTTTCAAGCATTTTCTTTTTGTATGTGTGTAATGATGTGGAGATTGTTGGTGTTAGCTTTATACCTTAATTTATTCTTTTTTCTTTTTAAATCTTTTTTGAGATTGATATCTATGATTAAATTTGATGTAATGATTCCCTTTTGCAGTTTTTGTCCCAATAATATTTACGTCCAAACAATCGTACTTAGTTTTGACACTTTTTTTGTAAATGTTACGTCCCAAACGATAAATTCCTTTATGCGTGTTAGCAAATTCCAGTTTTGGTCTTGAAGGGTTAAAATTGTGTAGCAGTTGAAGTAAATTTATTAGGTTAACACAATTTCGATAGAGGAAATAAACTTCTTAGAATTTGTAAAGTAAAAAATATAATGTTTGTATAATTTAAACGGTAAGAATCTACTTTGACATTCTCATCATAACTGTATAACAATTTTAAGACCTTCTGTTTATTTATTCTTGATTCAGGAAAGACTTCATTTATGACAAGATATTGAGTAAAATAAGAGAATCTTAATTTTTATATGTAATAATTTACTTTAAAGAAAGTAATTTTAGCAATTGGGTTGAAAGGCTGAAAACTTATTTTTCTCTAATACAATTAATATATGTTATGATAATAAAACAACTCTTTCGATGAGTTATCGCAGCAAAAGTAAGATTTTTATTACCAAATAAGAAAATATTATTACCATTCTGCAAGGGACAGAAAAAAATACGTCTTACAGTTTCAGACACACAGAATGCATGACAATCTAAGAATAAATGTTTGAACTTTCAAAGTAAATTGCAAGCAAAAGCTATTGTGTAAACAAAAATAAATAAAATGCAAGTTGTTACAAATGAGACTATTATGTGGTTCGAGCAACTCAAATTGTTTTGAATTTTTAAGGACTAATGAATACTTTAAAAATAATAACGTTTTCTGTGTCTCCGTTTTGAAGCAGAATATAAATTAAAATACACATCTCACTTTTTTATCCTGCTTTTCTGTGAATCGTTCTTGTTAAAATAGATGAATCGTGCTAAATTACGTTACCTTAAGTTAGTAAATGTGTTTTTGTACAAAGGAAAAGAATTTTAGAGTGATAATAAATTTAATAACTTTCATAGTATTTTTATCTTTATTCGAAGCGCATATCTTTATTAGAAGCGCATAAATTGAATAAAAAAAATTGTATAAAATAAATTGAATGCAAAAAAACTGTAAAATAGACCAATTGTTGATTTACAGAATCTAATAAGCCAAAGTTGCTATAAAATTATGAATAAAAAGTTAGAAGATGGGATAAAAGTTATGAAATTAATGAAGCATAGCATGAAAGGATAAGTACAAAACAAAATGTATATGATCAGGAAACAAATTAAAAACAGGTGAATAATTTCAGATATACACAAGTAGCAGTGATAGAAGAAAGAGTATGGGAAAATATCGAAATTTTCCGTCGCAAATTAAAGATATATTCAAAAAAAGTTCAGCCGCCACAATTTTAAGTTTTAATAAATACATATGATTTGATGTTATAAAAGATAAGTTAACTATGCGAAAATAGTAGTGAATATGTCATAAATTTGTTTCATTATGTCACGGCTTTATTTAAAAATATTTTTTCCACTAATTTTCATGGTAGTATGCATTTTCTGGAAAATATTTGAACAGATTTAATGAGAATTTTTCTCATTTTTTTTTAAAGACTCTCTTATGAAGAAAAAATTTACAATCAAATGTTCAGTATAAAATATAGGTAATGTTTGTTTTAAAGATATTGTAAACATTATGAAGGAAGATTATTTTTTCTAAAATAGAAACAATTTAAAAAACCTGGTAAAAATGAAAGGAATTATTTTCATGTTGCGTAAAAAAATTATTTGCTATTTTTAAAAAAAATTAAAGCTAAAATATGAACACTTAATAATGTAATGATTTATATAGGAGATTATTTCTTTTTTAAAAACCTAGTTTATTTATGAAGGTATTCAAAAGAATCTGATTATTCTGAAGATATTTCATTACTCCGAATTTTTATTTAATTTACAGGAATAGTTTCTATTTGAAAATTTATTTCAACCGAAATATTTGTCTAATTAACTGAAATAATTGTGTTTGTGTATTAGTGTCGTTATGCGATATTTCGGCAGTTTTTTCTACCTCTTTATAGAAGGACGAAGTATTTTTTCTCGATATTTGAATTTTTCTAGTCTTAAACTATTATAAAATTTTCACTTAATTCAACAAGCAACTTTTAAAAATATCGAAGAGCGTGGAGATTCGTTTACAATGTTTGCGAGTACTGTATTGAGACGAGCACAGGGTTGCCTCTCAGTGAGGGTTACTAAAAAGGCTATGAAACAGTTGTTTAATAAAACCGCGGCGGGTGGAGGTGCCCGGGAGTTGACATTAAGAAAAATCTCCTCACCGTGAGCCTGGCGGCTAAGAGCACTTTAACCCATTATCCGTCAACCACTGAAGATATCTTGTGTCAGCACTGTGGTCTGTGCAAGCCGTGTGCGGAATTTGTATCAAGGAGAAATCGTTGGGATTCGAACCCGATTCACCTCATTAGAAGGCTAACGCTCTATCCCCTGAGCTGATATTTTGATCACCGTAACAAAGTATCTTTCCCTGATTTTTTGCTTGTTACTATAGAAGTCATCTTTAGAATTCAATCATCACTGCTTTTAAAATGGTCTTTTAGAAATATACTATAAGGTGGAGGATTCAGCAAGTTTCGAAATTGTTTCGATTCCTTAATCTCTCGCTCGAATGGATCAAAATTAATAGTTGAAGAACAATTTATTAACTACGTTTTTGAATAAACAATAAGCTAATAAACATGGCCGATATATTTTAAATATTCGAAGAGAACTCAATTGTCATTAGTTAAACTTGTAACAGTGGCTAATGCTAAACCAGTGAAATGAATTTTACTCTTATGTAAAAATTGCTATCTTAAGAAATGGTTCTTTGCTAATTAAGCGCCTAGAGCTCCACTTGAAATTTGAATATTCTAGGCTTTCAATGAGATTTTGATTGACCCGAATTTTGAAACTATTTGACATAGTTCCACATTTGTTCTGGAATTACGAGACACTTTTCAATAACTGAATACATAACAAGTCCTACTTTTATCATCTAGCTATAATATGACATTAGAAATTATGGAATGTTTACTTTTGGGACAACAGAGTTAAGCATACAAGACATTAAAAAGCACTGTAAAAATGTCTAATCTGCAGGCATAATTTATTTCGTAAATCCAGAAACAATTTTGCAGTTAACTTAAATCGTTGATGTATTTTTCTTTAAACTTCTTGTATGAATACTAGTACTAGTACTAGTTTAGACAGTACTGTAAAAAAAGATAAAGGATCAAGTAAAAATGAGGTTAGAAACATATGAAGTAATTATAAAATGAAAAGGTTTAGGGTGAATCAAGGAAATATATCGGTAATATTTAAGCTATGACTATACAATTGCCTAATTTTAAAATTATGCAAATTGTTGAAACTGATTTTTCTTAATCAGAAAATCTGTGATACTCTGTGGCTCGGCGATATTTTAATTTAAATACTTATATTTTACGTAACTGATTTTCAAAATTTCCTCACTTTTCTCAGCCATAATGCATATTTAGATAAATGTTAAATAATAAAATTTTGAGAAAAGGGAATCTCCAATACTTTGTTTGCCTGCTAAGTGAGCGTATAGCTAATTTTACAAATTTTCGATTCAATTTCTTTTCTCTACTGAGGAAAACTCTTGATACTATAACCTTTCATAAAGAAATCTTTAATAGCAATTTTGTTAAAATAATTCTCGGATTGTGATTAATTTCTAAAATCTTACGTAATTCCTAAGTTAAACAATTGTTAAACAATTTTCTGTGTCTAAGGTGATCTTAAAAATTTATTTACTGTAAGGAATTTACCTTAAATATGAACTTCTGTATTTAAATGATTAAAATCATGCACAAATAATTTAAGTGGGTAAGGTTCAAATCAATACGTAACGCACTAGTAAAATAGCTCTTCAGAATTAGCCTCCCTTTTTTGACCCCACGCTTACCTTTACTGCTACTCACATTTATCTAAAAGCACTTAATATTTGTATTTTTTAAAGGTATCTGCATCTAGTTGCACGTATAATTAGTATGAAAACGGCTTTCTATCGGCATTTAAAAATTAATGAAGTTTTCTCAGGCCATGTAAAAGGTTAAAGCTGGATTAATATCCAAAAATTATGATAAATACGGCTGATTCCCCAGTGAGTGCGTTATAAATTTAGTTTATTCCGTTTTAAATATTCAAAATATTTATGTTCGAATAATGTATTCATATAATATAAACTGCTGTTTGTAGAAAATGCAACACCATGAAGGAATGATCAGAATCAAATGAAATTCGCAGCAAATGTCAATTATAGGATATTATGCAAATTAATAAAGTTTCAGAGCCATCGCGCGTGCGTGGCGCGCGCAGCGCCCTCTGAATTGATGCTGAAAGCGTATAAATAAAGTGCTGTAGCGGGACGTTGAAAATAGTCTATGATTATTTGTTAGTGGCAAACGTTTAGTGAGACCTGAGTATGCCTCCACGACGGAAGAATAAGAAATTCAAGCAACTTACGGAGTTTGAACGAGGGAGGATAATCGGCCTTCGAGAAGGAGGATTTTCCTATCGCGCAATAGCAGCTCGTATGCAGCGGAACAGTTCCACAGTGATGCGAGTTTGGAAGCAGTGGACCGACGAGCACCGAACAACTCGAAAAACAGGCACTGGACGACAGAAGGTGACGTCAGAGCGCGATGATCGACACCTGCTCCGCATGGCGGTGAATGATCGCACAGCTTCCTCCAGGCAGCTGGCAGCACATTGGTCTACTGCTACAGGTGTACAATTGTCGGCTTCGTCAATTCGTCGTCGTCTGCTGCGCCGTGGATTGCGTGCAAGGGTGCCATTATACAGGATTCCCCTCACGGCGGATCATCGACGGCTGCGTCGGCAGTGGGCTCTTGAGCACAGAGACTGGCTAGCTGATTGGCACCAAGTTGTCTTTTCAGATGAATCACGCTTCAATTTGTGGACCCATGATGGCCGTGTTCGTGTTAGACGTTATGCCGGTCAACGCTGCCTTCCTGAGTGTATTATTGAACGACATAGTGGTCGAACACCCGGAGTTATGGTCTGGGGTGCGATTTCGTATCATGGACGATCCAATTTGATACGAATTGAGGGTAATCTCAATAGCAACAGATACGTCCGTGAAGTGCTACAGCCCGAAGTCGTTCCTTTCCTTCAAGGCATCCCTGGAGCTATCTTTCAGCAGGATAATGCACGCCCACATGTTGCGCGGACTGTTAGAGACTTCTGTTTAGCACAACGCATGCAACTTCTTCCTTGGCCTGCTTATTCGCCGGATATGTCGCCTATTGAGCACGTGTGGGATATGGTTGGTCGGCGTCTCACTCGTGATCCGCGTCCTGCAGTTTCCAAAGACGAACTTTGGTTGCGCATACAAGCGATATGGAATTCTCTTCCTCAAGCAGATATTCAACATCTGTTTGACTCCATGCCATGTCGTATAGCAGCACTTATTGCAGCGCGTGGTGGCTGCACCAAATACTGAATTCGGACGCTTAATTTGTTTCTTTTGTTTTGAAAATTTCATCATTTATTTGTATCAGTACAAGTCGTTTCTGCATTAAATTTCATTTGATTCTGATGATTCTTTCATGGTGTTGCATTTTCTACAAACAGCAGTTTATAATGTATTTACAAATTTGAGTGAGAAAGTTTTAAAAATTATAAAGTAATATTCACAATGAAAAACTTAAAATCTCTGCTTTTGATATATATTTCTAAATTTCAATTGCAAAATTTTTATTTTAAGAACTAGTACTTTAACCGTTTGAGTGCTGAAGAGTTTTCTTATATCTATGCTAATAGTGCGGAATAAAATGCGTACAACACTACTAACCAACTACTAACTACTACCAACCAACTACTACCAACAACAACTACCCAACCTATACTAACCAACAGCAGCGTCTCCTCCTTTTTGACAAATAACAAGCGAAGCGCGATAGTACTTCGCCGCACTCAAACGGTTAACAGAGAACAGGCTTAAAATAATAAGCTTGTCTAGGATAATTTGTTCTGGACAGACGTTCAGTTACAGTGGTTAAATTCTATGAATCTATGTACTTCGTCTTAAAGAAAATTATTAAATTTTTACTACGGGTTAAACTTGTTATGCCAATCAAACAGGCTTTAGTGCATCAGTAGGGTTGAAGAATTGGGCATTGAATGCACATTGCTTCTTTGTGGTGGCTGGTTCCCCTGCCAGGTATTGTTTGTTACGTTGGAGACGTCAAATACCCGTTAAAGCCGTATTTATCAAAAGCTTGCCGTGAACAAACCCGGTTCGGTCTACTAGCTTCCTGCGGTGACCAAATATTCCCGTTTAACAACTTTTTACAATTAAATCACCTGTGAAAAATCTTTAATTACGACATTTAAATTGGACAGAAATTTAATTTCATATTTAGTTTTTAAACTTGTAATGAAATGTTTTTATATCATTTAAATACAATTCCGTGTAGCGAAACTTATGTTCCTTTGCTATAATTATTTTATATTCCATAACTGTTGTAACTAGATTAAACTAAAAGAACCAGCATAAACATAACTGTAAGAAATTAAATTTTTATTACCTCCTTTTACTATAAATTTTTCACTTTTCGCATTTGTCTCAAATCTTCGAGTTTATGTAAATATAAAAATTTTAAAAGAAATTTTCCCTAAATATTACTGTTTGTTTAAAGAGTATCGAAGTTGCACGAAATTGTTTATAATTATCATTCAATGTTTTCTCGCTACTGTTTTTGTGAAATCACACTGTGGAAACTTTCAACTAAATTCTATTCAAAGTTTCAAGAAATTAATAGAAACCCTCTCTCTCAGAAATTGGTTTCCTGAAACATTTCTTAAGACAAACTTTGAACATTCAAGATGTATAAAATTGAAAGCCATTTTACTACATTTTTACACCTACAAATCCGTTTTAATTAGTTAGAGCACTGATACCTTTTAGTTCTGTAACAGATGACAATGCAGTGAGGTTCGCCCTCATTTAACGAAAGAATTCATCTTTAATCTACATTTTTACCAAGTTTCTAAAACGTGTAGAGTGCATGACTTTACTACATTGCATGTTAACAGAAGTTTCAAAGTTTTTTTTTTTCCGACTAGAACAATCTAAATTTTCATAGCTTTTTGTCTCTGAATGAGAATTATCGTCAATTGAAGTTATAAGTACTTTGCGAACACCTGGGATGCTCAAATTTCAATTAGAGCTGTGTGTCTTAATATTAAGCTGACCAGGGCCCTTTAAATAAAAGCTAATAGAATTTCTAAATGAGCATTCGGAAACTTTGCTCCTCAAATTTTCCAAAAATTTAAAAAATATTTCTGTTTAATAATCTCTGCAAATCTAAATAAAGTAATTATAATAATTTCGGAGTGGAGATTCGCAATTAAAGTTCAGGGGACTCACGGGAGATATTAAGAGCGCCAGATCTAGGTATCTGCCGCATTCTGTATTTAATTAAAAAATTTTAAGGGAGTATTTTGGGATAACCAAACTAACGTTAACTCTGCGTCATTTTTCCCTATTTATCATAACCAGAGCTTTGGCGCCTCAGAGGATAAAGCGCTCTCCTCCTAATGAGGTGACCCGAGTTTGGTCACAGTGATAGCAGTCTGGTTCGAATTCCGCACCCGGTTCGGTCCGACCCAGGACTGATATAACCTATTCTCAGTGATAGACGGATCATGGGTTAGAGTTCCCCTTACATCAGGCTAACTGTCGAAGGTTTTCGTAATTTTCCTTTCCATGTAAAGCAAATGGATGTTAGTTCCTTCCTCCAAAAAACCCTCCATGAAGGCAAATCTCTCATTATACTTGATCTAGGAGTTACCTTGTCTTCTGGATTGGGTTCGAAATTACAAGTCAACAGAGCTGAAAATTAATAACCGTAAACATTATTAAAAGACTATAATACTTATACCCATTTAAATTAGAAATGACTTGCGTCCTTCTATAAGTAATTTTATGAAATTAGATCTGTTAAATGTAAATCTTAGAGCTAGCAAATTTTCTTTCTTAAAGTTTGTTACTTTTCTGTGTTCTACGGTACAGTAAGAAAATATCCATTGATTATGATTGAAAATTTAATTTTCTGAAATCTTGGTTTAGAAGCTATGAAATGTATCCTTTAAAAAAAAAAAACTTTATGAATATGTGCTACTTCTGAAATAAATCCTAAATGGATAATCCGCTTTAAAACCACTTTATACAACATCTGTGTTTTTGCTGCTGAAAACGCAAATTTTGGAATCTTTAGGATATTATCACTTGTTTGCAATCCAGTATGATGTACCGTGATTGTCTTCTTCCATGCTGCTAAACTTCCGCAAAATTAAATTCGAATCTTCAAAAATGTATTTTTACTTGCGTAATAAGTATATCAATTTTCACATCTGTAAATTGTATTTATTTGTATAATATCTGATAGCTTCTATACTGGTAAATCAAATTCTAATTTTCTATCTGAGCTATATAGTACTTCTTACAAAACTTTTTTAGGAACTGTCATTATGCAATGAAAACTGTTTAAATTGTTAAGTAAAGATACGTTTATTGATTATGTCTATCATAGCTTATTACCTCTTATAAACCTTTCGTGTTACTCAACAGAAAAGCTGGTGTCATCTAATTTAGATCAAAAGCAGAGTGCAACATAACATTTTTGGTGTTTCACTAACTTTTTGTAATACAACTGAAAATATTTTAAAATGGTTGTAAATAATGTCTTTCATGAGGTATTTAACTCTAAATTTTCTTCAAGTAAATTGTACATATGACCAAGTGATGGAATTATTTGTACATGTTTCTGAAAGAAAAGGTTATTCCACATATGTACATGTTTCTGAAAGAAAAGGTTATTCCACATATATACATGTTTCTGAAAGAAAAGGTTATTCCACATATGTACATGTTTCTGAAAGAAAAGGTTATTCCACATATGTACATGTTTCTCAAAGAAAAGGTTATTCCACATATGTACATGTTTCTCAAAGAAAAGGTTATTCCACATATGTACATGTTTCTCAAAGAAAAGGTTATTCCACATATGTACATGTTTCTCAAAGAAAAGGTTATTCCACATATGTACATGTTTCTCAAAGAAAAGGTTATTCCACATATGTACATGTTTCTCAAAGAAAAGGTTATTCCACATATGTACATGTTTCTCAAAGAAAAGGTTATTCCACATATGTACATGTTTCTCAAAGAAAAGGTTATTCCACATATGTACATGTTTCTCAAAGAAAAGGTTATTCCACATATGTACATGTTTCTCAAAGAAAAGGTTATTTCACATGTACAGGTTTCTCAAAGAAAATTTAACCTCTTTGCGTAGCAAAACTATTCAGATTAGCTTGCTTAAGCAGTTTGCTGCAGCTCATTGCATTCGCTAAGTGTTATGCCTTATAGAAATTAGAAAAATTTCTGTGTTATGAATCTGTCCACACGTGTAAGTAGTCATCAATGATAAAGTGACAAAACTATCTTAATAGCGTCAATGGTGAAATAGTTTTTTTTCTGTACTTGAAGGTATATTGTATCAAAACTCCGCGGTGATTTGGATTCGTTTAGGAATGTTCATTAAGTTAACGTTTTCATTAAGGAATGTTTTCATTATGTAATGTTGAACGTTTCAAGTTGAGCTAAATTTACCCCCATAAGTTAATGTTAAGTAATGTAAGGTTAATTAATTACAGCCTCGTATGGCACATCAAAATTTGTGGTAATATAATTTCTTAGTTTTATTATTTATGTACTTTGTTGTAAAACTTGATAAATTTTTGTTTTGTGAACCTGGCAACTTAGATGCATAATTTATGTTCCATATGGCTTCGTGCCTGACTTTGTGTTAAGAAATATATCCGTAAAGAACTGAAGTCATTTTGATCTAATCTTTGTGAAGGATAATAGAATGTATCACTTAAGTGTACTTGACAATATTGGCTTACTCTAAATAGAATGCAAGGAACAGTTGCTAACGTAAACAAGTGCCACGTTTTAATAACCAATCTGGTTCGATATACCCACTCTACGTCGCTCATCCTATTCTAAAGTAGTCTGTTTTGAAATCATTACGATATATGTAGGTTAAAAACTATAGAACTTTAAAAAGTAATTCCATAACTTTTTCTAGGAATTTTTCGTTTGACATATTTCGTTAGACGTTATTTTTCGCAATGTCATTAAAACTATCAATACTAATATTGCAAAGATAACTCAATTTAAGCCCCCTAAAACTTCTCAACATGTTGAAAAGTTTCTTGGTGTTTGTGGTTTTTACCGCCACCCGATTCCTAATTATCCGAAACTCACCAATGTGCTAATTCAAGTAACCCTTAAAAACTCAAAATTTCAGTGGAGAGAGGAGCATCAAAATGCCTTTAATCAATTACAAAATATATTTCTCTCTGAGCCTTTTGTACATCTTCCCCAATGGGATAAGCAGTTCATCCTTAATACTGATGCCAGTGGTTCTATTTCAGGTGTTTTAATGCAAGGATTTAATGGTCAACTAAAACCCATGTCTTACTTTAGTAAAGGTTTATCCCAATCAGAACGTAATTATCCCCCCGTAAAATTTGAACTTTATGCTATTTATAGATCTGTAATGGCATTTAAACACTATTTGGCATATAAAAAGTTTATATGCCAACACCATCCACACTGATTCCAAACCTTTGGTTCATTATAAAAAGGTAACGTCCCCTGCTGATATTATAACTCGTTGGCTTCTACAGCTGTCAGAATTCACGTATGAAGTAAAATATATAGCTGGTACAACGAATGAGTTAGCCGATTACTTTAGTAGAAGTCAGAAAATGAGTTAATTTAACCTTTTGTCGATGCTAATGTTGATGACCAAATTGTAAATTCTATTCAAAACACTGACCCTCAAAATGAAATTTCTGTAACTACATTCTTTAATGAACAACAAAAGGATCCAAATATTTCAGAAATTGTTGATATAATTAACTCACCTTCATTAATGCTAAGAAAACTAAAAATTTTATTATTGATTCAGATACTAGTTATTAGTGCGTGTTTGCAATGATAAAAATTTAGCTCAATGTATTGTGGTACCTCAAAGTTTACAAGCCAAGGTACAAAGACTGCTCACATTACTCAACTTGGTCTGAAAAAAAACCCGTGAGCTTATAACTAATAAATATTTCTGGAAAAAACATGTATACAGACACAAAGTTTTGTTCTTTCTTGTGATGTATGTCTCCGTACCAAAAATTATGGTATACCCCAGCCTACTTTTAAATCTTTACCTATTCCTAAGGTACCCAATGAGTTTATATCATTTGATATTGTTAGCCCCATCAAAAACTGGATATGTATTCACTATTTTAGATCACTTCTCTAAAATTGTAAAATTATACCTGTCGAACAGCTTAACGGCTGAGGCTGTTTCTCAACATTTAATTGATCATATTGCTAATAATGGTAGATCTGCTCTGGCACACAGAATGCTTCTCAAAACTTTTCTCTCGAAGATATTTTCATGTCATTGTGACATAATTCGGGTTTCTGAGACAAATGTGAGCACAGGTCTCTTTTATTGCTTCTTTGTACTCATTTTGATTGCATAAAACTTCTAAATTCATTAAGACAACAATAAGAAACAGCGCGTCGTTTTATTTCTATTTGTTTCATGGGAAAAATTCTTATTAGTTACTCTGGCTCTAAATAGTTGGCAGATTTTGCCTATACCTGTGAGTTAAATAATTGAAGGGCTCATTAATAACGAAATTAGCAGGAAGCTCGCATTTAATTTTTAATCAGAGGATGTTAAGCACTATGAACGTCTACAAGGAGATTTTGGTCTTTCGTTGGATATTTACGAAAAGAAAAATATGTCAGGCAAATATGTCATTGCATAAGGGAAACTTATTATGAAACGAAAAATTCCAGTAGACGGCACTGAACGTGACGGAAATCCGGATTGGTAGTGGTAGACGGCCGTTCTGCTACCTCTTCGAACTTCACACTCGTCCAACCGTTTGGGAATTTTTCGTTTTTCAGACTAAGGTGCAGTAAAGGCAGGGGTGTTATAAGAGCTGGGTGGACCTGGATTGCGATGGTAGATCGCATTTCCGTGACCTGCAGTCTCTGAAGTACCCTTGCGCTTACAGCGAAATCTAACTGTTAACTTAGCTACTAAGTTTTTCTCGCTCTCGTTAAATTAACTTTTAAAAGGCTGAGGTGGTCAAGAGTAAGATCCTGGACTGTAACAAAAGGTTGCAGGTCCGTGCCCTGAAAAGTCACCCAGCACTTGACTAGCATTGTAGAGTACAGACGTTCATAGTGCTCTGAATTATCTAATTTCATCTACGATATTTTCCAGATATAGAAAAACATTACTTCTAAGTAAGATTCGTTAAGGAATAAAATGGGACATTTATGAAAATTTTAACGGGCGCCGCTTAAAGTTTGAGTTAAACTTTAATTTGGTTTTTATGATTAGCTTTAAAAGACTTGAGCTCTGTCTCTACAAATAACAATTTTGATACCAAAATTTCAATTTGAAAATCTGGCTTAATATCAGAGTGAAATACTTGCGAAAGAATATTTGAACATTTTATTAACCTGCTCTCACATAGGGTTCAGAAAACCGGGCAATGTTAAAATTGCTTGACAATATAATAGCTATTTTTTGGAATAGTTTTCAGAAGTCTAAGTGCAATATATATAAATGGTACAAGGAAACACCTAAAATGAGCTGTACATTCTGTGTAGAATTTTCTGGGGACATTTGCCGATAGTCCTTAACATTCAAAATTTTGATGCCGATATTGACTCGAATAAGAAGCAGGCTGAAATTAAGATTGGTATATTGTACTGAGGATTTCAAAATTCTTACAAGAATCTAATGCCCTGGCCAGAAGAGTAGAATCTAAATGAACGATTCTTAAATAGTAGTCTACAAAGAACTGTTGAGCCAAATTTTATTAACTATTCAAGGTGAAACTAAAGCTCTTAATTTTCTCTGAAAAGTTAAATTTGTTTTAATGAAAAGTTTTAGTTTGCCTAGAATCAACATAAATAGTTCTCACTACTGTAACGGAGTTTTTAAAAATACATTTTGGTCAAATAAAAGGGATAAAATTTTTGTTAGCATATAAAAAATTTATAAAATTTTACTTTTTGATGTTAACCCATAACCATTAACCTATAGCCGTTTAGTCATCAAAATCGTTCAGTTCTGTGAGACAAAGAAAGTAAGTAAGCACGTATAACCTAATTTTTGTTTAAACATTACTTAAACTAGGAAGACACTTTATATTTTAAAATTAGTAAGATATTTCTAACTTTAAATTTTAATATGTTAAAAGTCATTTGCTTGTAATGATATTACTCATAGAAATAAAAATTTTCTAGCTTTTAATTATAGGTATTTCTTATGTTCTTGTATGAGCTTTAATTTCAGAAAATTTTATGAAATTATATCCGTATCTTTTAAAATGACCCTAAACAAATTGAAAAACCAGTTATAAAATATCAATTTGTTCTTATTTCTTTCCTATTCGTTTCATCAATCAAAATTTAATTGAATAACTCTTCTGTATTTGACAAACATTCAAATGTGAGTGACAATGTAGAAATTTAAAATAAAAAATTCCAACATAGTATTTTTTCCGCTTTACAATAAAATATCTATTAAGTATCTTGAATACTGTAAACAACGAAAGCACCTGAATCGGGTATAAAGTTCAAACTTTTAAGGTTAAATACATTTTTAAAATGAAATATTCAATTCATCATCATATCTGGCTAGACAGCCCAGGGTGGGCCAGCGCCTTCCTTTGAATTCGAATCCACTTCTCTCTACTTTTGACACTTGTTCGCCAGTTTTTCTCCTTTAGAGTAAGGAAATCAGTCTCAACTAAATCCAGCCATCTCAGCCTGGGTCTACCTCTTTTTCTGTTCGTTAGGGGTTTGTGTAACAGGATTTTTTTTTAAATTTGAGTCATCATTCCTTCTGAAAATGTGAGCTGCCCAGTTCATTCGATGTATTTTAATGAATTTCACAATATCTGGCTCTCTGTAGATTTTATACTGTTCAGTATTATATCGTCTTCTCCAGGAATTATTTATTTTTATCCCACCAAGGATGGCCCTCAAAACTTTTCTCTCAAAAATGGCAATTTTATTTTCACCAGCTTGAGTTAGGTTCCAGGTCTCAGATCCATAGGTAAGTATTGGCCTAATTAATGTTTTATAGAGTAAAAGTTTTGTATTTTTTGATAAAAGAGAGGATTTGAAAAAAACGTTTTAAATATTCAATTAAGTATCTTTAATTGTTTTTTTTAGTAAAGCTTTAGGCTATGCGGAGAGAAGTTATAGACAATGTAAACATTCATCTACGAAATGGTATCCCACAATAGAATTAACACTTGTTACATACTAGTGTTTTGGAATTATATTTTTGTAGTGGTAGATATACACTACAAGGCTATTACGACTCTACTCTCTAGAATATTGCTTGAAAGTTTAAATAAATCTTGCCACTAATATATATATTTACTTTGAAGATTTTAGTATATGAAAAATAAAATGTTTGAACATTTGCAACTGTACGAACTCTAATCTATGATGAGTAACTGTAAAATAAATTTTTATTGATGTTTGAAAGTACAAATATATTACAGCAGGTATACTCTTCATATTGTTCAAAAACGTACTAATGTATCTTTTAAATATTTGTTTCTTTCTCTCCCTTATTGGATTAGATTGTTTAATTTATCCTGTTTTGAGCCAAGGTACTGTTTTTCTCTTTTGTATTTTTCAGAATTGTCTGTATTCTTGATTGGTGGCTGATGTGCAAGTTTTGAGGTGCTATGACCACACAGGGTGAAAGGCTTCGAGAACGTATCAAATTATTTGAAGAGGAAAAAAGTGATTGGATGGAAAAATGTTACCAGCACAAAGTACGTGTCAATTACTTTTTTGCTAAGCCAGTGGGTGAAACGAGGAACTTTATTTTCCTTTGTTCCTCGAAGCTATATTTTTAAAACTCAACTGAAAGTCGCACTGAATGTTAAGTCTCCAGATTATGTGTCGTCGATGAAGTTTCGTAAATTTTCTGGGAATGAGACACTTGCTATTAACACTGGAATACGACACTTTGCCTCCCAATGAGATGACTCAATTTCGAATCCCATCCATGGCTGGTTGATACGAGGCTTGCACTGACCACAGTGCTGACGTAAAATATCCTCGGTGGTTGACTGATCGCGACTCGTACCGTTGAGCTAACCGTGGGTGGTTTTCCTGGTTTCCCTCTCATGTAACGCAAATGCGGGTTAGTTTAAACAAAGTCCTCCAGGAAAGCTAGTTTTAAACTATTAGATCACGCTATTTCTCATATGTAACTGTAAAGTTCTCAAATTCTTAGAATTATTTTATAAGTTTAGAGATATTAGTGAAACTCAGAAATGGCTTTGTTCTTTTACGCTAGTTCAACCTCTTTGCGGTCTCATCAATTTTGCACATTGGTATCATACTGACTGTGTTCTTGTTGAAGGAATGCAAAATGAATATTAGAGAATTTTAAAAAGAGTAACGCTATTAAACGCAATATAAAATTTTACGAAATTTGTTAACGTCAGGGCCTCTATGTATTAAGAGTCGATATTTTTAAATGCAAGAATAAATATTGTTTATAAGTGTAACGGTAAAAGCTTCGGTAGCTGTGAGTAGAATTAAGATCAACGTTTTTTAAGTATAGTGTTTGCACAATACGAAATTGTACCGTTTAGGAATAATTAAAAAAAAACAAATGCGTGAATTTTTTTTTCTAGAAAACTAGTTAACCCCCATCTATCATTTGTAGAAGTTAATAAATTTTGACTATTTGATACGGATAAATTTGTATTAATATGAAAAATGTTTGCATTCATTCTTACATCAAGTTTTTTAAAAATTAATTCTATAGGGATTCTGCAGAGTTTAATTATTTTGAAAAGGGGTCAGCTTCACTTTGGATCCAGAGTTTTGAAAACCTCTTTTCATAATGATTTAATTACTGAAGTTGTACATAATCTTTTAAAAAAACTTTAAATGCGTCATTCAATTTTAAAAAAAACGTTATTTAAAACTTGAATGAACTTTCAAATTTCTTTAAATTTCAAGTATTTAATAAATATTTTAGTTTTACATATCTAGGCTTAATTTGCTTAAAATGATAAAAATACTACTGCTCATTGTTATAACGAGTTGTAGCGTTACGTTAGTTTTATTTAATTTGCTTATTTTAAAGGTGTCTTTGTAAAAGTTGCTTATAGGGGATAAAAATTTTAACGTCCATTCGGAATAATAAAATTAAAACATCTGCATCTAATTTCTTGAAGCTTTTTACTTAAATCTCTTTTAAAATATTTCTTTCATAGAAATCCTAATTTGTGGGGAAAATATGAAATTCTAAATTTAAGATGAATTATATTCTACGATACGTCCGTACACACGGTTGGAAATAAAACTGAATTTTGGATTAGAATTCCAAATCGAGCATGAATATTAATATTAAAAGTAGAAATAAGACAAATTCTTAATAATTACAATAAAAATGAAAATATAAATGCGTGTTGGCAGAACAGTACTTCATCAGGGGACACACTGCCTGCAAACACACAGGAGCCTTTCTGTTAGTGGATTTAACCAAAACTAACAGTTTTGTTAACCAAAACTAACCAAACTAAAATTTAACCAAAACTAACAGTTAGTTAGGGTTAAATCCACTAACAGAAAGGCTCCTGTGTGTTTGCAGGCAGTGTGTCTCCTGATGAAGTACTGTTTTGCAAACACACATTTATATTTTATTTTAAATTATTTTTAATTAAGATTTTTTTGGTCTTATTTCAATTTTATATAATACAAATTTGGTTTTCAGCTGCCTTGTGCGCTTTTCCAATTTGAATTAATGAATTAAGGTTTCAGTGTTATGTTACCTCTTAGTTATCAACATTGACTTAGTAAATTGTATTGATTTTGTGATTGGATTTTATAAAGTACTCATTTAATAGTTAAAATTTTTTAATTTGCCTTCGTTTAAATTCATTATAGATATACCAGCTAATCTTTTTTTTCTCTAAATTTGTTTTAAATTATATATTTAGCTAATTGTTTGTCTGCAAGCTCAAATAAGTCGTTGCACCAATATTTAGAAGCTTTTAATATATGAAAAGCAAATGTTTGAACTTTTGTAACTGTACGATCTATGATGGATAATTAATTCTCCACTAATATCCTTCATGTTGTTCAATGACATACTTTATTTAAAATATTGATTTTTAAATATTTTTTTCCAACTTCATTGGATTAGATTGTTTAATTTTTCCTTTTTGAGCCAAGGTACTGTTTTTGTCTTTTGTATTTTTCAGGATTGTCTGTATTCTTGATTTGTGGCTGATGTGTAAATTTTGAGATGCCATGACCACACAAGATGAAGGGTTTCGAGAAATAATTAAATGACTTGAAGAGGAAACAAGTGAATGGATGGAAAAATGTTACCAGCACAAAGAACGTGTCAATAACTTTTTTGTTAAGCTAGTGGGTGAGACGATGAACTTTATTTTTCCTTGTTCTTCGAAGCTGATTTTAAAGCGCAAATGAAAGTCGCACTGAATGTTAAGTCTCCAGATTATGTGTTAACGAAGTTTTGTGAACTTTTTGGTGAATGAGACTAAAGAATAGGACACTTGCCCCCCAATGAGATGACTAAATTTCAAATCCCATCCATGGCTGATTGATAACAGTTCTGCCAGCTTGCACAGACCAAAGTGCTGACGTAAAATATCCTCAGTGGTAGACGGATCGCGACTTAGAATCAAATACCGTCAAGCTAACCGTGGGCGGTTTTCCTGGTTTTCCTCTCATGTAACGCAAATGCGGGTTAGTTTAAGCAAAGTCCTCCAGGAAGGCTAGAACTTATAAAATTTTTAAACTATTAGATCGCGTTATTTCTCATGTGTAACAATAAAGTTGTAAAATAATTCTTTTAAGATTTTGAGAAGTTTAGAGATATTAGTAAAACTCAGAAGTGGCTTTGTTTTTTTTTTACGCTGGTTCAACCTTTTTACGGTCTTATGATAGGGAAAATTTGTTGCAAAATGTGTTTTTATAGTTAGCTATTTCAAGTTTTTCTATTTAAATTTTCTAGTGGTTGTAAATATTTTGTATATTGTATTAAATTGTTCGGTATAGTATTGTAAAAGTGGCAATTTTGTAAGATTGTTGTGACATGAAGTTTCAACTTCATTTGCTTTGTAAATTAGATAGAAATAAATATCTTATGTATGTTAATTTTAGTTTTTTTTTTTTTTTTTTGGTAGACTAGCAATTTGCTTAGATTGATTAAAGGTGGTTAAATGTTCAATTAAGGGAACATTATTAAATTTCGATAAAATATACTTTAAATTAAATTCATTTCTCTTTCAGCTGTGCGAAAAAATGAAGTAACCGTGTCTTTTGTTTCAATGATCGGATTTTCAGAGTTTTGATCGTAATGGTTCAAAATGGTGACCTTTAATTATGCTTATTATTGATAGATAAGTATTTGTCACTTAACATAATTCAGGTCGCAAGTTTAAATCATTATGATCTTTACCTAGTTAGTGAAAATCTGATCATAAGAGCAACTTATTCAGGGTGAAATCTTCATTCTGCACTCTACTTACTTTTTTCCTGCGTAAATTGTCAGCTTTTTCCTCCGATCAATGTTCTTAGTGTCTTAATTGGTTTTCATGATTTAAAACATTTGGAAAAAAACTTCAACTAATTAACGACATAACAAATAAATTTGCTTCTGAGTTAGCATTGAGAAGAGGTGTTCATATGCATCTAAATTTTATTCTCATTAATGTTTAATTAAATATAATGCAATCAAACTTATTTTGTTTACCAAAATATTAAATGTTTTTCTCTTCGATTTGCTAGAGATGAGAAATTTATTTAAATTAATAAAATATGCAATGAGAGTGCATATTTTAAAGGAGAGCACTAAGGAAAGTCCTTTAAAAAGTGTAATCGAAAATGGAAATGTTTTTAAACATGTCTGACAAGTGTACTGAAAAAGAAACGTTAGTTTTTGTCACCAAAACGAAGAAAGTGAAATTTTAAATGTTGATAGAAGTATATTGGGAAATTTTGATTTTGTGGTTTTTGTTATACGTGAAAATTTTTATAAAATTATTATCCATTTTTAGTCTACTGATCAAACTTTATGTTTTAAATACATATACATTTTTATTCATTTTTTTTTTCTTCAACATTTCAGTTTTGAGTCTCCTGGCTTGTTCAGGCCAAAAATAATATTTATTGGCGATATGTTCTGCGAAAAAAGCGTTTGAAAATTGTATTTTCATCCTGTACAGAAAACCAGTTGAAAATTTGAGCACTTTAACTAGTCAAAAATGGGTCAAATTTTAATCGTAGGATTTTTCCTTTCTTTTTTGTAGAGTAATAGTTATTTATTCTTACGTTTAAATTCCAGGTTTGATTTTTTTTTTTTGTTCATTTTTCTTTTCAACTAAATGTGTCTAATTTAAATCCTGCAAATAAAAAGAGATTTATTTATTTACTATTATTCTTATTAAATTATACTATTACTATTTAATTAGAATAATAGTGTATAATGTAATAATAGTTTAGTTTAATATTAGAATTTAATAATTAATACTATTAAATTCACTATCCATAGAAGAAAAAATATTTTGTGAAGAGCAAAACACCAACACGCTTGCAATGTGACGCCTGTGTTTCTAAACATTTTTGGCCCGGTGAGTAGAACTTAAAATATTGTAGAAGTCTACAACAGCCTCGATAAATACCTAAACATCATGTTTGCGTACCTGTAGTTATTAAACTCTAATAGTGGTAACGAAACTAAGACTAAGTTCGAATAAACATATTCCTTTATCCTGTCCTAATGTTAAAGATGCTGAATAAAAAGTTAATAATTGCAATTAAAGTAAACATTAAGAAATTACTTTTCCACCATAAGAACCTTTTTTTTTAAATGTAACAATTTTGTGTTTTGTCTTGTAACTACTTATGAAAATGCAACACATTTTTTCCTTCCTGCCAAAGCAGATAATTTTTGATTGATAAAATATCAAAGATATTCCGTTTGTATACTCTAACCTCATGTAAACACTCTCTTATGTTTCGAAACTATCTTTTTTTTTTTTTTTTAAAGAAATTTACTTGCAAGATACCATGTGAATCAGTTTACTTATGCACATATAATTATTTAAGGTCCATGATAATTTTAATTTCTGTGAGAATTAAATTGAAGTCTGTTTTTGTTAAAAAGTATATAAAAATGCTAAATTTTTACAGCAATAAATTTAGTTCCCCCCCTGAAATAGTGTCTAAATTTTCATTTTTAATTCTAAGAATATTTTATTTTATTAATTTGATTTGATATTAAAAATAACTTGATTGCTGACTTCACACTATACCAACTGTTGACCACCGTCCGGATATCATGCTTGGTAATATCCTGAAGACAGTCCTTACCTATCCTGAAAACAACTGTCGAGCTATTACAATTTAGATACAGAAAAATAGATTCTGATTTTCGGTTGAACGCTTCTCAACTACCTATCATTTTATTTAAAAAGCGAACTTCGTTTAGAACAACCATTCGCATACTTTATAATCTAGCGAATCCAAAATTCGAATGCGCTCATTCGTAAGATGTAAGAGAATACCATTTTAAAGATATTTTACAAATATTTGGGTGATTCAGAAAACTTTTTGATATTTGCGCGTTCTTTCACAGTTAGCATTCGAAATTTGTTGTATTCCTGGTAGGGCTTCTTGAGAACAACTCGCATTAAAATATTGTAATTTCATAGAAGTTAAATGGAACAGTTTTTTTATTACATTGGCTACAGATATATCTTAAAAAAACAGTTTTCGATTGTGCCATTAAAGGTTGGCACTGAGAGTGTGGGTCAGAAAATACATTTAAACTAGAATTTGGCACACTTTGAACTACAGGTTGAGTGTTATTTGAAAAACTATCTGGTTTAGAATTTATCATCAATAATAATTTGTCTGTAATATCATCAATATTTTCTTTCTCCTCTTTTTAAATTCTCCACTTCTTCGGGCTTACATGCATCAAATATGGACCAAATACTTTTTTTTAACACTAAATTTAAAACTATATATTAAGAGTAAATTTTAATTATTTTTAAAATTACAATCTATTCTTATTTAAAAACTAATTATTTATTCTATTATTTGCTACACAAGGTATGCATAATCTTCATTTCACCAAGAATATTAAAATCAGAACTTATTAGAATTATGAATTTTTTGAGGAAAGAAAAATCTAAAATATCTCTATCCAATGAGAATAGGTTTTTAATAGTTTAAATTTTATAGTTGTTTTTAACTTATGTTTACATGGTACCACGAAATGAATATTTTATGGACACGTGACATTAGTTTTTGTTAAATAAGAACGATCCCTTTAAAAAGAATGCCCTGGTTCTTAAAGACGGGGATAAAAATGAGAGACAACTTTTAGATTGTTTATTTACAAATAAAAACTATAGATATTATTGTCTGGAGAAAAAAAAAGAACTCATCCAG
Organism: Parasteatoda tepidariorum; assembly: GCF_982258835.1. Taxonomy (NCBI): domain Eukaryota; kingdom Metazoa; phylum Arthropoda; class Arachnida; order Araneae; family Theridiidae; genus Parasteatoda; species Parasteatoda tepidariorum. The sequence goes on along the minus strand of NC_141765.1, from coordinate 95,569,705 downwards.
AATGACATTATGTTTTTGTGGAAGGAAAATTGTGAAGATTACTCAAATGTTTTAATGATCTGATTAAATACTAAACGATACACGTGTGTTATTAGAAATAGAATCATGAAAGTACATTTACAAACTTAATTTTATAATAAAATCTCTCGTAGAGTATTTGAAAGTTGGTAGGTTTTACTAACAATAATAATTACTTTTAAAGTTCTCTACAACACTTGATTGAAAAGTTTTTATTGTTTGTGCAGAATTAGCTTCAAATAATATTGTTTTACTTTTTACAGGCATTAAATTGCATCGTTTAAATATAGGGGAGAGTCGGGTAACCCCGCCCACTTAAGGAGCATTTCTGTATAATATTGAGTAATAATCAATATTTTTGTATGTTTCTATTGTTTTATCATCTATTTAAATAATGCAAAAAGAATAAACCAAAAAAAGAATAGTTTAACTTAAAAAAATAGAAATTTAAAAAAAAAACATGTTTTTCAGCTCTTTTCAAAATGTGTACCCCCCCCCCCCAGTCACAAAAATTATGTTTTTTAACTGTTTTTTCAGGTGTAAATGAAAATGACCAATGTATTGACAACAGATAAAGCTCATTTATCATTTTTATCACAAAATTATTTTATTTATTACATATTTATATACTTTTAGTGAATTCTATCATTTCATAACAATATTTGTTGTTAAAAATGCATATAGCATTCAAATTTGAAGCAATAAAATAATAATCTTTGCAACCGTACATTTATCGAATTGGTCGTTGATACCCGACATTCATGTGAGCGGGGTCACCCGAAATCCAATTTTTTGGTAAATTTATAATTACTCGAACAATTTTTCACATATAAACTTCTTTCCTTGTGCAAATTAAACTTAAGACTACATACTTTAATGCTGTATGTATAGAAAAAATTATTTTTTTAGTATTAAAATGAAGTTTAATCGAAACATTCAACCAATTTTTCTTAATTTCATGACTACTGTATTCAACATATTTTCAAAACTATTGTTTACCATGTTACCAGCAGCATAAATACTTCAAACTTTGAAAATAATCTTCCTTTAATATAACAATTAATGTCCGATGGCCCATTGACTTGAAAAAAATATTCTATACATATGAAATTGACAGTGGGCGGGGGCACCCGACACTCCCCTATATGTTACCAGCAAAGTACGAAACGCCGGCATTGTATAGAATAACTAGGCATTGTATAGAATGTCGGATATTTTTAGGCAAAGTATGAAATGAGAGAAGTATTACAGACTTTCCCTAGGCATTGTATAAAATGCCTAGGCAGTCTATAGAATGGCAAATGCTATTTAGGCAAAGTATGAAATAAACGTCCTGATGAGGTTATTGCGTAAATGATGGGCATGTTACTGTGAATGATTGAAATCGGTGGTTGTTGACTTTCACCGGTGAATGTTGACAATCACATAGTCGCTTTGGTGAATGTCCGAGATATTTATTACATCCAATTTGATATTAATTTATTCGTGGATATAATTATGTTTATTCGATATTTTAATACTTATTGACGATAGATTAGAAGAAACATCAGTGTTTGGAGTATCGGACAAATGTATACCGGGCAATGGCACTTAACTCGAACTAGTATGACTAGACCTTTGGTAAATGTCCAGAATATATACTTGGTCTTGTGCCACTGCCCGGTATATCCTACAGAGGTTTTTTTTTAAGGTCAAGTACCATTGCCCACTATACCCTACACTGTTTTTTTAAGGTAAAGTGCCATTGCCCGGTATACCCTACACTGATGTTTTTTTTAAGGTTCAGTGCCACTGCCCGGTATAAATTTGCCCGATACTCCAAACACTGATGTTTCTTCTAATCTATCGTTAGTAAGTATTAAAATATCGAATAAATGTAATTATATCCACGAATAAATTAATATCAAATTGGATGACGTTTTGAATTTGTCACTTATGAATGAAATTTTGACGAATCGGAGATGTATTTTATACTTTGCCGGTTTCTCATTTGGCATTCTATAGAACGCCTAGGCAATGTGTGAAATATAAATCATTTCATACTTTGCCGGCTAATTTTAGGCATTCTAAACAATGCGGAATTTTGTACTTTACCGGTAACATATATATCTTTATATAATATAAGAAGAGAATGAAATGATAACACATAGCTAATCACAGAAGAATTGACCAGTAAACCTCGTGGTAGGATCCAGTTTCTCCTCATTCATTTTCACATTGTTTTGGTTGTCATCAGCACAAAATTAATGAAAGTCGTAAAGGTATTGTTTCTTTATAAATATCTTAGTATCCCTATAAATTTAAAGCTTTTTTTTCTGTTCTGCTACTATTACGTTTTTAATTCAAGAGTTAAAAACAAAGAAAATTGTTTTTATTTATTTTTTTTTATTATTATAACGTAGTTCTGTGCTACATTTTAAGATAAAGTTATTTAGAAAGGTGGTCCAATCTTATTTACGGTTTTACAATTATAATTTTTGCGCAGATAACATTAATATACCGTTATAAATTACAGTTAAAGAGATCTGTGAAATGATTTAGAACTTTATGATCAGTTTCGTGCACAATGAGATATACAAACAAAAACAGTAATTAATATATCTGCCTGTTTGGTGAGCGAAAATATTAAATTATGGTTGTGAATTTGTTTGTCATCAAATTTGTTTGACACCAATCGATCTAATTATTTTTAATACTAATAGATAATAATATTTGGTCGTGGGAAGAGGAGGCACAAGCAAACAGAATTCCTTTTAGTGCATATACACTGGTGTGCAAAACTTAAGCAACAAGTGCGTTTTTTTGTCATAACTCTACAAGAAATCATCCGATTGACATGAAATTTGAATATGATGTACATTATTTTGTACTTAAACGATGGTAAAAGAATAATGGTGCAGAAAAGAATATAAAGCTTAAAGTAGGGTAAGAAACAAAAAAGGCTTTATTTGACATATAGTGGCGTTACACATGATTGCCTGAAGAAGCGCAAGTACAACTGGCAGATGTTCCCTAGTATGGGATATGCCCTCCCCTTACCGTAATTGTTGCTTGACATCATCTCTCCATGCTAAGCACCAGATTATCCAGGAGTTCTTGGGGTAAACGTCTCCATTCCTCTTTTAACGCATCTTTCAGCTGATGGGTGTTAGCAGGAGGATACTGTCGTGTCCCTAATGCATCCCACACATGCTCTATGGGATTTAGATCTGGAGAATAAGCTGGCCAATCCATTCGTGTGATATCTTCACTTTCCAGTAGCTCTTGAACATTAGCAGTACGGTGTGGCCGGGCATTGTCATCCATAAAAATGAAGTCTGGTCCAATGGCCCCTCGGAACAGACGCACATGGGGTAGGATTACCTCATTGCAGTAACAGTCAACAGTTACAGAACCTCGGTCGAAGATCTGAAGCTCAGTCCGCCCGTTCAACATTATGCCACCCCAGACGACAAATCCAGGACCACCGTAACGATCTTTTTTCGCGATGTTATTGGGATGAAATCGAGCTTCGACCTCTCTCCAGATCAACTGACGTTGAGAATCGCTTGTAGCACTAAAACGACTCTCATATGTGAAGAGGACGCGACTCCATTGATGAAGTGTCCAGGTTTCGTGTTCTCTGCACCACTCTAAACGGTACCGCCGATGGCTAACTTTTAAAGGTATGCAGCGTTCAGGACGTCTAGCAAATAAGCCACCTTTGTGGAGGCGTCTGGCCACTGTAAATCTTGATACTTGTCGTCCTGTGGCTGTGCAAAGTTGATGAGATATGGCACTAGCTGACTGAAAACGGTTTCTTTTCGCCTGGAGGACAATGTAACGGTCATCTCTTGGTGTTGTTTTCGTTGAACGGCCACCACCAACCTTCCGAACAGCTGTACCAGTAGTTTTAAAGGCATTCCAAGCACGAGAAACAACACTTTTGTTGATCCCGAACTCTTCGGCGACACTGGTCACACTACGCCCCTCCTCAAGCTTCCCAATCGTTCTTCCTGGAGTAAAGTCATCTAAATGATTTCTTGAAGACATGTTTCACAAAAAAAATCACTTGCACTTGCAGCGAATGTCTTTAACTACGGTGCTCTTCATCCTTTTATCACAGTTTTGACCTGCTCGCGCTGACCCACAAGGTTTACGTACACTTACATCAACTACGACGTTTTATTTCTAAAATTTGCATACAAAAAATCTTTCTACTGAATTACGTGCATATTATACTGCAATTTCATGGCTATCTTATACTTTGTTGGGGAGCTGTGGCCGAAAAACCACTTGTTGCTTAAGTTTAGCACACCAGCGTATGTTAAGTGAATAATTTTTAACTTTAGTAGAAAAATTGTTCTCTGCCAAGAAAAGACAATTATTTCAAAGCAATCATTGGGGTTGGTGAGCGACAGCGAACAGTGGGTTTAGCCCCCCTAGTGTATATATATACACCGAAGAGTCATTACATTATGACCACCCTCCATCTATAACAATGGGCTCACCAAGGTTTTCATAGTTTCTCGCCCAGGAACAATGTCTTCATGAGGCACATTAGGACTCATAATCCTCATAGAACAATCCCCGACGTCTGTAAGCTACTTGAACATAGTTGCAGACCAGGTTGACCCATTCAGGGCAACAGTTCTTCCTGCGGGGGATGGTGCTTACCAACAGGATAATGCACCATGTCGTAAGGGTCGAATCGTCGAGGAACATTCCAGTGACTTTCAAGTCATGTCTTGGCTCCCAAATTCACCTGACCTTAATCCAATAGAGCATTTGTGGTCCTACTTGGAAAACCAAATTCGTGCTGCCACGCCACCCCCTCGCAATGTGAGGGAATAGCAGGACCAGTTGGTGAGCGCTTGGTACCAGATACCTCAGACTACCTATCAGCACCTTGTGGAATCAATGCCATAGCGGGTGCTAGCAGTTTTGAGGGCTAAAGGTGATCCTACATGTTATTAGCAGGGTGGTCATAATGTAATGGCTCTTCGGTGTACATATATATAAAAGTATGATGTGAAATATTTTACTTTATTGTTTTCTTTCATAAATAAATGTTTATTTATAAATAATATGAGGTGCCCTTTCACAAAAAGTGACGCCAGATCAAAAGTTATGAAATAGATAATTTTAAAAGTTCGAATGTTGGATCGAATATTATTTAATCTTACGTAACAATAGCTATAAAATTTGCTGATAAGACATAGGAGTCTAGCGTTTTCTACAACAGCAGTATTAGATTTCTTTTATCTGATGTTAAATAATAGTGTTGCGCTACCTGGGGTACCAAACATTACTATTTTATATGCAAATTTAAGAAAATTATGCATGCAATTACACGTGATGTAGTCAAAGGGATACATGGATCAGGTGTACGGGACGGCTAAAGGCCCGACCACAATTCCTTACAAAAAATGTAGCGGACACTATTTAGGTTTTTTTTTTTAAAAGAAAATTGCAGAGAATTTGTTTATAATCTATGTAAAAACTATAATTTTGTCTAAAAGCGCCTTAAAAAAATTCTACAAAAGATTAAAATAAGGCTATTGTTTGACTTGAGGTAGAATCTGAAAAATCTCGCCATCTTATCTTCTTCCTCCACTGCACTACAGCTTTCGTGGGCCCACACACGTCATAGGGTAAACCGATCAATCTTACCCTGAGAGCAGGAGTTACTGGAACGCAACAGAATTTAATTTTTAATATAAAACAAATTTCAAATAATTTCTTCATTACGAAAATTGTAACATTTCACTCTATGTTTTTCCTTACATTAGCGATGCATAATCTCTGAATTTTATTTTGTAATTTTATAACCGTCGTTGAACAGCTGATCAATTTTCGGGTTCATGAAAGATTTACCCCGACTTACCCCAATTTAGGGCATACGGGTAAATGTTTATTAAAATCCAAAAGAACAGTACAAAACATAAAATACGTAGAATACATAAAATACATAAATTACATGGCAGCAGCCCATAAACAAAAATCAGTAAAAACAAAGTTGAGTAAAGGAAAAGTTCAGTTAAAAACTGGATCACAAGATAAAATGTTCAATAATTAAAAGTTCGTTTGGAATTGAATATATTTTTGTTAAACTCAATTCTTTGATCAATCTTTTACAACATTTGTTAAGAAGATAGGCATTGCCTGATTTTATTATATATTAGATCGCATAAAATGAGACAAAATGAGAAATTAGATTTAAGAAACAAAATCACCAAGTCACGATTGTATTTTTTCCTTAATTGATTCTTTACACGAAAGTGTTTGAAATGAAAACTTATATTTTAGGGTTATATAATTGAAGTGAATTAAACTGATAGCGCACTCACTGGGGGATTAGCCGTATTTATCATAATTTTTGGATATTAATCCCGCTTTAAACTTTCACAGGGCCTGAGAAAACTTCCCCAATTTTTAAACAACGATAGAAAGCTATTTTCATACTTATTATATGTGTAACTAGACGCAGATACCATTAAAATATACAAATATTAATAAAGTGATTTTAGATAAATGTGAGTAGCAGTAAAGGTAAGCGTGGGGTCAAAAATGGGTGCTAACTGTGAAGAACTCCTTTACTAGTGCGTTACGTATAAGTTAGACCTTACACATGTAGTTTATTTGTACATGAACACAGAAGTAAATAAATTTAAGATCCCCTTTCCTGCAGAAAATTGTTTAACAATCAAAATTATTTAAGTAATACGCTAATTTTTATAAATTAATCTCAATCCGAAAATTACTTTAACAATAATTACTGTTAAAAAATTCCCTATAAAAGGTTAGAGTATAAAGAGCTTTCCTCAGTAGAGAGAAAATAAATTAAAATTGAATCGAAAATTCATAAAATTCGCTATACGATCGCTTAGCAGGCAAACAAAGTATTGGAGATTCCCTTTTCTCAAAATTTTATTATTGAATCAGAATATGAATTACGGTTGAGAAAAATTGACAAATCTATAAAAATCAGTTACGTAAATATAAATTTTTAAATTAAAATATCGTCTAACCTCAAGGAGTATCGCATATTCTCTGACTAAAATAAATCTGCTTCAGCATTTTTTTTAATTATAAAATAAGACAAAAATTGTACCGTCATTGCTTAAAAATTACAGATAAATTTTTTTTTTTTGATTTACACAAAATCCTTCCATTTTATATTTTTTATGAAGATAAAGCAACTAAGAATTCTTTGCAACTTGATCCATTATTTTTTACAGTTCTGTCTAGACTTGTAGCATTCTTAAGCGGAGAGCTTTTAAAATAAATTTTTAAAAGTAACGTAGGCCAGCAATTTAAGTTAACTACAAAAATTGTTTCTGGATTTACGAAATAAATTATGCCCGCAGTTTAAAAAGCATTGTAAGAATCTCTTCTAATGTCTAGTATGCTTAAATCTGTTGCCCCAAAAGTAAACATTCCATACATTCTAATGCCCTATTATAGCTAGATGATAAAAGTAGGACTAGTTATGTATTCAGTTATTGAAGAGTGTCTCGTAATTCTAGAACAAATGTGGATCAAATAGTTTGTCAAATAAAAATTCGGGTCAATCAAAATCTCATTGAAAGGCTAGAATATTCAAATTTCAAGTGGAGCTCTAGGCTCTTAATTAACAAAGAACCAACTATTTCTTAAGACAGCAATTTTTACATAAGAGTAAAATTCATTTCACTGATTTAGCATTAGCCACTGTTACAAGTTTAACTAATGACAATTGAGTTCTCTTCGAATATTTAAAATATATCGGCCATGTTTATTAGCTTACAGATTTGTTTATTCAAAAACGTAGTTAATTATCCGTTCTTCAACTATTAATTTTGATCCATTCGAACGAGAGATTAAGGAACCTAAGCAATTTCCTTCATTTAAAATGAAAATAATAATGTGTGTAAAATTTTAAATTAAATTTTCCAGTTTATAAAAATGTAAATGGAGAGGTTTTCGATGGGTGAACATCATTCAAAAGAATAAACTTGTAATAGATATTTGTTCGAAAAAAAACAAAAAACAAACGATTTTAAATCAAACTTGAAGCACTGCTGTACTCATTCTTTGATCGTCAGCCATTTCTTTTTCAAAGAGTGGCTCAAATGAAGAAGTTGATGCTATCACTTAAAATTGAACTATAATCGACCGTAAAAGATAGCTTACAAGATATAGCTTATAGAACAAAATTCATTGATATCTGTTGAATCCGTTGAAATCGATTATGCTTTTGCTTCATAGAAGCTTCTTCGTTCTACTTACAATAAATGTTATTTCTTTCCTGTTGACTTTGACTGGGTACTGTACTTTAAAAATAGTAGCCTCTTTTGACATAGTTCGTTTTAATATATATAAGCGAAGAACTTATATGATAATGGTAGAAACGATGTCACCAAAAATTGAATATTTCAAAAAATGTATCACTTTTGTTGAAGATTGTAATTAAACTGGAATAAGGGGTATGATCCTTTTATGGTATGGTTAATAACAATTGTATTTCTAGTCTTAAGAAGTTTCGAGCTTTCGTAATGGTTATTTCGAACACAGAAAGTGATTTCGTAAATTCCGTTTTGTTCCAAGACGCAACAAAAAGAGAAAAATCATTTGTTTCCTTGCATATAAGCTTTTATATTGGAGAATAAATTAAAAAAATAAATAAGTTGAAGAAGTTACTGTTATAATATTTGATGATTAAAGAAACTTGATATGTTTTCAGTTAATTTTTTTAAGTCCATTTAACTTCTTTGTTAAAAGGTTTTTCGTTTTCTAATACTTATTGGGAGTTTTGCTTTCAATTGTTATTGTTATTTTTACTTTAATCACATTTTTTTAGGGTTCATTTTTTCAATGCATCCCAACTAACACTATTTTTTATAGATTTTATTTTCTAATTTAGATGGATTGGATTTAGATTTTGTAAAGTCATTAATCTTTTGCACATTTTTTAAAAAAATTTTAGGCTTTTTTTTATAAATATATAAGTTTTCGAACAGTTCAGAAATTAAAAGATTTTAAGTTTATTTTAATTCAAAATCTTGGTTTTTTAATAACAAATGTATACTTCCAAAATGGGCCGGAATAGCCTGCTCGGTAGGGCACTGGGCCCATGTCCGAGAGTTCGTGGGTTCGCACCCCGCCGGTCGAAGACTCCCCGTGTAGTAAAGGGTGACTGATGCACGTTAAATGCATCGCGTCACAAAGTCCTCCATGTTCCCATTACAAATCAATGCCTCTGGGGGTACTGGTTTGGAGATTGATCGTTCTCTGATTCAGGTCAAAATTACGATCTGTGGATGAATGAATGGATGTATGAATGGGTCCGCCCTATAAAACGGGCTGTGACATGTGTGTGGTTGAAGACAAATTCTTGGTCATAGGATGGCGCCACTAAAGAAACAAGAGATGCACACGCTGCCTTAAATGTGCTCGGTTTCACCAAGCAGGCTTTCCCGTGTGACAAGTAGCATTAGAAACAACAACAATACTTCCTAAATTATTTTAAGGGTTCAATTTACAATGGGATACCTGCAAGAGATGTCGTGTGGGTATCTCGATCCTGATTGGGTTGTTGAAACTTAGCATTTGTTTACGTTAGAAACTTTTCTTTCCATTCAACTTTTAGTAAGTCAAGCCTGTCAAGTACCAATAATCTTAAGTAACACAGCCTATATTCTTTCACACAGTTTTCAATTCTACCACTATATATTTAACACAAGGACATCCGCGAAGTCCTGTAGAACATAAACGTACTTATTATGCATCGAAATGACCAGGTACACAAAACAAAACTATATCACGGTCACAATAAAATACATAAACAAATAATAAATCTAAGAAAGAATTATATTTCAACAAATGCTATGTTCTACACGTCTCCGTATTTAATTTACAGAACGTTCATTAACATTTTAAGTTATGTAAAGATACTCGATATTGCTGATAAAGATTAGCTGCTGCTGACGTTATAGGTCACGTGCGTGGATGTAGGCTGCTTTCTTTTTCTAGTGCAAGTACCGCGTTAGTATATTTGGGGTTTATTCACTGTTAAAATTGAGTCTTATCACGTAAAAATACGGTGGCCAGATCAAAAGTTAATTAGGGTGCTGTTTTTTTTAAAATACTTTTATCACGTTTTATAATTTAAGGCGAATTTTTATTTCTCTCCATAATAAAAAAATCTGCCTCTGTTTCGTTCAACTTAACTTTATATTTTGTTTCACTGAAAAAACTATATTTGAAATTGACCTGAAATTGTATAGAAAAACGTATAAAAAGCTAAAAACGAGCTCTTTTTTTCTCCCCCTTCTGAAATTTGTAATTGTTATTGCAATTTTAAGTCCTTTTTTGTGAATGAATTCTTTCTCTCTTTTTTTTTTGCCTAACGTAATTTTTTGTTTGTTTTGAAGTGCATTATCTAGGCTTAGAAACTTGAAACGATGAAAGCGTGTAGCAAGACATTTGATAATATATTTGTTACCGGCAAAATATGATATCCGGCATTATACATAATGCCTAAAACTAGCCGGCAAAGTATGAAATGATTTATATTTCACACATTGCCTAGGCATTCTATAGAATGCCGGATGCTATTTGGGCAAAGTATGAAGCAAACGTCCTGATGAGGTCATTATGTAAAAGATGTGCATGCAGAGCCGGATTATACCTTTCGTAGTCCCTAGGCACAGAGCCGGATTATACCTTTCGTGGGCCCTCCCCTCCTTCCCCCACTCTTTTCAAAATATATGCTAAAATTTTCTTGCATATTTTTTTTTACATTTTTATTAATATGGATTTTAATTTACAAATTTGTTTATCGAACTTTATCTGCAATACCGACATACTGCCGATATTGCAGTTGATATCGATAATACCATTATGATTAGTTCGATCGATAACTATGTTAAAGATAAACTAGTGAATACTTTTCCTAACGTTCACATTGCATTAAGAATATATTTGTCGATTCTTGGATCAAATGCAGAAGGGGAAAGATCTTTCTCCAGATTAAAATTGATAAAAAATTATTTGCGTTCAACAATGAATCAAGATTGTTTGGCATCGCTCGCACTTATGTCTATTGAATACGACATTTTGCGTAGTTTGGAATTCGACAGCATAATACAAGATTTAGCTGAATCCAAAAATAGCAAAAAAGTAATATATTAGATCATAAGATTCTGCAAAATAATTTATTACCGAAAAATATTATATTTTTATTTGTATCTTCATAATTTTGTGCAAAATACACTTTTTGTTTTTAAAGCAAAATTATTTTTGTCAACAAATTTTTTTCTCCCAAGTCTTTCGTAGGCCCTAGGCACGTGCCTAGTGTGCCTATAGGTTAATCCGGCCCTGTGTGCATGTTACTATGAATGACCGAAATCGGTGGTTGTTGACAATCACTGGAGAATGTTGACAATCACATAGCCCAATAACTTTTTGCCATCTTCATCTATTCGGTGCCATTCCAGTTATTCCTATTATCTTTAGGTACCACTCATCTGCGTCCAGCCAACTAGTCGGTGGACGACCGCTTTTTCTCGTTTTAAAAAAATTACTTTTTTTGCGATGGTATGGTCTTCAGATCTATAAAGGTGTCCCAGCCATCGAATGCGATTTGCCTTAATAACATGAACTATATCTGGTTGTTTATACTTTTCATATAACTCGTGATTGCAAAGGGTGCGCCATTTGTTATTCTCATTGACTGCACCAAAAACTCTTCTGAGTTAACCCTCCCTCAAAAATAAGGAATTTATCTCCCTTTTTTATTTAGAGTCCAGCACTCACTAACATATAGGATCACAGGACTGTTTTGCATATGGTAATTTTTGTCTTTTGTTTAAGAACTTTACTTTTCAGTTGGGTTTTAAAACCAAAGTAGCACTTGTTTGCCATTGCTAAACGGCTATCTATTTCGGTATTTATGTCATTTTCGCAGGTTACAGTAGTCCTCACATATTTAAATTCATCAACAGCTTCAAATTCATAAGGGCATTGCCTTAGTGTCCCCTCTGTTTATCTCCACATGTTAAGTTTTGTCAGCATTAATGGTTAGTCCAGTGTTTCTTAACATTTTTGGTACACTGGTCCAAAAAAGTTAAGATTTGGTACGATATGCAACTTTGAGAGAAGCCTCAACCAGAGTTTTTGTGAAATACCAAATGCAAGTTTAGTTAATGTTGCAGATTTCAAAAACTAGGCTTTCTTCTTTGTAAAAAATTCTAGATCAAGTAACCTGGACAAGGTGTCAAATGTACGTAGCTTGATAGGGGATGATTAAAAATAGCACAGCGGACGTCATCAGGGGGTTGCCTCTGATGGTGCAAACTGAAAGCAGGTTAGTGGAGGATGTTAAAAATATGGCAGGGATATTAGCGGGCTGTGTGCAGTCCGAACTGAATTTTTGTATCTCGATCACCTAGTTTCAAGTCCCGCAGTGGACTGAACGTTAAGACACGGTTCCCAGCAGTTTACCGAAGTCAAGCATCACTGGCTGCGGTCAGTGTGCGGGTGCGTGACCACTTGGCTCAGCCTGCGTATGGACCGAGGGTGTGCGGTATTGGTCCTCGTTAAACTGTGCTACCGTAAAGTGCTCGACTTCGCGTGCAGGTCGTCGGGCTACCGAAGCGGGGGTGCCATCCCCTCCGCAGAGGATCAAAATTGTGATGGCATGTCGTCGGATCATCCTCAGGGATGTTTCCCAGACCGTCGCCAATAGCCCATTGAGCAGCTCTAGTGCGACGTAAATGAAGAACAACAACAACAACACCTAGTTTCAAATATGTATTTTCCCCTTTTAGGGAAAAAAAGATCAATGTCATTTAAATATTATTGATCCAAACGTTTTAAAAATTAAGTCGGCGGACCCCCAAAATATGACCCATGGACCACCTAAGGGGTTCATGAACCACAGGTTAAAAAACCCTGTTTTAAAGGAACATATATGCAAAGAATCCTTAAACCAAAATGTGTGAAAAAATGTTAAATAAATTTTAAAAATTTGTTAAATAATATTGTTCGAATAAAAATTTTGGGGAGGGCCAAACTTACACATTGCTGGATGAATGAACTATTGTACGGTAGATGTAAATATAAAAAGCTTTCCTTATTTACTTTTTGTAATTTAACCGTTTAGAATATACAGGGCAATTCAAAATGAATCGAGCAATTACTAATTGCTATAGCTATATAATGAAAGAGCGAATTTATCGATAAAACCAGCAAAAAATGTAGAAGGAACTTCTACATTTTTGTGCAAGTCATCGAAGCAAGCTTTTCACTTTGCACAAACATCCCGTTTCTTCAAACATCCTATGCGTACGTTGTTTTTATTTAAAAAGGCTCTTGATTGTAACGATGACGAAATCTGCTCTCCACTGCGATAACAGAATCACAATTGTTAAATTCTAACACGCAGAAGGCACGGGACTTCCCCCTTTACCGCGCCTTACGCAATGCAAGTTCCATCTGCATTCTATGTAAATCATGTGGATGAATTATTTTTCATTAGATAGTCATAGCTGTTTGTAATCACTATATTAATTTTGAATGGTGTTATTAATATATACATATACATACGTATATATTGTATATAATACATTTGTGTATATGTATTATCCATCTATATATGTATATATCAGGGATGAGAGTAGTTGGAAAGTAAAAAAGAGGAAATTCAAGAATAAATGAATCTATACACTGAGTGGCCAAATTATTATGACCACCCCTTCAGTCGTCTGCTTCCATACCCTATACGGCGCAATGTGCGTCGAACAGTACGTTCAGAGACATTCACAGTTGCTCCTTGATTAAGATCACTTGCAATTTGTCGCACTGTTGCGCTGCACAACCCTGGCCAGTCTTCTCTCTGATCAAGCATTCAGTACCCTGTGACGGGGCCTCCCTGGCCGAGCGGTATCGCCGGTCCAAACGCTCTGTTAAGCGTGGAGGTAGCGGGTTCGAATCCCGCCGTAACCCTGGATGTATTCTTTGTGATGTCTTTCTCTGAATTGTTCTATCTGTATTTTCTACTTGACAATGACTTATAAGCCTATATTGAGCACACAAGTCAGCAAATGTATGCAATTTCAATAAAATAAAATAAGTACCCTGTGACGACCACAAGTCTGACGTTGAGATCCGGTTTTTTGCTTGATTGTCCATTCTTTGTACACATTAACAACTGCTGCTCTAGAACACTTCACAAGTGCAGCCCTTTTGTGATGCTCGTTCCGACGCATCTCGCACCCACAATCATTCCACGTTGAAATTCAGTTAAATCACTTTTCTTTCCCATATCTGAGCAAGCAACGCAGTATAACTGATGACTCACTTGTCCAGCATTCCCGTATTATGGTTATCTTGCCCTCTAGCGGCAAAGCTGTGACGCAATAACTCATTTGCATAAAACTCTGAGGTGGTCATAATAATTTGGCCACTCAATGTATATACAGAAATTTGACAAAAAAGTGCAATTTTTAAACTTGTAAACCATGTGATTATAAATCCCGATGATTAATTTTAAAATTGCATGAATATATAAATATGAATCACATGCATGATTTTAAATTAAGAGAATATGAATCCCGAAATGAGGCTTTTAAATCACGTGAATATGAAACTCTATATAGAATTTAAAAAATGCGAAAATACAAATCACGATGCGTAATTTTTAGATCACGTAAATACGAATCACGATGCGAAATTTTTAAATAGCGCGAATACGAATCCCACTGTCTAATTTTTAAAGCACGCATAAATAGGAAAATCGATGTTCGATATTACAACCGCAAAAACGAATCACGACATTGAATTTTAAGCTCGCGTGAATACGAATCGTTACATAGGGTTTTAAAAGCGCGTAATTACAAATCGCGATATTGGATTTTTAAATATCGTAAGTAAGAATCGCAATGTACAACATTTAAATCGCCTGATTAAGAATCGCAACGATCAACTTTTAAATCAGGTAAATACGATAATCAATGTTTGAGGGAGGAATGAGGACTTCAATACTTTCGCTTCGCGGAAAATTTAATTTGTCATAAAATATTTTAACTTGTGCAAAAAAAAATTTCCGCGGAAATTAGCGGGAAAAATCTGAAAAAAAAGTGGATATCCGAGAAATAATCACATCCCTGATATATATACATTTGTAATCATTATATTCATTTTGAATTATATTATTAATATATCAGTCTAACCTCGATATCTCGAACTTGAAAGGAGAGGAGAAAAAATTCGAGATATCGAAAATTGCATGTTATCGATGGTAGAATAAAGAAAAATGCTCTTTACATACCTTATTTACTATTCCATATTTATTCTAAAAACACTTTTTACGCTTTCATTTAAAAAAAAGATTCAATTGTTGTTTGCTTTAGAGATGTGTAAGAAAGTTCGTCTATAACACTTTCTAAGTGGACTAGAGCTTTAAATGTCTCCTCTGACATATTCGGCTGTCTCTCAATAAATCTCCTTACAGTGTCCACTGCAGAAAGTGCTTGTTTGTTAGTAACATTGGACGGTAAATCTTAGATTTCCTCATCCTCTTCTTCTGATGGTTCACAAGAAGCTTTCGTTTGAGCGATGATATCATTATCATCCCACTGACCACACACTGTTACTGCATCATCTACGTTTACAAAGTCATGAAATTCGATGTTATCAAGCTTCATGAGTCCGGTCAATCTGTTAAAATCATTTTCGGTGTAGTTTTCAGCAGAATTAACGATATTGATTGTTTGACTACTTTCGTGATCTTTAATGAATCCAGACTTCTTGAAGCCATTCATTATCGTAGAGGAAGACACATCATTCCATGCCTTGTAAGCCATTCTTAAATTTTTTTTTTTGGAATATTTTTTTTTAATTTTAGAAAAAAAATCTACACTATTTATGAAAAAAAATTCAAGTTATTGAGGGATTAGAAAAAAAAATCGTGAAATCAAGTTTTTTTTAACATTGAGTGTATAGGAAATTTAAAGGGAATTTTTTTCTTCTTCGAGACATCGAAAAATTCGTGAAATCGACGTTCGACTGAACATACATATATATTGTATATACAGAGTTGCACATGCGAGTTCAATAATCTCCCCGAACCCAGCTCAGTAGACGTTCGTACGGACTCACAAGTATTTCTTCAAACATGTAAAATGATTGGCGATTTCATACACAATGGACCGACGGTTGGATTGTGGTTGATTGTCGAAATGAGTTGCGGTCGAATGAATTGTAAAAACGTTGAATAGAACAATGTGAAAAGCACGTTTTGCATAATACATACAAAGTATCTGCTACATTTTAGATTTTCAAATTCATGACTAATTAAAAGAACTTTTGATGACTTAACGAAGTTACTAGTTTCTCCTGACAAAAACAGAACAATACATTTAAAAAGCATTATAATACATTCATTGAAATGATAGGTTAACCAAAACAGTTATACTCTGCATCTTCATATTTAGAGATTTTAAATTTAAAAAACAGAGGAAAAAAAAAGAATTGAAACAATAAAATAGCCACAAAAAAAAATAGACAAGCAAATAATTTTTCTTCTTTTTTTGCAGAATTATATTCTAAAGATACTTTTCTTGTTCATCGGAAAGGAAAGAAATACTTCTGATTTTCCTGTTCTCATTTCGGAATTTAAAAAAAAAAAAATTCGCCACTGACTGGGTTGCTTCAGCTAGAATTTTAAATTGATAAAATAAAAAAATAATAAAAATTCCGAAATCACAGAAGTTGAAAAAATAATTCACTCTAGAAATCATGTTTTTCCTTTCATTTTATGAAAGAACACCATAATTTTTAAAGAACATGATAAAAACATTTTATATTTTAATCAAATATGACTGTGAGTGGGGATTTTGTTACAAATTCAGATATTCAGAAAACCATGAAATTAGGAGGGGTAAAATTCATTTTGAAAATTCGGTGACCTAAATATATGACTCTCCATGATATTTTTTAAAAAAAATAGTTAAAATCATGACATTTCATGACAAATTTTGTTCGATACCGAATTTCATGACTTTTCAGGTGTGTGGATACTCTATACATAGCACAAGTCGACACGGTAAAGAAAACAATCTCATTTTCGAAACGGTCAAATTAAGCACTTTTTAAAAACACCCAATGAAAAAAAGTCCCTTTAAGTGTTTCGAAATAACGAAAATAAGCATCTTTAAGCACCTTTTTAAAAACGTTACTCACAATGTATAATATAAAAATATTGAGAATGACTCTTTATTTTTGGACAATAATTGTTTATGTACACAAATGAAAGAAAAACAATGCTGATGATATGATTATTTACAGAAAAAAACATTCCGCAGTTATTTTATTTTCCTTTCCCTCCTTTGGTGAGATGTGCTGTCTTAGGTGGACCAGTAAATCTCGCTTAGAAACAACATCGACTGAGCAGAGCTCGCAGCGGATGAGTTCGAAATTTCTGCTCCTGCAAACAAATCAAAACTCTTTAAGTAACAGTTACTCAAAATTACTCTTTTATCGAGTTTGAACTCGAAAGGGAAAAAGTTTCGACAATTGTGTCAAACTGAATTACTTGTTTAACGAAGAAATAGCTTACCTTCAAACTTAATTTAATAACTTAAAAACAAATTATAATAATTTATAATTATTAAATTTATTATAATTATTGATAATTATATTTAATAATAATTTAACAAACTTAATTGTGTCACAGAGTGAAAAACCCTGATGTTCAAAAAATTGATATTAATTTATATATCATACATATTTCATGTTTAACATAACTTTTTGAACTAACATTCATATTGACAAATGAAGAATATGACACCTTTTCAGTAACTACTGAAGAATATGACACCTTTTCAGTAACTAATGAAGAATATGACACCTTTTCAGTAACCAGGGGTCTGTCCAGACATTTTGTGAAAGGTCCGTTTTTCGTGAAATTGTGAAAAAATTACTCACATTTTTTCAAACAGGGTCCGCTTTTATGAATTTGTGCAAATAGGGTCCGTTATTGCAAAAAAAAAACTTTTTCAAGGAGTTCTTAAATTGCAAAGATATACAAGATTATGCTCAACACTGTAAAATTATAATTAAAAAACTTAAATTTTAAAAAATAAACAACAATTGCTGCTTCTAAATTAGAGATGCAACACACAAATATTTGGTATTTAGCCTATACTGCTGAACGCAGAATATTCATTTCGGACGAATAATGGAGGAATCGTCTGCCGAAGACAAAACTTAATTCGTTTACATCCATCTTTCTTGTTTTCTGCCCTGGAAAGTGTTTATTCGATTAACAAAATAATAATGAAGAAAAACAAATTTGTGAAGGGTCCGATTAAAAGAAAAATCATTTTGTGAAGGGTCCGTTTTTAAGTTAAAATATTTTGTGAAGGGTCCGTTTTTATGAAAAGATATTTTGTGAAGGGTCCGTTAACGGACCCAAATTTCTTCTAAACAGACCCCTGGTAACTACCAAAAATTATGACATCTTTCACAGTAACTAATGAAGAATATGACTCCTTTTAATTCAGAAAAAAAAAAATTTTACGTTCTAGAAGAATCACGATATATTACGCGTCGATACAAATCGTGATATTGGATTTTGAAATCCCGTGAATCGTAATTGCGATGTACGATTTTCAAATTGCGTGAATACGAATCACAACGCGTAGCTTTAAAACAGGTGAATACCAAAATCAATGTTTGATATTAAAATCACGTAAATAAGATTAACAATATTAGCAGATTGCAAAGCACAAATACAAACTGTGATATTAGACTTTTAAATCCCGTGAATCGTAATTGTGATGTACGATTTTCAAATTGCGTGAATATGAATCAGAACATGTAGCTTTAAATCAGGTGAATTCCAAAATCAATGTTTGACATTAAAATTGCGTGAATGAGAATCGCAATATTAGAAGATTCCGGCGCAGTTCCAATCAAATAAAATAGCGAAAGAATGGCATAAGACTTGATTCTTCACGGAAGAATGTACGTAAATGTTGCGTTAACGGGATAAGCGGAATTCTGCGATACTCGTGCAAAAATCGCATGCCCAGCTTCTAGTTTTTATTCCGGCTGTTTAATGATGATTTACAAGATCTATAATATTTACAGAGCTCATTCTAGACAGGGTAAACAGGGCGCAGCACCCTGCTGCCCTTTTATTTAAAAGAATCAACCCTGTTGCCCCTGATGTAATAGACTCCACACCCTTTTTGTCCTTTCTTTCCTCAACCTTTCTTTATTTTTTCCCCTAACTCCACAATGGATTTCTTAAACTTTTGTTATTTTCAACTCTTTTGATTTAGTTTGTCATTGCTGTCAATACATAGATTTATATGGGAAAGGAAAAATAGCCAGCACACCACCTTGTTGCACTTGTCTTTAAAAGTTTGCAGTTACTTTCACTATCATTAAATCATAATTATTATTAATCATTTTAATTATTAAATCATAACTACAGACACTTAAAAACATACTTTGTTATTTTATTAATATATGCATGCCTTTTAAATACATTACTAAGCTAATTAGGTCATTAACTCGATATACATGTTAATTTATTAATAAAAATTAGTAATTTATGATTGCTTTGCTACTTTTAGTAAAGTTAAAAAATAATTCTTTTACTAATTTACAATGTTTTTTAATAGAACGTGTAAAGCCCATATAAAGAAATTATTGCCTTTTTAGAATAATAATGCCCTTTTTTTAAGCTTTTGCACCCTGCCCTTTTTTCTGCCTAGAATGAGCTCTGATATTATATAATAAATCAGAAGATCATAAAGACACAGTTTGTATCTATATATATATATATACGTTTAGAGTGAAAAGAAAAGGCATACAGTGGGTGATCGGTTAACGAACATAATCCGTTCCAAGGCAATGTTCGCTATCCGAATTGTTCGTTAACCGATCATCGACTCACCATAGACTTCTATGTGAAATCGATTAATTCGTTCTGGAGACCCTAAAAATTAAATTTAAAAAAATTTATAATTTCTTATTAAGTTTTTTAAAAAATAATACATACATATAGTTTTGCAGATTAATCAGTCCTTTTCATTTTTTGCTTATGGAGCGTTGAAGAACATGTCCAATGTCGATTGCTTTTCTCTCTTTTTCTGGATTTTCCGGAAGTTATTAATAGCATTGTCTTTGTAAAAATCCTCAACCCTACTGACATCAGCTTAGTTTGGGTGCCATTCTAAGACCATTGCTCTGACATCCTTCCACTTTTTCAAAAGATCTTTAACGGCAGATGTCGGCATTGGTATCCTCTTTCGTCTAAATGTATCCTCTTTTGTTCAGAAGGAGATACATTTCGTTGTGTTTCTTGGTGTTCTTCATTCAAAATTTCTTGGAGTTCTTCTGTCTTCAGTTAATCTACATGTCCCATTATGAGCTCTTCTATGTCATCCTCGTTCACCTCCAATTCCAGATCTCTAGCAGTTGTCAAAATTTCATCCATAATTTCAGGGGTGTCTCCCTGATCACCTCCGTCACCTTGAACGAAGGATGGACACAGCTTCCGCCAAGCAGAAATCAACTGTCACTGTGTGACTTCTGACCACGCCTTTTGAATGATACGAATAGCTTCAAGAATGTCAAATTTTTCTTTCCAAAACTTTTTTGAAGTCATTGTTGAGGAGAATTGGCTTGCTTCAAAACACCGACAAAACAGCGCGCGAGTGTACAATTCCTTGAAAGCCGCGATAACTTCCTGATCCATCGGCTGAATCAGCAAAGTCGTATTCGGAGGTAAAAACTGAACTGTCAGCCAGGGAAAGTCTTTCAACAAATTATCTTCAAGATCCTTTGGATGTCCTGGTGCAATGTCCAACACGGCAAGTCATTGGTATCAAGGTAGTCCTTGATGCTCGGGGCATAAACTTCAAATAGCCATTCTTTGAAAATATACTGCGTGACCCATGCCCTCTGATTCGATCTCCACATTACTGGCAGTTTGTTCTTGATTATGGAATTTTTTTTGAATGCCCTGGGATTCTCAGAGTGGTAAACGAGAAGTGTTTTAAGCTTTATAATAATAATTATTTAATGTCCTCTAGATTTAAATTCATTGTTAATTCAAGTTTCATTTAGTAATTATCAATACTAAGCATGCTTTAAATATTTCTCTTTTCAGTGATCTTATTTTGTATGCAAAATGATAACAAATGTTTAATAGTACCTTTTTTCAGGCAGAGAAGTGTTCGTTAGAATTAGTTTTGTTCATTATCCGTTATCCGAACACAAAAAATCTTTCTTGAAAGTGTTCGTTAACCGATTTGTTCGTTAACCGATCACCCACTGTATTTTTGAAGTAATGTATTGAAATACCACAATTCTATAAATGCCAACCTGGAAGTCCTAAAGTGAAGGTGAGACAATTTTATTTAAACTGTTACATAATACAGGGTGCGTAGCCAAATCTTTCAACAAAAAATAAGCACCTTTTAAGTACTTTTTAAGCACTATATACATAAAGAAAATAATTTTCAAAGACTTTACATGATCATGATAAGATAACTAGTTTCTGACAAAGAACTCTTTTCTTGATTATATTAGCCACCATAAAAAAAAACAAGAGATTTTCCGGTTCAATTTCAGACGCTGGAAAATGAAGCCTGAAATTGAGAATATCGCGCAAAATGCAGCAGAGTTGCACACGAGAGAGCAATAATCTCACTGAACTCAGCTCAGTGGATGCACAAACGGACTCACAAGTACTTCATCTAACATGTAAAATGATCGACGCTTTCATACGCTATGAGCCGAGAGTACAGCGAAATAGATTGCGGTTGAATGAATTGTAAAACGTTGCATAGAACATTGAGAAAAATCACGCTTTTGCATAATATATGGCGAAAATCGACAGGGTAATCTCATTTTGTAAAAGGGAAAATTGAGCACTTTTTAAAAACACCCAATGAAAAAAAGCACCTTTATGGGCTTTTTAAATAACGAAAATCGAAAATAAGCACCTTTAAGCATTTTTTAAAAAAAGCAACGCACCCTATTATAAAAGCCAAAATTACAGCATAACCAACAAGATTTCCCCCTACCAAATCATTTTTTAAAAGGTTTCTAAGATCTTTAAATTGGATGATAAGAAGAACAATGGCATTGTTTAAATTTGAATGAAAAAAATTCATACATTTTTTCTCTTATTAATGCTTTTTAAAAATAATATTTCTATTGAGTAACTTTCAGAAACATTATTAAAATTTATCAAATTGTGTTCTCCATTGATCTTTCTTTTTAGTGCAAAGAGAAGTAACAGTTTTACCAGTTTGGTTCGCAATTGGCTAAATATGAGTCTATAACAGGGTGCATAGCCAGTTTTTCAAGAAAAAAAAAGCACATTTTAAGTACTTTTCAAGCACTCAAAAAATATTTTTAATCACATTCAAAAAAAAAAAAAAAAAAAAAAATCATAATTAGGATTTGTGCAGTAATAAAAATTATTCTTTATATCTTTTAAAGTACTTAATTTGCAAACATAAAATCAATAACATTTTCAAAAATTTGACATAATCATGATGATATAACTAGTTTCTGATAAATATTGCAGAGA
Source organism: Parasteatoda tepidariorum (assembly GCF_982258835.1). Taxonomy (NCBI): domain Eukaryota; kingdom Metazoa; phylum Arthropoda; class Arachnida; order Araneae; family Theridiidae; genus Parasteatoda; species Parasteatoda tepidariorum. The sequence continues at coordinate 95,547,108 of NC_141765.1, read as the reverse complement.
AAATTACGAAAATAATGCATTTTTTTTGTAATTTAGAACACCAATCGATATGGCAAAGAAATAATCTCTCTTTAAAAGATAGAAAATTAAGCACTTTTTACAAACACCGATGAAAAAAAGCACCTTTACGGCCTTTTAAAAAACATAAATCAAAAATAAGCACCTTTAAGCACTTTTAAAAAATGCCACGCACCCGTATAAGAATGTGCACCGAAGAACGGATATTGGGATGTCTAGATTTTGTAATATTGGTTTTAGAATGGCCTATGTAGGGCCTACAAAGGCTAAATAATGGATATAAAATATCAGGATAATCTGAAAATTCTACATCGGGCCGATATTGGAAAAATAAAGGCCTCTCGAGCCGTTACTGAGCTGAAATTCATGACTATTGGCCCAAGTTATTTTGCTGCTAGGGTTTATTCATTTTTCAACATGAGCATACACCCATAACAAATTAATATGCAGTCAAACTTATATATAACAAACTTCCATTTTTCGAATTTTTTCAAGGAACCAAAAACATTTCGGATATTTTTTCATAAAATAACTTCCAAAAGAGAAATGAGTTTTCTATTTAAAGAACTTTACTTTGAGATCCACTTTCCCTATTTCCCAAAATATTTCCGAACATTTTAAACTTGTTAACTCATTTTATGGGGGAAATGACCTTGAATTAATTTTCGAAGCCACTGCTTTATGAAGTGTATTACTGTTTTCTCTAAAAATTATTTTAGAGAAAGCAGTAAATTCCCTTTTTGTTTGCATTTCAAACGAAAAACTCAGTTTAAATGAACAGATTTAATCCGTAGAAACTTAACTTAAGAACGCATGTGGTAATGTATGTTTAAAATTACTTTTATAATAAATGCACCTATAATTTTATACATAAATTTACCCTTTTCTTAGTTGAAAATGTATATAGCATGATTGTGTAACACTGGATAATGTTTTGCTCTATTCTTGCTTTCCATGCAGATTTAATTTATGGTTAAGATTTATAAAATAAATAGTAGATACTAGTTTACAAGATAAAAGTGCTTCATTTGCTATTTTTATTATGTCTGGTGCTTATGAATTTAAAATCTGTTTTGTGTCGTTTAAGTTTTTCAAAAGGGGATTTTCTATTTAAAGTATTTTCCATACAACGAACGTATAATCAGGATTTAGCGACTTCATTAAATAGAGGCCCGACTGTAAAACGACTTGCTAAATGAGATGATCATAACCAAAGGAATAGAAACAACACAAAGGACTCACGTTAAGTCTTCGACGACTGAATACAGATGATCCAACATTCTTTGCGTCCCCTTGGAGACAACAAGACTGGGAGGTTTCAATAATGGCAGGACGTCCGGATGATCGGCACTTTCGCTGAACGAAGTCTCCAGTAGCAAATGAGATTCCACCTGGTCCCACAGATGAGGATTTCTACTATGTTCAGGTTCTTTGGGCTGCCTCTCAAGTAGCCTTGAAAAAAAAATCAAATAATTTAATACCTTACAATGAGCAATAATTGAAGTCCTGGGGGTCACAGTAACTTTGCAAAAATTTTTTTAAATAAAGGTATAATCATTCGTTTTGTGGATGCTTTAGATGCTCATTTAACTTATAATCAATACTTTATCTTAAAAAAATAAGAAATATTTTTGATTTTTTTTTTAAATTTTAAAAAAATTCAAAGTTTTTAAATCCCTAAGGCTTTTTTATTTTAACATATTTCAAAATAAATTTTTTTTCCTTAGTGCTTACGATATTCATCTTAACAATTTTGTGCATTCATTTGCTGATATATCAATTAGAATATTTTTTATTGATTATTTTGTAAAAAAGTAGAAAAAAATGGTTAAAAATTCTTGTTAGGTATATATAACATGCTGCAAAAATTGTAGTACTACCTCATGAAATGCTTATTCCATGCACAGTTTAACTAAGTGCATTATACTTAAGGTAAAAGAGTTTACTTCAAAGCGTTATCTTAAATAAAAAAAATTCCTTAGGGATTTAGTTGAGATTAAAACACAAAATTATCATCTATGAGAAAAAGAACTTTAAAGTCCGTCTGCTGAGCAAATTTCTGTTTTAGGGCAATCTAAAATCATTTGCAACCTTTTTAAAAATGTAGATAGAGAGATGATTTTTTTTCCAGGGCATTTGAAATAATTTGAAGTTTTATAATAACCAAAAAATTTTTTCTCTTGATATTTTGGTCATTTTTTGGGTACTTAAAGTTCAAATAAATACAGTTGAACCTCATTAACGCGAAATATCGCTTTACATGATACACATGTTTCGTCCTGTGAGTCAGCAATCAATTATTATTCTATTTTACATATTTAACATAAAATTTTAAAGCTGATTATCACTTACAGGGTGGCCACTCAAATCAGATTTCAAATTTCCCAGATTTTTCCAGTAAGAATCTTAAAATTTCCAGGTCAGCGTGCTATTTTTTTTTTTTTTTTATCATTAATTGTAGGTAGGTACAAAAAATAAAAATGTGTCAATATTATGAAGTATTTTATTTAAAATGTTATTCTCAATACATCATATTGAATAGATGTGGAGGAAATAATACATTTAGTTTTGTAGAATATGTTGCTTTTAATGAATAATTTTTTTTTTAAATTGTTAAGTAGTTTTTGTACAAAATGTACCAAATAGCTATAACAGAGTTACCCTTGGATAAGTCCTGTTAAAAAAAAAACTTGGGTAAGTACTGTTTAAAATATTTTCATTGAGCAAAAGAAAATAATTCCATGTGATTATACATCAATAAATTTTTACATTTATTTACATTTCAATATAGAGCCATTTTATGCTGCATTTGATCCAAACAGTGCTCTTTATAAAATACACTGATACAATTTTCTTTAAACCAATATCCAAAGTCAAATGTTTAAATAATGTTGTTTGTTTTGAATTAGCATTATTATTTTAAGAGATATCCAGTATTTGTAAATTTTGCTTTTATCGTCCAGTGACCGAGAGAAGTCGCATAGAAAAATCTGAAACCCATATGTACAAAAATAAGTTCCTTCTACATTCCACGTAGCTTTTGTCCATAAATTATTTTTCATTCAATAGTTATAGCCGTTTGTAATCGCTACATTCATTTTGAAATACACTGCGCAATACAATCCCCCTTTTAAGCTTGGACAATTTCATTTCTTACACCAATAATGTAAAAAAAAAATTACTATTGCCCTGTGATAACTAGTGTTCTGGCTTGATTGATAGATAGATAGATAGATAGATAGATAGATAGATAGACAGATAGACAGATAGACAGATAGACAGATAGATAGATAGATAGATAGATAGATAGATAGATAGATAGATAGATAGATAGATAGAGAGAGAGAGAGAGAGAGAGAGAGAGAGAGAGAGAGAGAGAACATTTTTTTATAGTTTATTCCTTTCTTTAAAATCTAATAATTCAGGGTTGCCACTCAAATCTGTAAAAGAAATTCTGTGTGTTTTCCCCCTTACATATTATAAACAATATCTGGGTGGGCAGCGAAATCTTTCAACAAAAAATAAGCACCTTTTAAGTACTTTTTACGCACTCAAAAAATTTTTTTTTAAAATTTTCACTATACACATTAACAAAATGCAAAATAATTTTCAAAGACTTTATATGATCATGATAAAATAACTAGTTTCTGACAAAGAACTCTTTTTTCTTGATAATATTAGCCATTAAAAAATGATCCAGAGATTTTTCGGTTTGATTTCAGAGGGTGGAAAATGAAGCCAGAAATTGGTAATATCTTGCAAAATGCAGCAGGGTTACACATGAGAGTGCAAGAATCTCATCAAACATGTAAAATGATTGGTCCAACGAATCATATTCCAATGGTACGCCGAAATGGATTGTGGTTGAATGAATTGTGAAAACGTTGAATAGAACAATGTGAAAAGCATGCTTTTGCATAATAATACATGGCAAAAATAGACATGGTAAAGAAAAAAATATAATTTTCGAAAAGGAAAAATGAAGCACTTTTTAAAAAAACCCCATGAAAAAAAGCACCTTTACGGGCTTTTAAAATACTGAAAATCGAAAATAAGCACCTTTACACACTTTTTAAAAGCACTACATACCATGAATAGATTGAGAGAAAATATACAATCATTGTGCTCTAGTCCGAAATTATAAAACAATTTGTCATAATAAAGAAAGGATAACGAAACTGAGTAACTAAAATGGATTAAAAAAATTCCAACATTCCAAAACTCTTGAGGCATAACTCTTAACTCTTGAGGTTTCAAGTTCCTGAATAGGAACATCCAATTGACAACACTCAGAAACGATTAAGAATAATAGAAGAACTTTGAAGATGCACCTAATGATGGTCGGTTAAAAAAAAAATTCGATATTTTTTAATCCCCAATTGCTTAAATTACGATATTATGAAAAATGGATGAATTCTCTGACAATGATAATTCTCAGGGCTTACGAATCCAACATTTTACTTTTAGACACTAGCTTTTTTCAATTTTTGAATTTTCATTCCAGATTCTAAACTTAACAGGATCCAAGTTCAGAAAAAGATTTATACTTGTTTATTATTTTATTTTGTTTTTAGTTTCAAAACGCAATATTCTTATAAGGAGTGGTAAAACTTTGTAGCGTTTTTAATTGAATGTTACCATTTCTTAATATTTAAGCTGCTTTTTTTAAATAATGCGTTAAAAAAAACCAGATCACTCAAATTTGGATTCTATTAAATGTTTTATAAGTCTCTTTGGAATCATTTAATTGCACCAATAATAGAAGTATTTTTGGAGGAATTAGAAAAAATGGTGTGTGGCTTAGAAAATCAAATCTAGAGCTTTATCACTCGTATAATGAACCTGACATTATTAACCTTATTAAACGACAAAGAATAAAATGGGCAGGTCGCCTTATTAGAATGGACGAAGATTGTACCACAAAAAGAGTTTTCAATGCTAGACCAGTTGGCACATGAAAAAGAGGCAGGCTGAATTTGAGATGGATAGATGGCCTAGAGAAAAACCTTTCGGTCTTAAAAACTAAAAATTGGAAAACACTTGCAAAAAAAAGGTTAGCTTGGAAAAAACTTCTTGAGAAGGCCAAGGCCCATCCTGGGCTGTCGAGCTATTGATGATGATGAATAATAAATATTTATACAAGTTTATTTGGGCGAATTATGAATTATAGTAGTAGTCCAGACAAAGCTTGATGGTTTTTGTACCTTTTCTCCCACTAGCAACAGTTAATTATGTTTATAATTTACTAAATTATAATTTACAAAATTCTTCCGATTATTTTTTAAATGATTAAATTTAGCTTAACTATTTTTCTACTTTATAATTGAATAATAAATAGCTGTATTTTAATCGTTCACATATTTCCATTTCACTTTTTTATTAGTAAAGGGGATATATTTTTCTTTTTATTTCCCTTTCTTCTGTTCACTGATATGCAAAAGCACAATGCATTTAGTCTCCTCGTAAATCAAAGAGAAATCGAAACCAGCATGCCACTGCTTTATGTTTCATTGACAGCAGCTTATCGAAAAACGATTCTTTCGAACACACAGGAGAAAATGAAACATTTGTCCTTTTTCTGCCCCCTCTCCACATTCTCCTCTACTCGAATTCAAGGATGAGCCAAATTTTCACTTTTTTTCAATTGTTCCAGTTAGCGAAATGTTTTCCCGTTTCCTGAATACCGGATAAATGGTTCTGTACTGTAGTTTAGTACAGCTGAAATATCTTCCATAAATATCCCCATCAGGGCGCGTAGCCAGATTTTTCAACAAAAAATAAGCACCTTTTAAGTACTCCTTAAGCACTCAAAAAATATTTTTAATCACTTTAAAAAAAAATCATAATTACAGTCTGTGCAGTAATTAAAATAATTTTTTTCTATCGTTTAAAGTTCAAAATTTATAAACATAAAATCAATAAAATTCGAAAACATTATCACCAACTTCATATAATCATGATAAAATAACTAAATTCATATAAAAAAAATTCAGAGAAGTTATGAAAATCATGCATTTTTTTTTTGTAATTTAGAAAGACAGTCGACATGGTGGTGTTGATCTTTCAGTTTACATAATATACTTGCAAAGTAACACTAACAGGGGTCTATTTATAAGAAATTTGGGTTCGTTAACGGACTCTTCACAAAATATCTTTTCATAAAAACGGACCCTTCACAAAATGATTTTTCTTTTTATCGGACCCTTTAAAATTTTTTTTTATCTTCATTGTTTTGTTAATCCAATAAACCCTTCCAAGGGCAGAAAACAAGAAAGATGGATGTAAATGAATGAAGTTTTGTCATCGGCAGACGACTCTTCCATTATTTGTCCGAAATGAATATTCTGCGTTCAGCAGTATAGGCTAAATACCAAACATTTGTACCGTATATTCCGGCGCATAAAGCGCCCCGGCGTATAATGCGCACCTGTAATTTCTAATACTTTTTTAAAATTTTGTGGGTAAAAAATGTCTGACAAATCTGTCCTGGTTGCGTAAGAAAACCAGAAAGCCTTTTAGTGTGGGACATGTTTAGATCCCACCTTACAGATAATACAAAAAAATTCTTGAAAGAATGTAACACCGACATGGCAGTTATTCTGGGCGGATTAACACCATTAGTTCAGCCATTGGACGTCTGCTTAAACAATCCATTTAAAGCCAATTTAAAAAAACAGTGGAACACTTGGACGTTGGAGGGTGTGAAAACCTTTACGAAAGGAGGACATATGCGTCATGCAAGTTTGGAAACAGTGTGCAAATGGATATTAAAAGCATGGGATGAAATTAAGCCTGAGATAGTTAAAAAATCATTAAAAAAATGCAGCATTTCAAATAATCTGGATGGATAAGAAGATGACTGTTTATTTATGGATGAGGGTAACACACATGATGAAGACGAAACAGATTGTGATGACGTGCCTGAAGAAATAACGGAAAACGAATATAATGAACTATTTATGTAATAACGAAAATAAATAAAGTATATAGGTAAAGGTATGTTATTTCCTTAAAATAAAGGTATTTTTCTAAATTAAAATTTTTTTAATCTATAATTTTTTATATTCGGCGTATACCGCGCACCCGTACATTCCAATGTTATTTTTTGTATTAAAAGTGTGCATTATACGCTGGAATATACGGTATGTCGCATCTCTAATTTAGAAGCTGTTAATTTTTTTAATTATAATTTTACAGTGCTGAGCAATAATCTTGTATCTATTTACAATTTAAAAACTCCTAGAAAAAGTTTCATAAAAGCAGAACCCTGGTTATAAGAATGCGAGTAATTTTTTTCACAAAAACCGGACCTTTCACAGAATGTCTGGACAGACCCCTGACTAAGGAAAATTAATGTGGTACAATTGTACAGTGAAGAATAAAAATTGTAACTCTAAACTACTTTAATCTAACATTCAGAAATCTTTCTTACTAATATTGAAATCTAATGATCTAAAAGCGTCTGAAAAATAGAATTTATTTCTATTTATAGCTTTTATTTAAGAAAAAAAATGATAAGTTAAAGTTCTATAGACATACATTATTTAACAAAAATTTTGATTAAAATAAATATATTACTGTCATGTCTTCTCTAACATTATAATTTCAGTTATTTTTATTCTTTTTGTTCTTAAACTTACATCTTCTGAATTGCTACATACTTCAAAATGCTTGAATTAGCAATTCACAATTATTTTATACTTATATACTCTATAACCTTTCGTTTTTATTTGGCATTAAAAGATAATTTTATCAACAAAAAAAAAAGTTATAGAACATTTGCAAGCCAGTGTTATTATAAGTATTTAAATTTTCATGAAGTAATCATAAATTAAAGACATAATAATGTATACAAAAGAGAGGCGATTCAAAGTAACTCACTTTTCTGCTTAAAGTGTGGACATCGTGTGTGTTTTCGGACTTCCAAGAGACTTGAACATCGTTTGAGACATTTTCAAACACTGATCCTTCCATGTTGCCATAGAGACTTGCCTTCTCTCTCACCTCATGATTTTGCTGCACGTGTGGAAGGAGACAATAATTAGTGATCAGAAAGTTTTTCAGCCAAATTTTTTCAACAAAAAATTAGCACTTTTCAAGCACTCAAAAAATATTTTTAAGCATTCTAAAAAAATATCATAATTAAGATACATGTACTAATAAATTTTTTTTTTCTTCCTGTTGTTGAAAGTTCCTCATGCAACGAAACATTATCAAAATGCAAGATAATTTTCAAACACTTTACATGATCATGATAAAATAGCTTGTTTCTGACTAAGAAATCTTATGCCACGAAATTATACACAATTTTAAATACATTCAATATGAAAGTGGCTCATTCTATTTTTTTAAATTAATTATTTTATTTAATCATGAAAAAAAATTTAATTCAAAATTATAATTCAGGGGTTGTTCAGGCCAAATTTACTACCGTTAAGCGGTACCTTCACAAATTCAACTTTAGGAAAAACGGTAGTTTCACTAAATACTTTTCATTAAAATATTATTTTTGTATCCCATAAGAAACGATAAATCCATATTTTTGTGTTGATTTTTTAATATAATTTTTAATTTTCACAAAATTGGTATGTCTCAGAAAAAGTTAGATAGACCCCTGTAATTATTTCAACTATAATTTGAAAAAAGGTTATAGAGTGTATTTTTTAGATTTAAAAAGCTGTTTATAAAAGCATGTTCAACAAAACATTCAAAAGATTAATATTATTGATCTTTGCAAATCTCTTGTAAAATGCAGCAGAGTTGCAGAAGAGGGCGGTCAATAAATGCACATGCGAAATAGCACATATTTCCTGAAACATGTAAAATGATTGGCACTTTCAAACGCTATGGACCAATGGCACGCCGAAATGAATTGCAGTTGATTGAATTGAGAAAAAAATGAATAGAACAAAGTGAAAAACATGTTTTTTGAATAATTTATAGCCAAAATTGAAGAAAAATATCATTTTAGAAAAGGGAAAATGATACATTTTTTAAAAAACACCAAATGAAAAAAAAGCATCTCTAAGAGCTTCGAAAAAAGAAAAAAAAACGAAAATTAGCACCTGTAAGTACTTTTTAACAAGGTTACAAACATTAGCATTTTTTTTACTTGCTCGATTCAAGACAACTTCATTATAAATCTACATTAACTTTTGATAGCTTTTTCAACAGTTACTTTTCCAGGGGTGATTGTGAGCCCAAGTCAAAATTCCGGAAAATTCATTGAGTTTAAAAAAAAAAAAAAAGAACAGTTTAATTGAAAAATTAGAAAAAAAATTAAAAAAGTTTTTTTTTCCCTTTTTCTCACTATTTCTCAATTCACTTAAAAATATTTAAAATTTTACACATACCTATACCATTTACACATACCTGGAGAAGTATTTAAAATTTACAAATATGTCTCTTTCTTGAGTTTATGATTATAACTTTTATTAATCATGAATATGAGCTTATAAAGTAACTCTCTGGCTCTCCCTTACAAACAAATAAAATAAACTGTGTTTTCAAGTTCCACATTTGAAAAGTTGATTTCCGGAAACTTCTGTGATCAATGATTTTTATAAACGTCTGGACCTTCGATCTCCGGAAACTTCCGGATGACTGTTAGCGAAAATTCCAGAAATCCGGAGCACAATCAGCCCTGCTTTTCGTATTTTAGGTTATTTCCACATACAGGGTTGCCACCCAAATATGGAAAGAAAAATTCCCTGTGCTTTCCCTGTACATATTATACACAATATATTAATAGGAAACACACTATCAATGCGCTTTTGTGTGAGCTATATTGGGCTAACTATATTTATTAGTTTTAATTGTTGGAAAAACAGCTGAACATACTTAAATAATGCTATAGTAAATGATACAGTTTAGCATAGCTGAAATATCATGGTTAAATATCCCGCAGAATACGCTTTGAGTGGTCACCATTTTATAAAAGACAAAAATAAGAAATAAAATTCCTTACATAGTTTTTATCGTGTTCTTAAAAAATTATGGTGTTCTTTCAAAAAATGAAAGAAAACATCATTTCTAGAGCGAATTATCTTTTAAACTTCTGTGATTTCAGAAATATTGTTATTACTTATTTTTTTTACTTTATCAATTTAAAATTTTAGCTGAAGCAAGCCAGTCATTGGCGAATTTTTTTATTACGAAATTAGAACAGAAAAATCAGAAGTATTTCTGATTTTTCTATATCCAGTTTGTAAAGAAAAAAATCTTAATTCCCTGCATTTCCCCTGTTATTTTAGGTGATTTTTAAATTCCCTGTATTTCCCAGTGGACTGGCAACCCTGCCATAGTTTTAAAAATTCAGATATTTTTAATGCATTACCATTACTAGGACTGGTCAATACTTCATTTCATAGGAAAATATCGATGTTATAGCCAATCCGACAAAAAATATCCGATCCGATGTTCGGACTGGTAATTTTTCAAAGCATCGAAAATTAATATTTACCAGGATATGTGTGATGTTTCGTTGTCTATATGAGTGTCATTTCAGATAGTACAATGATGGTTTCAAGTGCATGGGATGAGCGCTTCTCCCGACCGTGAAATGGATGACCGCTATCTCGTGCAAAGAGCTTTTTTCCTTTTTTAAATATTGACAGTAATAAACTAAATTTAAGATGGGGTGACAGGGAAGTTATGTGCATTTTAGCGCCAGCTGTTCCTAAGTTTTCAATCTTTCTCAATTCATCAGCAAAAGTTTTTATGTTTCTGTTAATGATGAAGATTTTTATGAGTGATCTCAATGTGTATTTTTATATTCATAATTACTTATTTAATGACATAGGCAGTGACTGACTGATTTTGTCCCCCTCTTCCAGCACAAGTTATTCAATTTTTCACATTTATTTTCAATGCATCATTTTTTAATTTTCAATGCATCGTTTATTACAAGAATATAATTGCTTCAATTTATCAATCATAAAATGCAAGAATTCGAAATTACACAATACCAAATGCAAAATATTGGTGTAATGAAACATCGAAATGTATTGTTATATCGCAATGTTAGAGTGACGATACCAAAATCTTAACATTGCCCAGTCCTAACTATTACATTACGCAACATTTTAAAATTAAGCTTATTTAAAAGGATATTTATAAAAAGTATGCATCTAACTGAAGAGTTATTTTCAAATTAAACTCTTTCACGATAAAAAAAAATTTTTTTTTAGTGATAAAATTAAGAACTTTGTATACATTGGGTTTCTTAAAAGCTATTCAAATTTTTGTGAAATACAACATGTCTTTCTGTGATTTGTAACCTTTTTTTGGAGTGATGTAGTGCCTTTTTTTTTTTTTTTTTTTGTGGCCTGGCTTTTTTTAATGACCAGAATGAACCCAGAAAAAGTGTTTTACTACTATTAAAATTATTTTTGGGTCATCAAAGCCCGACTGTTAAATTTTAATTATAGTGAACATTATTCATAGATGCCAACAGGGATAGGAAGTAGATTCTACGAAACAATATAAATTTCATGCTAATTGTTGCATAATGTACTAAATTTTATCACATAGGGAATTTTAGGGATTTTTATAATCATCAAAATAGAAAAACTGCAATGTTTTCCATTCATGATTGATAATAAATGAACTTGAAATGTTATGCATAATTACTCATAATTTTGAATAGTAATAGGTATTTAATTTATCAAATATATTTAAAGATTTTTTAAATTGATTTCAAAAGGCATTTCTGAGGGGGGAAAAACCCGAACATTTTATAACAAAAAACTGATGCACTGATTTCTATAAATGAGGTTTGCTTCATTACGTATTAGTAATACTTATTTAAATATTCCAGCAAGCAAGCAATAATCTGTACAATAATTCAAATACACTCTATAACAAAAAAATCGTCGCACCAAGAAGCAATCATCCGATTGCTTTGAAATTTCGTATGCATGAATGTTTTGAACAGATATGGGTGGAATGATGCCGACTGGGGACGTATAGTCTTTAGTGACGAATCCCGTTTCCAACTGTGTCCTGACGATCATCGAATACGTGTCTGGAGACACACAGGGCAGAGGGGGGATCCTGCCTTCACTATTGCACGCCATTGCAATGTGAGAAGCACGCTTTTGCATAATACTTGGCGAAAATCGATAAAGAAAAGGAAAAAAATCTCATTTTCGAAAAAGTAAAAAATAAGCATTTTTTAAAAAACCCCAATGAAAAAAGCACCTTTTAAAAAACAAAAATCGAAAATAAGCACCTTTAAGCACTTTTTAAAAATGCTACGCACCATATAATTAGAAAAATATTATACAAATAATTCTTAAAAATCACATGCTTTAACACTGTTAAAAAAATCTGATCCTGGATGCGTAGAAAAATCAACAATCATTTCACAATATTTGCATTTAATCCCGCCTCGCTCAGACCCTAATATAAAAGCATATTGTGCCTTATAAAGTAATCGCTCTAACATTTATATACAACTCATTTATATACATAATATTTATATACAAAAGACTAGCCACAACTAGAAAAACCCTAGTGGCTGAGTGAGGCAAATCAAAGCAGAATGTAGTACTAAGTGCTATGAAGAAATGGCCAGGAACTTGTGTCATAAATCAGTATTCGTATGAAGAAAACAAGAATCCTGGTCATCGAGATGAGATGATGCGACAGGAGAGGTAAGAATTTTGGCATTATAGAAATAATCAGAGTAAAATGCCTTTCCAGGCGTTATGTAGGGGATGGAATTAATGCCCTTAACAAGGGAATCAAAAAAATGAATTAAATAAGATTCCAGGCATGAAAATGAGCTGAAGTAACTGGGGTGGAAATAATTTTAGCATTGACCAATTTATGCCAAATACAGCAATAAATGATTTATCGCATTCTGGTTAATGGACTTATCTACCACGTTATTTCAGTCTAAATTTTAAAGCACGTCTGGTTTATCCAATTTTCACCAACCGAATCAAAACAAAACGGTTTACAAAAGTAGCTCTAGCAAAACCGTATTTAAAATGTTCCAACTTTTTCAGGGGTCTGTCCAGACATTTTGTGAAAAGTCCGTTTTTGTAAAATTGTGCAAAAATGACTCGTAATTTGTGTATATAAAATAAAGGTTAAGTCACATTCTTTCAACCAGGGTCCTGCTTTTGCAAATTTGTGCAAATAGGGTCCTGTTATTGCAAAAAAAATTTTCAAGGAGTTTTTAAATTGTAAATAGATACAAGATTATGCTCAACACTGCAAAATTACAATTAAAAAAATCAAATTTTAAAAAATAAACAGCAATTGCTGCTACTAAATTAGAGATGCAACATACAAATATTTGGTATTTAGCCTATACTACTGAAAGCAGATTATTCATTTTGGACGAACAATGGAAGAAGCGTCTGTGGAAGACAAAACTTAATTCGTTTACATCCATCTTTCTTGTTTTCCTACCTGGGAAAGGTTTATTCGATTAACAAAATAATAATGAAGATAAACAATTTCGTGGAGGGACCGATGATTAAAAGATAAATTATTTTGTGAAGGGTCTGTTTTTTGTTTTTATGAAAATATATTTTGTGAAGGGCCCGTTAACGGACCCAAATTTCTTCTAAACAGACCCCTGTTTTTGTATACCTAATCATTAAATTTTTTTCAATCACTTATGAAATAAACTAATAAAGAATAATTGTTCAGATGGATACTTAGCTTTGGACAAATAAATTTTATAGTGAGTTAAAGTTTTACTAGAAAATGTAAAATTAGCATTCTTGGTTGAACAAACAGGTGGAATTGAAAAATGATACAGAAATAAAAAGTACGGAAAATTACGAAAATACCGACACGAACAATCACTTCAAAACAATTTTAATAATGAGCACTAAATCTATATATCTTTTTTCTGATTTCTTATTCATTCTAAGACTTTTTTTTAGCATTTCTGATTTTCCAGGGTGCGTAGCCAAACACGGTAAATAAAAAAATCCCATTACGGAAAAGGGAAAATTAAGCACTTTTTAAAAACACCGATGGAAAAAAGCACTTTTAAGGTCTTTTAAAAAACGAAAATTCAAAATAAGCACTTTTTTAAAAAGCTAAGCACCCCGTTTTCCCACTTAATTCTTGTTTTTTTTCCCCTTAACCTGTGAAAAACCTGGTTTATACAGTAGATTCTATAAACATAATATTAAGAATGGTCTTCAAGCAACTGAGGAAGAAACTTACTTTTACTCGAGGAGAATTCAACTTTAGAAATTTCTTCATTATCAGAAGAGCAAAATCAACTTCTTGGTCTCTTTCATGAACCTAGTGTTGCATAAAATGTTCTTAGTTTAAATCAGAGCATTATAATATGGAATCATACAAGCAAATAAATAGAGCTTATGAAAACCAGCCACTAGAGTCATAAAAATTAATAAATTCATTTTTAAATAAATTCAGGGTATCTGCTACATTTCAGATTTTCAAATTGATGATTTTTCATGATTTTCCATACTAATTCCAAGAATTTTTCATGACTTACCGAAGTTACTATTTTCTCCGACAAAAACACAACAATAAATTTAATAAAGCATTATAATAACATTCATTGAAATGATAGATTATAACCAAAACTGTTTTTCTCTGCATCTTCATATTTATTGATTTTAAATTTAAAAAACAAAGTAATGAAAGAGTTGAAGCAGTAAAATAGCTGAGCAAATCATTTTTTGTTCTGCAGAATTACATTTTAAAGATACTTTTCTTGTTCATCGCAAAGGGAAGAAATACTCCTGATTTTTCTGTTCTAATTTCGGAATAAAAAAATTCGCCAATGACTGGCTTGCTTCAGCTAAAATTTTAATTGATAAAGTAAAAAAAATAAGTAATAACAATATTTCTGAAATCACAGAAGTTTAAAAGATAATTCGCTCTAGAAATGATGTTTTCTTTCATTTTTTGAAAGAACACCATAATTTTTAAAGAACACGATAAAAACATTTTATATCTTAATCAAATATGACTGTGTGTGGGGATTTTGTTACAAATTCAGATATTCGGAACACTATGAAATTGGGGGGGGGGTAGATTCTATTTTAAAAGTTAGATTTTTCAACGACCTAAATCCATGACTTTTCAAGATTTTTTTTTTTTAAAAAAATAGTTAAAATCATGACATTTCATGACAAATTTTGTTCAATACTAAATTCATTCCATGATTTTTCATTACTTTCCAGATGCGCGGATACCCTGTAAATTTACCCAAAGTCAAAATTCTTGATGGTTTATGTTGGTTTCAGAGCGACTTATAAGTGTCACCATCATCCATCATTATGAATTCATGGTGTTTGACATGCCAACAAACTTCCATCATTCCATGTTGTAAAATGCTACTTTAATACTATGATAGTTTACCATCAAGAAAAGTTTGATTTCCATGAATCAACAGTCGACGATGTTGGTTTAATGTGAATTCTTGTTGGTTCTCAGGAACATACCATCAAAACAATTTGGGATTTTTTAAGTTGGACCATCATAAATCACTCTGAATTCCTACATGATGGTTGTTCATAATCATTCGTGATGGTCCATACTGGTACAACAATACATTTCTATGGTTGTTTAATGGAAAGTCTTGTTGGTTCAGCAGGAATATACCATCAAATACATTTGGTTTTCTTTTATGCTTCTTTTATAAACTTTGATGCAAATTTCTGATGGTTCAACATAAACAAATCATCAAAACAAGTTGTTATTCTTATGTTGAGCCATATAAATCAGTTCCAATTCCTACATTAGGGGTGATAGTTACTTGTGTTGGTTATCATGAAAAATATATAATGGTTCATGATGGCATGATTGGTCCATCAATGGAAAACCACAAAAAATTTTGGAAATAAATGTATTTGACTGAAATTAGTTATAATTTACATTATTGTTCTTTTTTTATAAATTTTTTTTTAAATATTTCACTAGGCACTTGTCAGTCTATATATATATACGAGCTCACAGCTTTGTGGTTACAAACTGTCCTGCACAAAATTCACAACTTCCAAAATCAGGGGTGATTGTGAGCTCAACTCAAAAATTCCGAAAATATCTTGAGTCAAATCATGAATGACGCATTTCAAAAAATGAATGTCTTTATAAATTTAAATCATTGATATTTTCACAATATGAAACACTAAATAAACTATATGCGGCATAATTTAAATTAATAATTACTTATAAGTTTACTTTTATCTCTAATTGTGAGCTATCACAAACCCTGCAAAGCAAAGGACTTCGTTTATTTATATTTATGTTTTTGATGTAATTTTTTGCTCATATTTATGTTTTTAAAATTTTTTGCGAAATTTTAACGTTTGTAATCAGGGTGCATAGCCAAATATTTCAACAAAAAATAAGCACCTCTTAAGTACCTTTTAAGCACCCCGAAAATATTTTTAAGCACTATATACATTAATAAAATGCAAAAAAAAAAAAAAATTACAATACATGATCATGATAAAATAACCAGTTTCTGACAAAGAACTCTTTTCTTGATTATATTAGCCATTATAAAAAGATCAAGAACTTTTTCGGTTCGCTATCAGAGGGTGGAAAGAAAAAGATAAATGCAGCAGAGATGCCCAAAATGCAGCAGAGATGCACATGAGAGTGCAAGAATCTCACAGAACCCAGCTCAGTATACTCATATGTGAACTCACAAGTATTTCATCAAACATGTAAAATGATTGGCGCTTTCATACGCTATGGACCAACGGGATGCCAAAATAAATTGTAGTTGAATAAATTATGAAAACGTTGAATAGCACAATATGAAAAGTACATTTTTGCATAAAATGTGATGAAAATTGACATTGTAAAGAAAAAATTCTCATTTTCGAAAAAGGAAAATTAAGCACGTTTTAAAAACACCCAATGAAAAAAGCACCTTTAAGGGCTTTTAAAAAACGAAAATAAACACCTTTAAGCACTTTTTAAAAATGCTACGCACCATGTTAATGTTCGAACGTTTATATTCTTCTAATGTTTTTATGTTACACATTTTATTGAATATTAATTTATGTTCCAGGTTTGATCTCCGAGTATGCTTGCGTGAAGTGTCTGCACACTCCAGGGAATGAATATATGTATCATCGAGTGCTGCTGCTAAAATTAAAATAAATAAAAGTCTATTATACCTCCCAGCAAATGAGATAGAGTCACAATTATAATTCAAGAAGCTGGCTCTTAAGATTTTACTACTTTCCTGATAAGAAAATTACTGTACCAATACATAAAAAGAATTTTTTTAAAGTTTTTGATGAGTCAGTTATAATCCATGGTTAAAACCATTGAAAATTTGACACATGTAAAAAAAAATTTAATTTTTTTCCTTCAAAACAATTGGTAAAGGAAGTGGTTAAGAACTGATGAAATAAAATAGAATGAAACATATTAAGATTGATATTTTGAAATCCTTTATGAAAAGGCATGTATGAAAGAGGATTACTTCATCAATTATGATGTGAGTATACATGTCCATCCTTTTAGCATTCACTAACTTTTCCAACAAGACACCCGTCGTGAAATAGGAAATGCAAGTAGAAGAAGAAATCTTCTGATCCATGGCTACCTAAAAAAGAAATAAAGTTTCATTTCAAAATTATTTTACGCATTGCATGTTTCAATGATCAGTCTTTTTAGAATACAATTCTGTGAATTTTAACACAAGTCAGTACCACTCCCGGGCAGTGCCCAGGGTCCCCAAGCACTCAGGGGTCCTTGAGAATCTTACTTTTTATGTATTCAGTGGTTTGTTTAGAAAAAATTTGTGTCCGTTAACAAACCTTTCACAAAATGTCTGGACAGACCCCTGGTATTGTATTAAAAAAAAATTAAGAGCAAAAACACTTCAAAATATATTTTTATTCTAGTATAAAAAGTGTGAATTTCTTTTCTCGATAAATAGTGATGGATAATCCATGCAAACCCCAATAATTCGTATAGTTTATCACCAAGAAAACTTAAAAAGTCAATCAAAATCTATTTTTCCACATTAAAATGAAGCTTTTAGGTACTCAACTAACTTTTATAGATATGTTTAACTACCACCAACTCCATTTAGTATTTATAATTAGTTAAATAAAGTAATTGAAACAGTCAAGAATGAGAGAGCACTACAGGACAGTAACTTTTAAACTGGTTGTGTCTGATGTGCATTGAAAGATGTTTTAATAACTGACTTTAATAGTATGACAAAATAATTCAAACCTTTGAAGTCCTTATGTTTTTTTTTTAAAATTTATTTTAATTAACTTGGTTCTTAAAATTATTTCATTATTTGAGGATTGCAATTGGTTATCTATTTTTTTTTATTTTTTAATTATGCTTAGTTTGAAAATGCTTTATTTTATGTGCATTGAGAATTTGGGGTGATAAATTTGTGTTTGTTAAAATTATTGCGCACCTTATAAATGCTTTATTTTTTATGTATGTGAGGTTTTCTAAGTTCAACAGTATTTTAAAACAGTATGACATGTTATAGGGGCAAAAAACATTTCTGTGCCCAGGGGCTCTGCTTGCTATTAAGACGGTTCTGTCACAAGTCTAAATCATTCAGACACTATTTTCTTATCTTGGTAATTGAATCAAATTCTCATATGGAGTCATTATTAGCATTGATAATCACATTATTAAGAACTTCCTTATCACAAATTAACTGTTAAAAAATACCTGTTACTGGTGGGTAGAAACATTAAACACAGTTCATGAAAATCCAATCAATAAGAGAGCCCCCAGGCACAAAAACAGTTTAGACTCCTATAACATGCCATGATGTTTAAAAACGAACTAAAAAACTTCACAAACATAAAATAAATCATTATGAAGGTATTAGGCAATAATTTTAATAAATTTAAACACATTTTGATTACCCCAAAAACTCAAACTAAGCATTTTTAAACTATGCATAATTAATTTTTTTTTTTTAAAAAATATATGCTAACCAGTTGTAATCCTCAAATAATAAAATAATTTACAAAAACATGGAAGTTAATTAAAATAATCAAATTAAATAAACATTAAGGTATAACTAATAAAATAAAAAAATCGAAAGGTACGAAATATTTTGTCAAACTAAAACTGTTATTAAAACATCTTCCAATGCCCAAAAACCTAAAATTTTCAAGAATACCTAAAGTTTTCATTGGAATGTAGAAAAATAGAATTCGTTTGCCTTTTTAAGTTTTACAAATATGCAATCAATCATTAGACGTAGAAAAAAAATGTACACTTTATGCAATAGAGTATATTCAATTTTAAAAATATATAATGCAATGTTGTTTATTCTTAGCTTCTTTTTTTAAATACAATTTATAAAAAGTAAGATACTTCTTGAATACCACAAAAATTCAATATATATAAAATAAGCATTTTTAAACTATGCATAATTTAAAAACAAATTAGGATGGTAATCAGTTGCAATTTTCGAATAATAAAATAACTTTGAAAACCATGAAAGCGAATGACAGTAAAATAAAAGCATAAAGGTATAACAAATGAGTTGCCATCAAAATGTATGAATTAATTTTGCCACGCTAGTCACTTATTAAAACAACTCTCAATGCACATCAGATATAACCAGTTTAAAAGTTGTCCCAAAGTGCCATGTAATTCTTAACTATTTCAATTAGTACTTTATTTAACTAATTTTAAATACTAAACAGAGTTGGTGGTGGTCACGCATTTTTAGAACTATTATGACTTAAACATAAAACTTGTCGAGTACTTAAAAACCTTATCGCAATGTAGAAAAATATGTGGGGCAATCATATTTTTCTACGTTGCACTAAGGTTTAACTCAAACGAAACCTGGTCACTAGTGTAAAGTAACGGTAATGATTTTATTAACTCACAAATGTTGTCATACACAGTACACATACTCAAAAACAGTCGTCAAAACTGTTGGCACATTTATCCCATTGCGACACTAGCCGGACGATTCCATCTTTGAAGGAGCTAGTAAGCTGCGGTCTGATCCATCCCTGGAGCCAGTCACACACACGTCGTCATCCGTTGTGAATCAATGTCCGCGAATAGCTTATTTCAGAGGTCCAAAAACATGAAAGTCGTATGGTGAAAGGTCTGGACAGTACGGTTGATGTTCCAGCGTTTCCCACCAAAACTGCTGCAATGTCTACTTCTCCACATTGGCTGTGTGTGAACGATAACTTGTTTGACCACCTTATCTTCGGCGTGCAACCATACTGTCGCTATGCAACGGCAGATGTTGAGCATGCGTCAGTCCCTTTACCAATAGGTGGTGCCGTCAAACTTGCAGTTACGTGCCCCCCCCCCCATTACGTCAAATGCAAGGCTATACAGACTCATAGATTTCGGGGTGCTTTTTAAGTTTTCTTGGTGGTAAACTATTCCAATTATTATGATAATCAATAACTGTTTATGATAATCAATGATGTTATGATAATCAGTAATGTTATGATAATCAATGACTATTTATAGAAAGAAAAACAAAATGCAAACTTCATACACTAGAAAAAAAAAAAATTTTTAATGCATAAGGCAATGTTGTTTATCACAGTTTTTTCTTTAATACAATTAATGAACAGTAAGATTATCAAGGGCACTCAATGCCTGGGGCCCCAGGGCACAGCCCAGTAGGCTCATGCAGAATACGTAGCCAAATCTTTCAACAAAAAAAGCACCTTTTAAGTACTTTTTAAGCACTCAAAAAATATTGTTAAGCACTACATACATAAAGAAAATTCAAAATAATTTTCAAAAACTTTACATGATCATGATATAATAATTAGTTTCTGACAAAGAACGCTTTTCTTGATTATATTAGCCATTATAAAATAATTGAGAGATTTTTCCGTTCAATATCAAAGGGTGGAAAACGAAGCCTGAACTTGAGAATATCTTGCAAAATGCAGCAGAGTTGAAATGATGGTGCAAAATCCTCACCGAACCCAGCTCAGTATATGCACATGCAGATTCGCAATCCCTGTGGCAGAATTTTTTCGGGCTTACAGCGACATACCTCTCTAATACTGATATCTTTTTGCAAGATACTTATAAAAACAACAAATATATATAGGTTATTAATTTAAAGTAACAGAAACGTCAATGTCAAAAAAAAAAAAAAAATTCGCATCAAATAAAATTTTTTTTTAATTGAATATGTAATATTTTTTTTACTCTAATATTAGGGGCGATATTCTTGCATTTTGTCGGGGTAAAACACACTTATTTCCTTTTTCACATTTTGTAATTCATCCTCTCAATAAAAAATTTAAAAAATCGCGAATTTTGTAGCAGTAGTAATAAAATTCAATATAATCTTCAAAGACTTTACACAATCATGGTAAAAATAACTAGTTTCAGACAAAGAACCTTTTTCTTGATTATATTAGCTACTATAAAAAGATCGAGAGATTTTTCAGTTCGTTTTCAGAGGGTGGAAAAATGCAGCCTGAAATTGAGAATATCTTGCAAAATGCAGCAGAATTTCACACGAGAGAGCTAAAATCTTACCGAACCCAATTCAGTATACGCACATTTGAACTCGCAAATATTTCATGAGTGTCGGATTTGGGTTCCTACACTGTATATTATTTGATGATCTCCCAAGTAAAACAGACTTTACCTAATAACCAACTATTGTGCCAGTTTCCCAGTTCCTCTCTTTACACACTCTATTGGAAATGCTGATGGCTGCAATTTTCCTGGGCTGAGTGACAATAATGTTGCAGTACCTTCCATGAGACTGATGGTGGTCGAGTATATACTGGGGAACTTGGGTAGTCTTGCCGCAAACCAGTCGGTCCTTGAATAATTAACACAGGATTGATATCCAACTGTTGTAATATCTAGAAATTAAAAAATTACATTAGTTTGAAAAAACAAACATACTAGTGTCATGAAAAAAATAACTTTTAAAAAAACTCAGCACAGGATCCGGACTTAGCCTAATTGGGGCAAAAACTTCATTCACTTTTTCAGTAATGAAGAACCGAACTTTATTGAGGTATTTAAATTTTTCACCTCATTATAGATAACATAACAAGAAAATTGACTAGAACCTAATATAGACACGGAAAAATTTACCTCTACCAGCCCATTTAGGGCATATGGGTAAGTGCTTATTAAAATAAAATAAAAATAATAATCCAAAGAACAGTACAAACATAAAATACATATCAGACATGGCAAACAGCCCACAAACATGGCGGGCATAGAACAGCAAAAATTATGTAAGGTGATAAAACATTAAAACAGCAAAATATTAGAAGTGTCAGTAAAAAGAACAATTTAAAAGATAAACATGTAAAATTTACAAAAGAGCAACATAGTATAACATATTAAATAGTACAAAAGTAATTACAATAAAATTGGAGAAAGTAGAAGAGTTTATAAAAGAAATAATAAAAGTTACAAAACTATAAGGTCAATAAAATTGAGACACCCAAGCAGGAACGAGCAAGTTCCGAGACCATTAAAGACCGTCCCCCAATACATCCTCTCAAGTTTGTTTAATAATCTTTATGATATTTTGGCAAGTTAGGTTAGCATAGCATTGATGTTAACTAATATTATTAAAGTGATTGTCTGGAATTGAGAACAATTCATTAACAAGTGATCAATAGATTGATATTCACCACAGTAATTACATTCTGGAGTTTTGTGAAATAAATTATATTGGTGTTCTCCAAACACTGTTGAAATATGATAGAGTAATATAGATATAAAGTCCTACCCCCCCCCCTTCAATGGTCAGACGAAATATTGTTTCGTTCATTTTATTGATTGACAATTTCATGCCCATCATGCCGAATGCAGATTGCTAACTTTGTCATCTACCATGTACCTGGAGATGATTAATATCCTTGCTGACATTAGGACGGAATTTAGCTAAATTTTCGCACTTAAATGGCGCACTTAAGCCAATCAGAGGCTTGTATTTTTGTAAACATATCGCATTTTGCGATGCGCAAAAATACAGACTTTTGATCGGCCAAATTTGTCTATCCAAATTGCGAAAATTTAGCTGAATTCCACCCAAGAAACCTATGAATTTACGAAATATAGATTTTTGTGTTCATACAATAGATTAATGAAGAAGTTAACAAAAAAATGACGGATGTTACATTGCACAGAAATTTTGCTTTAAAAAAGATCACTTAGGAAGGAAACATAAAATAAATTTTCCATCGATTGTGAAGCGCCCTCTTATACGGGGAGCCCGGGGCAATTGCCCCTTATGCCCCTGCCTTAGTCAGACTCTGCCTCAGGTCCTAAATACAAATATCTGCTACAATTCAGATTTTCAAATGCATGACTTTTCAGGAATAATTCCAAGAATTCTTCAAGACTTACCAAAGTTACTATTTTATCCGGCAAAAACACAACAATAAATTTAAAAAAAGCATTTTAATCACATTAATTGAAATGATAACCAAAACTGTTATTCTCTGCATCTTCATATTTATTGATTTTAAACTTATAAGAACATAGTAAAAAAAAAAAAAAGAAAAGAGTTAAAGCAATAAACTAGCTGGAAAAAAAAGGTTAAGCAATAAACTAGCTGGAGAAAAAATACAAAAGTAAATAATTACATACAGTCAGATATATGTAGTAATTTAAAGTTGTCTTATTTCTTCTTAAAAGTGCAATATAAAATGCAAAACCTAGAATTTTTAAATGAAATAATAGATTATAACCAAAACTGTTATTCTCTGCATCTTCATATTTATTGATTTTAAATTTAAAAAAACAGAGTAAAAAAGAAAAAAATGAGTTTATGGAATAAACTAGCTGGAAAAAAAGAGTTGAAGCAATAAATTAGCTGGAAAAAAATACAAAAGCAAATAATTACATACAGTCAGATATATGTAGTAATTTAAAATTGTTTTACTTCTTCTCCAAAGTGTAATATAAAATGCCTAAACTAGAATTTTAAACTGATAAAATAAATAAAATAAGTCTGAAGTCAAAAACAACAATAAATTTAAAAAAGCATTATAATAACATTAAATGAAATTATAAACAAAACTGTAATTCTCTGCAACTTCATATTTACAGATTTCAAACTTAAAAAAACATAGTAAAAAAGAAACAAAAGAGTTGAAGAAATAAACAAGCTGGAAAAAAAAATACAAAAGCAAATAATTACATACAGTCAGATATATGTAATAATTTTAAGTTGATTTATTTCCTCTTAAAAGTAAGTGTAATATAAAAAGTGGAAACTAGAATGTTAAATTGATAAAATAAGTGTGAAGACAAAAACACAAAAATAAATTGAAAAAAGCATTATTATAACATTAATTGAAACTATAACCAAAACTGTTATTCTCTGCATCTTCATATTTATTGATCTTAAACGTAAAAAAACAGAGTTAAAAAGGAAGAATAGAGTTGAAGCAATAGACTAGCTGGAAAAAAAATACAAAAGCAAATAATTACATACACTCAGATATATGCAGTAATTTAAGGTTGTTTTATTTCTTCTTAAAAGTAAGTGTAACATAAAATGCCTATACTAGAATTTTAAACTGATAAAATAAACAAAATTAGTTTGAAGTCAAAAACACAACAATAAATTTAAAAAAGTATTATAAATACATTAATTGAAATTAGAGACAAAACTGAAATTCTCTGCATCTTTATATTTACAGATTTTAAACTTAAAAAAAAAAAAAAAAACAGAGTAAAAAGGAAAGAAAAGAATTGAAGGAATAAACTAGATGGAAAAAAAATACAAAAGCAAATAATTACATACAGTCAGATATATGTATTAATTTTAAGTTGATTTATTTCTTAAAAGTAAGTGTAACATAAAATGCCCATGCTAGAATTTTAAACTGATAAAATAAATAAAGCTAGTTTGAAGTCAAAAACACAACAATAAATTTAAAAAAGTATTATAATAACATTAATTGAAATTATAAACAAAACTGAAATTCTCTGCATCTTTATATTTATTGATTTTAAACTTAAAAAAACCGAGTAAAAAAGAAAGAAAAGAGTTGCTGAAAAAAAAAACACAAAAGCAAATAATTACATACCGTCATATATATGTAGTAATTTAAACTTGTTTTACTTCTTCTCAAAAGTTTAATATGAAATGCCTAAACTAGAATTTTAAATTGATAAAATAAATAAAATAAGTCTGAAGTTAAAAACACAACAATAAATTTAAAAACGCTTTAGAATAATATAAATTGAAATGATAGGTAAAACCAAAACTGTTATACTCTGTATCTTCATATTTTTTGATTTTAAACTTAAAAAAAACAGAGTAAAAAGGGAAGAATAGAGTTGAAGCAATAAACTAGCTGAAAAAAAACACAAAAGCAAATAATTACATATAGTCAGATACATGTAGTAATTTAAAGTTGTTTTATATCTTCTTAAAACTAACTGTAAGATAAAATGTGCAAAATAGAATTTTAAATTGATAAAATAAATAACATAAGTTTGAACTCAAGAACACAACAATAAATTTAAAAAAGCTTTAATAATAACATTAATTGAAATTATAACTAAAACTGTTATTCTTCACATCTTCATATTTATTGATTTTAAAGTTGAAAAAGAAAATCAAAGTAAAAAAGGAAGAATAGAGTTGAAGCAATAAACTAGCTGGAAAAAATAATACAAAAGCAAATAATTACATACAATCAAATATATGTAGTAATTTAAAGCTGTTTTATTTCTTCTTAAAAGTAAGTGTAATATAAAATGCCTAAACTAGAATTTTAAATTGATAAAATAAATAACATAAGTTTGAACTCAAAAACACAACAATAAATTTAAAAAAGCATTATAATAATATTAATTGAAATGATAGGTAAAACCAAAATTGTTATACTCTGTATCTTCATATTTTTTGATTTTAAACTTTAAAAAAAAAAACACACAGTAAAGAAAAAAAAAAGAGTTGAAGCAATAAACTAGCTGGAAAAAAAAACATTAAAGCAAATAATTATACAGTCAGACATATGTATTAATTTAAAGTTGATTTATTTCCTTTTAAAAGTGTAATATAAAAAGCCTAAACTAGAAATTTAAATTGATAAAATAAGTCTGAAGTCAAAAATACAACAATAAAATTAAAGAAGCATTATAATAACATTAATTGAAATTATAATTAAAACAGTTATTCTCTGTATCTTCATATTTATTGATTTTAAACTTAAAAAAACAGAGTAAAAAAGGAAGAATAGAGTTGGAGCATTAAACTAGCTGGAAAAAAAGTACAAAAGCAAATAATTACATAGAGTCAGATATATGCAGTAATTTAAAATTGTTTTCTTTCTTCTTAAAAGTAAGTGTGTCATAAAATGTCTATACTAGAATTTTAAATTCATAAAATAAGTCTGAAGTCAAAAACACAATAAATTTAAAAAAGCATTATAATAACATTAATTGAAATTATAACCAAAACTGTTATTCTCTACATCTTCATATTTATTGATTTTAAACTTAAAAAAACAGAGAAAAAAAGAAAGAAAAGAGTTGCTGAAAAAAAAAACACAAAAGCAAATAATTACATACAGTAATATATATGTAGCAATTTAAACTTGTTTTACTTCTTCTCAAAAGTTTAATATGAAATGCCTAAACTAGAATTTTAAATTGATAAAATAAATTAAATAAGTCTAAAGTGAAAAACACAACAATAAATTTAAAAAAGCATTATAATAACATTAATTGAAAATATAACTAAAACTGTTATTCTCTGCATCTTCATATTTATTGATTTTAAACTTAAAAAAAAAAACAGAGTAAAAAAGGAAGAATAGAGTTGAAGCAATGAACTAGCTGGAAAAAAAATACAAAAGCATATAATTACATCGAGTCAGATATATGTAGTAATTTTAAGTTGATTTATTTCCTCTTAAGTGTAATATAATGTAATATATAAATTTAACATAAGTGTAATATAAAAAGCCGAAACTAGAATATTAAACTGATAAAATAAATAAAATAAGTTTGAAGACAAAAACACAACAATAAATTAAAAAAAGCATTATCATAACATTAATTGAAATTATATCCAAAACTGTCATTCTCTGCATCGTCATATTTATTGATTTTAAACTTAAAAAAAAAAAAAAAACAGTAAAAAAGGAAGAATAGAGTTGAAGCAATGAACTAGCTGGAAAAAAAATACAAAAGCATATAATTACATAGAGTCAGATATATGCAGTAATTTAAAGTTGTTTTACTTCTTCTTAAAAGTAAGTGTGTCATAAAATGCCTATGCTAGAATATTAAATTGATAAAATAAGTCTGAAGTCAAAAACGCAACAATAAATTTAAAAAAGCATTATCATAACATTAATTGAAATTATATCCAAAACTGTCATTCTCTGCATCGTCATATTTATTGATTTTAAACTTAAAAAAAAAAACAGAGTAAAAAAGAAAGAAAAGAATTGAAGCAATAGACTAGCTGGAAAAAAAATACAAAAGCAAATAATTACATACAATCAGATATATGTAGTAATTTAAAGCTGTTTTAATTCTTCTTAAAAGTAAGAGTAATATGAAATGCCTAAACTAGAATTTTAAATTGATAAAATAAATAAAATAAGTCTAACAGGGATGAGATTAGCCAAAAGGCAAAAAAGCTGAATTTCTACACTAGTAAATTTTACGCAAGCGCAACCCTTTAATAATAAATTTCAGACAGTTTAAGATAATAAATAATGTGTTGACATACAATTGTGTACTAATCTATTATTATATAAATGATTACATTGATACTTAACATTTAGTGAAAATAAAAATTACCAATTGAAAAAATAAAGCTGGAAATTATATTTTACCTCAGTTCACATAAGAGACTTATTACTTGAAAAACTACATGGTTTAGCAAATTAAAACTACTGAGTATATACATAAATATTTCATTTCTTTTAATAAATACTGTTATGTGATTTATAGCAAATGTATCAGTAATATTACTTTTCAAATTATTTTGGGGAAAAAAAACTACAATGGGCAGAATCATTATGTTCATATTATAGTCTAATCTAACTAGAGCCCTGTGAAACATATCAATAACAGTGAAGTAGAAATATATAGTAACTCCTTAACATACAAAATTGCTATTTTAGTTTGAAAAATTAAATGACAATCAGCAACTGTTTAGATAATTATTTTCCATTTGATAAGAATTTTGCATTTTATAGCATAAATAACAGCAATTATAATTTAAAATTTTGATGATGAGTTAATTTCCTTTTCCAAAAAAAAAAAATTAATCACTTTTTAAGTGATTGCTTTTGTTTGCTATATCTTTTATGTTTGCTATACTGATTTACTGATTTTAAACTTAAAAAAACAGAGTTAAAAAGGAAGAATAGAGTTGAAGCAATAGACTAGCTGGAAAAAAAATACAAAAGCAAATAATTACATACAATCAGATATATGTAGTAATTTAAAGCTGTTTCATATCTTCTTAAAAGTAAGTGTAACATAAAATGCCCATACTAGAATTTTATACTGATAACATAAATAAAATTAGTTTGAAGACAAAAATACAACAATAAATTAAAAAAAGCACTATAACAATAATAATTGATATGATAGGTAAAACCAAAACTGTTATACTCTGTATCTTCATAATTTTTGATTTTAAACAAAAAAAAAAAACACAGTAAAGAAGGAAAAAAAGAGTTGAAGCAATAATCTAGCTGGAAAAAAAAACATGAAAGCAAATAATTACATACAGTCAGATATATGTATTAATTTAAAGTTGATTTATTTCATTTTAAAAGTAAGTGTAATATAAAATGCCTAAACTAGAAATTTAAATTGATAAAATAAGTCTGAAGTCAAAAACACAACAATAAAATTAAAAAAGCATTATAATTACAGTAATTGAAATTATAACTAAAACTTTTATTCTCTGCATCTTCATATTTATTGATTTTAAACTTAAAAAAAACAGAGTAAAAAAGGAAGAATAGAGTTGAAGCAATAAACTAGCTGGAAAAAAGATACAAAAGCATATAATTACATACACTACGATATATGTAATAATTTAAAGTTGATTTATTTCTTCTTAAAAGTAAGTGCAATATGGAAAGATAAAACTAAAATTTTAAATTGAAAAATAAATAAAATAAGTCTGAAGTCAAAAACACAACAATAAATTTAAAAAAGCATTATTATAACATTAATTGAAATGATAGGTATTATCAAAACTGTTATTCTCTGCATCTTCATATTTATTGATTTTAAACTTAAAAAAAACAGAGAAAAAAAGAAAGAAAAGAGTTGCTGGAAAAAAAAACACAAAAGCAAATAATTACATACAGTAATATATATGTAGTAATTTAAACTTGTTTTACTTCTTCTCAAAAGTTTAATATGAAATGCCTCAACTAGAATTTTAAATTGATAAAATAAATAAAATAAGTCTAAAGTGAAAAACACAACAATAAATTTAAAAACGCATTATAATAATATTAATTGAAATGATAGGTAAAACCAAAACTGTTATACTCTGTATCTTCATATTTTTTTATTTTAAACTTTAAAAAAAAAAACACACAGTAAAGAAAAAAAAAAAGAGTTGAAGCAATAAACTAGCTGGAAAAAAAACATTAAAGCAAATAATTATACAGTCAGACATATGTATTAATTTAAAGTTGATTTATTTCCTTTTAAAAGTGTAATATAAAAAGCCTAAACTAGAAATTTAAATTGATAAAATAAGTCTGAAGTCAAAAATACAACAATAAAATTAAAGAAGCATTATAATAACATTAATTGAAATTATAATTAAAACAGTTATTCTCTGTATCTTCATATTTATTGATTTTAAACTTAAAAAAACAGAGTAAAAAAGGAAGAATAGAGTTGAAGCATTAAACTAGCTGGAAAAAAAGTACAAAAGCAAATAATTACATAGAGTCAGATATATGTAGTAATTTTAAGTTGATTTATTTCCTCTTAAGTGTAATATAATGTAATATATAAATTTAACATAAGTGTAATATAAAAAGCCGAAACTAGAATATTAAATTGATAAAATAAGTCTGAAGTAAAAAACACAACAATAAATTTAAAAAAGCATTATAATAACATTAATTGAAATTATATCCAAAAATTAATGTTATAATATAAAATGCCTAAACTAGAATTTTAAACTGATAAAATAAATAAAATAAGTTTGAAGACAAAAACACAACAATAAATTAAAAAAAGCATTATCATAACATTAATTGAAATTATATCCAAAACTGTCATTCTCTGCATCGTCATATTTATTGATTTTAAACTTAAAAAAAAAAAAAAAAACAGTAAAAAAGGAAGAATAGAGTTGAAGCAATGAACTAGCTGGAAAAAAAATACAAAAGCATATAATTACATAGAGTCAGATATATGCAGTAATTTAAAGTTGTTTTACTTCTTCTTAAAAGTAAGTGTGTCATAAAATGCCTATGCTAGAATATTAAATTGATAAAATAAGTCTGAAGTCAAAAACACAACAATAAATTTAAAAAAGCATTATCATAACATTAATTGAAATTATATCCAAAACTGTCATTCTCTGCATCGTCATATTTATTGATTTTAAACTTAAAAAAAAAAAACAGAGTAAAAAAGAAAGAAAAGAATTGAAGCAATAGACTAGCTGGAAAAAAAATACAAAAGCAAATAATTACATACAATCAGATATATGTAGTAATTTAAAGCTGTTTTAATTCTTCTTAAAAGTAAGAGTAATATGAAATGCCTAAACTAGAATTTTAAATTGATAAAATAAATAAAATAAGTCTAACAGGGATGAGATTAGCCAAAAGGCAAAAAAGCTGAATTTCTACACTAGTAAATTTTACGCAAGCGCAACCCTTTAATAATAAATTTCAGACAGTTTAAGATAATAAATAATGTGTTGACATACAATTGTGTACTAATCTATTATTATATAAATGATTACATTGATACTTAACATTTAGTGAAAATAAAAATTACCAATTGAAAAAATAAAGCTGGAAATTATATTTTTCCTCAGTTCACATAAGAGACTTATTACTTGAAAAACTACCTGGTTTAGCAAATTAAAACTACTGAGTATATACATAAATATTTCATTTCTTTTAATAAATACTGTTATGTGATTTATAGCAAATGTATCAGTAATATTACTTTTCAAATTATTTTGGGGAAAAAAAACTACAATGGGCAGAATCATTATGTTCATATTATAGTCTAATCTAACTAGAGCCCTGTGAAACATATCAATAACAGTGAAGTAGAAATATATAGTAACTCCTTAACATACAAAATTGCTATTTTAGTTTGAAAAATTAAATGACAATCAGCAACTGTTTAGATAATTATTTTCCATTTGATAAGAATTTTGCATTTTATAGCATAAATAACAGCAATTATAATTTAAAATTTTGATGATGAGTTAATTAACTCCTTTTCCAAAAAAAAAAAATTTAATCACTTTTAAAGTGATTGCTTTTGTTTGCTATATCTTTTATGTTTGCTATATTTCGTCGTTAGTCCATCTTCAAACATTTTGTGACAAATCTTACTTTTTCTTCCTTGAAAGCACAGAATGTTAGTTTTGAATATATTCCCTTCCAGTTTCTCAGATGTTGATACTAATAATCGTCGTTAGAAAAACAGTCACCTTTATAGTAACTAATTTTAAAAATTTTTTTTACTTCTTACAAGAATCGCGATAGTTGATCTTAAAATTGCGTGAAGATGAATAACAATTATGGATTTTGAAATCACATGAATATGAAACTAGATATACGATTTTGAAAATGAGAAAATACAAACTGGGATATAGAATTTTCAAAACGTGTAAATACAAATAACGATTCATAATTTTTAGATCGCGTAAATACGAATCATGATGCGTAATTTTTAGATTGCATAAATAAGAATTATGATGCATAATTTTTAGAATGTGAATTTTAATTTCTTATTTTTAAATCAGATATAAATACGAAAATTAATGTTTGATATTATAACCGCATGAGCAAATCAAGACATTGAATTTTAAACTCGCGTGAATACGAATCGCTACATTGGTCTTAGAAAGGCGTAAATACAAATCACAATATCGGATTTTTAAACCTCGTATATAAGAATCGCAACGTACAATATTCAAATCGGGTGAATAAGAATCGCAACATGCAACTTTTATATCACGCAAATCTGAAAAGCTACGTTTGATATTAAAATCGTGCCGGCCGATGGTCGAGTAATTAGCGAGCCTGACTGCAAGCCATTGGCTGCTGGTTCGAATCCGGCGCAGGGCATGGGTGTTTCACTCCGTGTTTTGTTCTCTATTGTGTGAATGTGGCCCGCCCTGTAAAACAGGTATGTGGCAGTGTGGCGTGGGTAATGTTGCTCGCCTCCGTGACTTACGTTCACAGGTGCCCACTGGATAACGTTAAATGAGTAACATTTCTGGCATCTTCCTCGGTGAAAAACGTTAAAGTTCAGTGCCTGCCGTTAGGAAAATAATAAATAAATATTAAAATCGTGTGAATAAGAATCGGGATATTAGCTGATTCCAGGCTTGTCAGAAGCAGCGTCGTTTGAACTGCGAAAATCGGAGCTATCTGGCGGGCGGGTAAAAATGCGGAAAATCTCATTTGCTGCATGTAAAATGGGAGAAAATAGCTAAAATAAGTAAAAATGAGGAAGGATTGGTAACTATGTAGTTTGAATTTTCTGTTTCTCTTTGAAAATCGGTGAATTTTCTGAAAAAGCGGAATATTTATTAAAAAATGTGAAATTTTTAGAAAATCTGAATTTTTGATAAAAAGCTGAAATTCAAGAGATAAAAGTGAAAAAGGCGGAAATCCGCTAAAAAGCGGAAAAATCTCATCCCTGGTCTAAAGTAAAAAACAGAACAATAAATTTAAAAAAACATTATAATATCATAAATTGAAATGATAGGCATAACCAAAACTGTTATTCTCTGCATCTTCAGGTTTATTGATTTTAAACTTAAAAAAAAACAGTAAAAAGGGAAGAATAGAGTTGAAGCAATAAACTAGCTGAAAAAAAAACACAAAAGCAAATAATTACATATAGTCAGATACATGTAGTAATTTAAAGTTGTTTTATATCTTCTTAAAACTAACTGTAATATAAAATGTCTAAAATAGAATTTTAAATTGATAAAATAAATAACATAAGTTTGAACTCAAAAACACAACAATAAATTTAAAAAAGCTTTAATAATAACATTAATTGAAATTATAACTAAAACTGTTATTCTCTGCATCTTCATATTTATTGATTTTAAAGTTAAAAAAGAAAATCAGAGTAAAAAAGGAAGAATAGAGTTGAAGCAATAAACTAGCTGGAAAAAATAATACAAAAGCAAATAATTACATACAATCAGATATATGTAGTAATTTAAAGCTGTTTTATTTCTTCTTAAAAGTAAGTGTAATATAAAAAGCCTAAACTAGAAATTGAAATTGATAAAATAAGTCTGAAGTCAAAAATACAACAATAAAATTAAAGAAGCATTATAATAACATTAATTGAAATTATAATTAAAACAGTTATTCTCTGTATCTTCATATTTATTTATTTTAAACTTAAAAAAACAGAGTAAAAAAGGAAGAATAGAGTTAAAGCAATAAACTAGCTGGAAAAAAGATACAAAAGCATATAATTACATACACTACGATATATGTAATAATTTAAAGTTGATTTATTTCCTCTTAAAAGTGTAATATAAAAAGTCGAAACTAGAATGTTAAATAGATAAAATAAGTGTTAAGTCAAAAATACAACAATAAATTTAAAAAAGCATTATAATAACACTTATTGAAATTATAACTAAAACTGTTATTCTCTGCATCTTCATAATTATTGATTTTAAACTTAAAAAAACAGAGTAAAAAAGAAAGAAAAGAGTTGAAGGAATAAACTAGCTGGAAAAAAAATACAAAAGCAAATAATTACATACAGTCAGATACATGTTGTAATTTAAAGTTGATTTATTTCTTCTTAAAAGTAAGTGCAATATGGAAAGATAAAACTAAAATTTTAAATTGAAAAATAAATAAAATAAGTCTTAACTTAAAAAGGTAATAATAAAAAAAAAAACACAGTAAAGAAAGAAAAAAAAGTGTTGAAGCAATAAACTAGCTAGAAAAAAAAAACATTATAGAAAATAATTACATACAGTCAGATATATGCAGTAATTTAAAATTGTTTTTTTTTCTTCTTAAAAGTGTGACATAAAATGCCTATACTAGAATTTTAAATTGATAAAATAAGTCTGAAGTCAAAAACACAACAATGAATTTAAAAAAGCATTATAATAACATTAATTGAAATTATAACCAAAACTGTTATTCTCTGCATCTTCATATTTATTGATTTTAAACATAAAAAAACAGTAAAAAAGAAAGAAAAGAGTTGCTGGAAAAAAAAAACACAAAAGCAAATAATTACATACAGTCATATATATATATGTAGTAATTTAAAGTTGTTTTATATCTTCTTAAAAGTGAATGTAATATAAAATGCCCATACTAGAATTTTAAACTGATAAAATAAATAAAATTAGTTTGAAAACAAAAACACAAGAATAAATTTAAAAAAGCATTATAATAACATTAATTGAAATTATAAACAAATCTGAAATTCTCGGCATCTTTATATTTATAGATTTTAAACTTAAAAAAACAGAGTAAAAAAGAAAGAAAAGAATTGAAGGAATAAACTAGCTGGAAAAAAAATACAAAAGCAAATAATTACATACAGTCAGATATATGTAGTAATTTTAAGTTGATTTATTTCCTCTTAAATGTAAGTGTAATATAAAAAGCCGAAACTAGAATATTAAATTGATAAAATAAGTCTGAAGTAAAAAACACAACAATAAATTAAAAAAAGCATTATAATAACATTATTTGAAATTATATCCAAAACTGTTATTCTCCGCATCTTCATATTTATTGATCTTAAACATAAAAAACCAGAGTAAAAAAGGAAAGAAAGGAGTTGCTGGAAAAAAAACAACACAAAAGCAAATAATTACATACCGTAATACATATCATAAATTGAAATGATAGGCATAACCAAAACTGGCATTCTCTGCATCTTCAGGTTTATTAATTTTAAACTTAAAAAAAAAAAACAGAGTAAAAAAGGAAGAATAGAGTTGAAGCAATAATCTAGCTGGGAAAAAAAACACAAAAGCAAATAATTACATATAGTCAGATACATGTAGTAATTTAAAGTCGTTTTATATCTTCTTAAAACTAACTGTAATATAAAATGTCTAAAATAGAATTTTAAATTGATAAAATAAATAAGTCTTAAGTCAAAAACACAACAATAAATTTAAAAAAGCACTATAATAACATTAATTGAAATTATAACTAAAACTGTTATTCTCTGCATCTTCATATTTATTGATTTTAAAGTTAAAAAAGAAAAACAGAGTAAAAAAGGAAGAATAGAGTTGAAGCAATAAACTAGCTGGAAAAAAAAATACAAAAGCAAATAATTACAGACAGTCAGATATATGTAGTAATTTTAAGTTGATTTATTTCCTCTTAAATGTAAGTGTAATATAAAAAGCCGAAACTAGAATATTAAATTGATAAAATAAATAACATAAGTTTGAACTCAAAAACACAACAATAAATTTAAAAAAGCATTATAATAACATTAATTGAAATTATAAACAAAACTGTAATTCTCTGCATCTTCATATTTATTGATTATAAACTAAAAAAAACAGAGTAAAAAAAAAAAAAAAAAAGAGTTGAAGCATATATTAATACTAAATCAATAGGATATATTAAGTGTATATATTAATATTTACAATATATTAATAGTAAAATAATATTTGAAAAATTATTCATGTAACTATGAAAACAACAACCATTCCGTAAATAATACAATAGAGAGAATAAACAACTACTTCTCTTTAATGTGAGATTTGTGCAAAATCAAACAACGTAAATTTACTTACAAGAGAAGTTCAAATATTTAAAAAAAATTATAAAGGCTTGGCAGATTTAAAATTGAAAAATAACACCAATTTGCACCACAATATAATATCATAAACATTATAAATCAAACATATGACGAGGAGAATATGAATACCAAATAAACATCCTAAAAATTAAGACTCTCAAATATGTCATTTCATTATTCTGCGTGTAAGATTAGTAATATGCTAAAAAGAGATCAGCTGAAAATAACATCAATTTACACCACAATATAATATCATAAACATTATAAATTAAACAATATGACCCAGAGAATACAAATATCAAATAAACATTCTAAAAATTACGAATCACAAATATGTCATTTCATTATCATGAGAATAAGATTGGTGATACGTTAAAAAGAGATCAGATAAAAATATAATTAGAATAGATTTATGATACAGTTGAACCTCATTAACACGAAACTGCATAACGTGAAATATCGATTTACATGAAACACATGTTTGGTCCAGTGAGTCAACTATCAATTATTGTTGTATTTTACATGTTTAATATGAAATTTTCAAGCTGATTATCTCTTAACATGAAAGGTTGCCACTCGAATCTGGAGAACAAAAAAATTCCCTGTATTTTCCAGGTTTTTTCTCTGTTCTCCTTGTGGAGTGGCAACCCTGAAAGTATATCGCACTGAAATTTTTAGGGAAATTTGAAACCAGAAAAAAAAGAGAGTAAAATGTTTTTTACCTGTTCCCTGCAACTCGTGATGGGGAGATCAGGATCGTAGTTTGTGGCTTCATTAAAGTAAGTAGAGTAGATTTGTCTGGTTTCTTCATTATGCAATTCACTGACCGCTGGTCCCTCAGTGATGGCAGTACTATTATCGTCAACATCCTCCAAGGTAGTGAGGCTGACGGTTGAACCGGGCAATCCTAAGGTCTGTCTCCTAGTCAAAAACTAAAGAACAAATTGTCAAATGCTCAGTCTTCAGCATGTGGGAAGGATGCACATGCTACAAAAACTAAAAAATACTAATGACCCCAGTGACATAATTTTTTCAGTTGGTTTTCTCCTCTGCAGAAATTTTTGCTCTATTTTTCATTTACATTTAATACTTTTAACTTCCACATAGTTTTGAAAATCCTATAATTTTAATACAATATTATTTATTACAACAACGGAATCTCGAAATGAAAACAAGCATTTAGTAATCCTTTTTTGACCAGTCCAATTAGCGTGATTTCTACGTCGGTTGTTACTGCTACGGATTTCAAGATTTTTTATTATTTTTTTTTAATGTGAGGATGATTTACAAAAAAGGAAATGATTAGTGTGGTTTTCACCCTACGAAATTGGAGAATGTCACCCATAATATTAGAATTAAAAAAATATTACATATTCAAATTTTTTTTAAATTATTTTATTAAAAAAGTTTTTTTTTATGTTGAAGCTTTGATTAGTTTAAATTGGTAACATGTATACAGTCAGACCTCAATATAAGGTCAGCCTAAGGGACATTGCAAAAGTGACCTTATAAGCGGTGTGACCTTTTAACAGATTCATTAGCAGTTCATAATAAAAATGGTAATACAAACGAAAACAATCGGTCATAAATTAAATATTTAAGTCAATAAATTTTAACAGAATTAATAAATTAAAGAAAGTTAGATATTTGAAAAAAAAATTAATTTTAAATAAAGCTGTTTACAAATTTCCTCAAAGCTTATAGACATACATTACATCTAACCTTATTTAAAATAATCATTTATGCAGGTTCGTCTCGTTTTTGGCTTCATTTTTCGAACAATGTTTTCTAGATTTTGTAACTTCTCAAAATGTTCCTCAGCTCCCTCATGGTTTGTAAAAAAATTTCGTTTGACATTTATTGCACTGAAGCTTTTCCTTTAAGTTACAGCTACAGTCTCAGGATCACTGTCATTGTCCACAACTTGTAAAACAATTTCAGAAATTGTAGCTTCAGAAGTGGTGGCAATTTCCTCATCAGTCAAACCATATACAGCCTCCTCTTCAATGACATGGCCACAATTTCCCAAGTCTTCCATCAGAACAGATAGAGGAATATCGTCTTTTTATTCTGTTTTGTCATCCATGATATACCCAGAGAACTCAGAAAACCTGCATGACGAAAACAATTTTCTATGTATGTGGTGGACACCATGTTACGCCTCAGATAAAAATGACCTTATAAGCGATAACGATTTTTAAAACTTGACCATGTATCTGATAATCTGTAACAAATAATTCCTATTCAGTCAACCGGGACTTTGGAAAAGTGACCTTATATATGCGGTTGACCTTATATCGAGGTCTGACTGTATTTGTTATTACTAAAAGCAGGGTTCATTCTAGACTAAAAAAAGGGCAGGGTGCTAAAAATTGAAAAGGGCACTATACTTTTAAAAAAAAGGGCAGCAAGTTTAAAAAAGGACATTGTATTTTATAAAAAGGGCAGATATCTTAACCTTCTTTGCATAGTTAAAATGAATAATTATATATAAGTTTACTTTTATCACTAATCACAATTATAATTATCAAATGTATAACTACAATTTTCCAAGGAAAAAAGGCTACAGTTTGAATTGAAAAATTTTTAAAAAAATTCAAACGAGGTTTTTTTCCTTTATCTCAATATTTCTTAGTTCACTAAAAATATATTTAAAATTTTACACATACCTTTGAAAGACCTGGGGAAACAACTGAAATTTTTCAGATATGTTTTTCTTTCTCAAGTTGATGATTAGAATAACTATTTTCAGATAAAATATGAATATTAATCTTGAAAATAAACTTATTATGTATCTGGCTCTCCCTTATAAAAAAATAAAATAAACTGCGTTTTTAAGCTTAACTGTTGAAAACGAAGTTCTGAAGTATATACATAAAAAACAATATTTACAAAAAAATGTGCAAAATAAAATTCATACTTCCAGTCATTTTAAATAAAACATACTGGAAGTTTTATACTTGAATTCAGTCGCAGCAATAATATCAAACTTTAACTTCACATTCATCTTTAACTTATACAGTATATATAAGATCTGATAATTTAGGGGTGCACAACCTTTTTGAGTAAAGGACCACTTGCACAGCAGGTTGACTAACGAAGGGCCGCACATGTATTTAGACACGTTATTGGCAAATGTAGTAATATTTCTTTTAACATTAGTGTTCTAGTTTTTTTTTTATCAATAAACCTAATAATATATTTGTTGAAAATTAAAGTTGTTCAATTATTAGAATTCATTTGAAAATAAAAAAAAACTAATACTTATAAAAAAAGAAAAAATGCCATTTTTATCAAATCATGCAATAAAAAAAAAACTTCAATGCTCGCAGAATGAAAGTAAGAAAAAAATTTATGTAGAATTAAGTAATATAAATTCAAATTAAATATTTTAATTGAAGAAAACTTATAAGTTTTCAACAAAAACCTAAAATAAAAACAAAACTTATAGTTCAAAATAAAATTCAATACTTATTTGGTAATGTACTTTATTATTTCATTTTATTAATTCTTAGATTTTTTTATATAGTAAACGTTATCTTTTTTTTATATCGAAAATGATTACTTAAGCAACAAACAGTGAGCAGTTTAAAAATTCACGTTTTCCACCACTTATGAATTTCTCAGGTTGCTATCATATTGCATTTAAATTAAAGATTTAATGAGCATTTGGCACTTTAGTCAAAAATGCAGTCAAATATTCCTCCGAATATTTTTTTAAAAATGTATTTTTCTAAGTTTTTTTTTCTTCTTTTGAATTTGTATAGATATGATAAAAACTATAAAATTGTATTTTGACTATATTATAGTATTGCTTATTATAAGAAATAGTTTTAACATAAATTTCTAAAATTTTAAAATCCATGTTTCTGAACATGGCTTGCAAATTTATCTTCTAGAAGACAAAGGGAAAAAAGAAAGTTGGAAAACTGGATTACTTTATTCTGAACCACAAGTTTTTGAATTACTGCTTTTTTTTTTAAGAAATTTTTTTTTTTTTAATCAGACAAATCTATTTCGTAATTTTTTCGATACTTCTAATTCTGAGAATTGAGAACGATTTTTTTTTTCTTTTCATTTTTGCTTTTTTCTATTCTGCTTCAGAGCATTTATGTTGACTTAATTCTTTTTTCTTGACTTTTTCAGCTGCTTTTATTATAATGCAGCATTTTAACAGAACGTCTCATACTATTAATTTATTATCACTCTTTCCCTGCACTATAATATAAATAACTGGAAATATAGAAAACTGATTTTCAGTGTTAAAGGTTTGTTTTAGGAACCAAGAACAATTTGTTATTTTTGTTTTTCTCTTTCATTAACTTTTCTTTTTATAGGCATTTTTATTATGACGCAGCATTTTTTTCAATGACGTTATTAATAAACTTTTCTTTAAAAAAAAATGAAGAAAAAAATTCCTTTTTGTGTGTTGTAATAACATCGTAGTTACAAAATCACGTGGAAAAGTATGGCAATTCAAAAAAAAAAAGTAATAATAATTACTTAAATTTATGCTGAACTCAGCAAGAATAAAGTTTGTCGAATGTGAGATATAAAATTCGCATGTCGTAATGAAATTATAGGAATTTTTTATAGTACGTGGGAATGCATAGCAATAACTACAAAAAAAAATAGCTTAAAAGAAGAAAGAAAAGCAAAAAAAAGAAGGAAAAAAATTACTTAGATTTAAGATTAAATTTTCACAAATAAATTGAACCAAAAAGTGTTTATTGAAATTAATAAAAAATTCAGGATTTTTGAAATCACGTTACAAAGTGGAAATAAGTGTTTAACAAAATAATTTATATTTACGATGAATTCGAATTTAAAGAAAGCGCGTTAAACATACGTTTACTATAGAATCTATTAAAATTGAACGTGTCAAAACGCGATGACTCAAAAGTGCGATTCAAATTTTTTTATTGTGATCAGTAGCTCTCGCGGGCCGCACTTCAGTAGTAGGCGGGCCGCAGGTTGTGCACCCCTATGATAATTGCAAGGAAAGGGTAAATAAGACTAAAGGAATTTACAGAGCAACAATAAAAAAAATAATAGAAAATAAACTTTTTTATAGTTACGAAGTTGTTTAAAAAAATAATACAAATAAATAATCTGTGTGAAATCAAAATTAAGTCCAAATTAATGTAAGAACATTTTTGAACACAAAAGCGCTACCGTTGTTTTTTAACACAAAAACGCAATAAACAGTTAAAATATCCAATACATGAGCATCAATTAAAATATTAATTATAGGAAAATAAGATTGTAATAAAGTGTTACAATAAAAATAAATTATGTAAAAAAAAAAAAAAACATTAAAAAAGGCATATTTTTTAATATCAAATCACCCTAAAAAGAAACTAACAAATCAAAGTACAAGCAAAAAAATAAAGGATAAAATCGCATATTTTAGTCTGCTAAAAAATAAAATAAATTATCCTAAAATA
Organism: Parasteatoda tepidariorum; assembly: GCF_982258835.1. Classification (NCBI taxonomy): domain Eukaryota; kingdom Metazoa; phylum Arthropoda; class Arachnida; order Araneae; family Theridiidae; genus Parasteatoda; species Parasteatoda tepidariorum. The sequence continues at coordinate 95,505,679 of NC_141765.1, read as the reverse complement.
TGAAACAAAGCAGCAAGACAACGAAAAATAAACGGAGAAATTATAAATAAAAAATAAACAAACTAATAAATAAAAAAACTTCTCAAAAACTAAGTCATTCTAAAAAAATTTAATTTAATAAAAATACTACCCAATAATCTGCATTGAAGCGAAGTAAAATCGTACTTCATCAATTCATGAACTTTTGCAAGAAGAGAAGGGAAAAAAAACCCGAAAAAAAATAATAAAAATGCATTTAGTCAAGATTTTTTGTTACAAAAAAAAATTATTATAAATAAGATGGATAAAAAGATAAAAAAAAAGAAGTATAAATTAAGATGTTAAAGAAACGAAATTAATAATAAATAACTAAAAAAAAAAATTGCTTTCATGATAAATACTAAATCAGCACAAAAAGTAATACTATATAAAAAAAAAAAAAGAAAAAAGGAATATATATAACTTATCTGAAGTGTAAGAAACTAACGCTCGCACTGTTCAACTTTCTTATAGTACCATTGAATAACCATGGAACAGCCTAAGTGATTCTCTATTATAAATCACTGTCACTGCACTGTCTAAAGGCGACGCCCCCTGAGTGCGAGACTTAACACTGATTTTGCCAATTCAGATTTTTTTTTATCTGGGTATGGATGCACCTAATAAAGATCGGTGTGGAAAAAAACTTTTTTTTCCTTCTTAATTTTCAATTTCGAAAGGGGAAATGTCGCAAATTACGTTATCAAAGACGTACAAGTACGTTACAAGTAAAATTACGTTTTTCTAAAACAATTCCATGACTTATCAAGTCTGGCGCGTACGGACCCTGTGATTAAGAGAAATAAAATAAAACAATTAAAGCAATTACAAATGATTATAAAGTAAATAAATAAGTTATTAAAAAAGATTCATTTGCGACCGCAGCACTTTTTATTGTATTTAAATGAACATTTTAAGTTTTAAGAAGAATCGAAATAAAAATTTGCTCATTATATTCAAATAAATTCAATTTACAATATTTACGACGCACGATCTTACAAACGCAGAGTTAGCAAAGCGATAACATTGATATTAAGAATAAATTAATAAACAAATAAAAAGCTGAAAAATATTAAATGAAAAAAGTTTGGTATTTAAATTAATCTATCTAATATTACAATGCGTTGTCAAATCATCATGGTATGTGATATAGATCATAGCCGAAATTGCAATAAGCGCAAAAATAATGACCAAATTTCTATAATAACGAGAAAAAAAATAATTTAAGTAACAATATAGAAGTGTCATATTTAAATATATGGAAAATACAACATAGAGTTATCAATCGGCTTGGTAATTGTGATAGTGTCGAATCAAACACCTGATTTGAAAAATATCGTCAAATAAACGAGTTACTATTAAAGAAAGAAAACAATTTCTTAATTTATCAATTTATTTAGTTCTATTTAAAATGGGCGGCCAAATTAAAGCTGCATTGTGATCATTCAGAAAAAGAAGAAAAAAAATTTGCGAATAACACATGTTGTATCTTCAAATAAATTTCCTTTTTTAATATTTTTGAGGTACAAGCATACAGCTATAAATAAATTTAATACTATTAAATAAAGGAAAGTTACGTATTTAAATTTACCGATATAATTACATCACTCTGTCAGTTCAGTTATGAGTAAAAAATTTAGAAAAAATTCTAAATGTATGAAAACGTTTCCTATTCAAAATATCTTATTTAGTATCAATTAGGATGAACAGTCGAACAAAATAATAAGTAAGGAAAGAAAGGGGAAAAAAACGATTAATTGAATTAAGTATGCTTCATCTACAAATAAATTGTGTGCTTGATTCAACTTTTATGAGGAGCAGTCATACCTTTGCACACACTAGTAATAACATAAATAAACAAATTAATAAAAAGATCGACTGCTGGGACAAATTCTAATGAAAACGAGAACGCTAAACAATATTTTAAAAGAGTAAAAAAAGAAAAAGAAAAAAAACGGAAATGTTTATACTTCTGGCAGCGTGCCAACAAAGAATGAGAAAAATATTAAAAAAGAAAAAAAAACGGAATAAAAATTATCGTTTGCTAATATCTTAAAATAACTTGTAATGTAACATAACTTGAAACTTATTATTGTAAGAATTGTATTGCGTCATTGTAAAAAAAAGTTTATTATAAAATTAGAATTTTTTTTCTTTTTTTTTGGATAAAAAAGCTTTTTTATTGCGTAGTTAATTGTCTAAGTCCCTTCACTTTTGAAATCAAAAGTAAAAATTTCTTTCTTCCTTCAAAAGAATAAAGCTGGGCAGAGGGGTTCAGAAGATACATGAGAATGTATCTTTTATCTATATGACCTAGTCTGACCCCTAAAATTGTCTACAGGCTTTGTGAACAAGATTTCTTCCTTTAAAAAATTCTTTCCAGGAAAACTCTTGCCAGGCCTACTGACCGTCATCATAGCAGTATGGTTTCTTAAAATAAGCAATACGTCCATTTCTAAGAAAAAGAAATTTTTCTAAAAAGAGAAAATAGGAACCCACACAGCTGCAGGTGGGGTTGCATTCCCTGAGGAACTTCTTGGAAGATCTCTTATTTAAACTACTAACTTCAAGAGGAAATAGTAAAGAGGGGGGGGGGAGCTCATTTACCCGTAGCTTTTGAGCTAGAGGGAAGACAAGTTGATTTCAAGAAAAGTATTACTAAGCGGAGGGGGGGGGGAGACAGGACAAAAAAATCCTTTCTTACAGGAGAGTGGTATCTTTTTGGAGGGGACACAACAGGGCGCATTCAATTATATCAGGGCGGGATAAAAGGAGTAAAGGGCAATAGGGCGGATATTTTATATCAAAAGGGCATACGGGGCGGGCCGCCCCGTAAACCCCGCTTAGAATGAACCCTGCTAAAAGTATCTTGAAGAAAGATATTGTTAGTACTAGAGAGGTAAGTCGAAGAAAGACTGAAAAAATTCTGCCAACACAATTTTTAAAAAAGCTTTAAATTCACAAATTCAACATACTTGTTCATTCTTTTCTTTATCCAGATACTTTTTAACATAAACATAACATTAATGAATTAAATACCTTTTACTATTCAAAATTATGCGTAAACATAATAAATAACATTTCAAGTTCATTTAATGTCAATCATACCTGGAAAATATTGCAGTTTTTCTGTTTTGATGACTGTAAAATTCTCTATGTGAAAAATATTTAGCACATTATGGAGCAATTATCATGAAATTTATAGAATTTCGTAAAATCCACTGGATTTTTTCCTAGCCATGTTTGTTTAATAATGAAACAAATACTTCATTTTTACATATTTATCATAAAGAATTTTAACAAAACAAAACACAACATTCGATTCCTTAATAATCAAATAATGGTTATTAAAATAACTTACTGTGGAATGGTAGGACGTGGCGGAGGAAACTGCTGCATATTATTGATGCCAGTACCACCTGTTGCAGTGGGTGCCACTTTTAAATCTTCAAACTGGGCATTTAGGTCAAAAAAAGAGTTAATATGGTCCAATGTGATGGACATCTTTACTAGAAATAAAAAAAGAATTTTAATACTAGTTTTTAATTAATCTACAAACTACAAAATAATACAATTAGTTTATAGAGTATAAAAGATAATACAATTAATCTTCAATATAATACAATTAGTCCATAGACTAAACAGGATATAACCTACAGTGTTCATTTTAAACAAAATTGGTCCTTTTGATGAAAGATTTACTCTTTTGAGCCTATAAACCAGGGGTCCCCAACCCGAATTGTTTATTGCTAGTATTAAACATGTGTACTTATTGTTTTAAAATTAATAAATTTGTATCTTGAAAATAGCCTTTAAATGTTTATTTGTAAAATATTATTAAATTGTGTCCTATTGAATTTTGGAGAAAATTTTTTTTTCTTCTGGAAATTAAATAATGCATATGTTAATATTCTTTTAACATTTATGAAAAGAAATTTTATCATTAGCGCACAACTAATGATCGTGTTGTTAACACATTTGTCCATAATAATTTCACACGTGACGTGGCTTTTAAATTTCGATATTTCAAATTATTACTACAATACAATGATTATCAATTTGAGAACTCACTTTTCAAGACACGTTCAATTCACTACAAATCATTGCATTTTTCACGTAATTTTTAAACTCCGATGTTTTGTATTAAAACGACATTATTATAACACATAAATTTCAATTTCACCTTCTTCAGGTAAAATTGAATTTTATGTGTTGTGACAATGTGAACAACACATAAGATTTCCAGATTTGAGTGACAACCATGTCCAGGTAATAAACACTGGACACGGTTGTCACTTAAATCTGGAAAAGATGTTCCCCGTGATTTCCATACACAATACATAAAGAGGAAACACAAAATAACTGTGCAAATGTGTGATCTTATATTAAGATAACTAATACTAGTTTCAATTGCTGGAAAAACTTTGAGAAATACAGAACAGTTCAACATACATAAAAAAAAAAAAATAATGATACAGCAAATGAAATAGTATAGTACCTACGGCTGAACTATCTTTAAATCTTAATTTGCACATTGAAAGGTCAACATTTTGTAAAAAAAAAAAAAAGAAAAAGAAAAATTGCCTGTACTTGCACAGTTTAAAATGAAACATCCAAAATTCCCTGTGGAGTGGCAACCCTGCAGGGAGTCGTCCTCCCTGCATTGTCTTCTCCCTTTACTCATACCTTCCCCCTTGTCATCAGGGGTCTGTCCAAACATTTTGCGAAAGGTCCTGTTTTTGCAAAATTGTGAAAAAATGACTTGTAATTTGTGAATATAATATAAACGTTAAGTCACATTCTTTCAACTAGTGCCCTGCTATTGTGAATTTGTGCAAATAGGGCCCTGCAATTGCAAAAAACTTTAACAAGAAGTTTTTAAATTGTAAATAGATATAAGATTATGCTCAACACTGTAAAATTATAATTAAAAAAATTAAATTTTCAAAAATAAACAGCAATTGCTGCTACTAAATTAGGGATGCAACATACAAATATTTGGCATTTAGCCTACACTGCTGAAAGCAGAATATTAATTTCGGACGAATAAAGAAAGAAGCGTCAGCCGAAGACAAAACTTAGTTCGTTTACATCTGCTCCCCCCCCCCCCGGGAAGGGTTTATTCGATTATTAAAACAATAATGAATATAAACAAATTTGTGAAGGGTCCGATTAAAAGATAAATTATTTTGTGAAGGGTCCGTTTTTAAGTTAAAATATTTTGAGAAGGGTCCGTTTTTAAGAAAAGATATTTTGAAAGGGCCTGTTAATGGACCCAAATTTCTTCTAAACAGACCACTGAGATCTCAGCAAAAAATTTATGACAACCATTTTTGCTCTAGGGAATTTAAATATTGAATGACCAAAAAAAAATATACATATTCTTGGAAACAGAACTAACTAGAATCGTGTCATGTGTTTTATTATTAATAATTACAGACTATCAAGGACTAATTTTTTTACAATAAATTCTAAAATGAACTATATCAACTAAAGAGCGCTTTAAAATTAAATATAAAATATTTGGCTTAAAAAAGAATGTTTTAAATTTCGCATAATTTACAAAAATTAAGTTACTATGTGAAATCAATGTCGCTTTAATAACATTTCCAAAAAATTGAGGACATTTTTACTTTTTCAAAAGGCACCTCAGGGAAGCAGGGGTGATTGTGAGCCCAAGTCGAAATTCCGGAAAATTTCTTGAGTTTAAAAAAAAAAAGTTTAAATGGAAAAAAAATTTAAAACAAGTTTTTTTTCCCTTTTTCTGAATATTTCTTAGTTTAATTAAAATATATTTGAAATTTTACACACACCTGGAGAAGTAATTAAAATTTACAAACGTGTCTTACTTTCTTGAGTTTATGATTATAGTAACTATTTACTGATAAAAAAATTAATATTAATCATGAATATAAGCTTATAAAGTATCTCTCTGGCTCTCCCTTATAAACAAATAAAATAAACTGAGTTTTCAAGTTCCACCTTTGAAAATTTGATTTCCGGAAACTTCGGTGATCAACTATTTTATGAAACGTCTGAACCTTCGATCTCCGGTAACTCCAGGATCACTGTTACCGAAAAATCCGGATTTTTTCCAGAGCACAATCAGCCCTGCGGAAGTCCCCCTCTGATGATATTTCTTTATTGTGATCTGCCACGCTAACTACAATAGCCGAGGTGCCACATTTTTTAATAGGAAATATTTAATGTAGAAGTTTACAGGGATCGGAAGTTGCCAAGACTTAGGGGGAAAATTCACCCTGGTTCCCAAACTTCCAGCCCGACCCAGAGCTAAGTTAACAGATAAAAGAGCCAAAGCGTAATGCCTCAAAAGTCCTCTTTATTGCTTTGATTAAAAAGAATCAATCAAGCGTCAGAGTGCATTGCCAAATTATTCAACAAAAAATAAGCACTCAAATAATATTTTTAAAAGCACTTTAAAAAAATCCCAATTAGGCAGAATAGGAAAGCGTTTGACAATTGACGGTTTTATCTGGTTTTAACCGTCATTTCAAAAACAAAAACTTTTGGCATTGTTTTAGACAATTGTCACAATTTTTTAATCATATAAATCGAATGGCATTTTAATACGTTACTGACTGACGATATGCAGAAATAGATTGGAGCTGAATTAATTGCGAAAACGTTGAATAGAACAATGTGAGCAGTGTCTCTCTGCATACTTCGTAGAGAAATTTAACCGTAATTTCGTAGAGGTAAAGAAAAAATCTCATTTTGTAAACGGGAAATATTAAGCACTTTTTAAAAACATCCAATGAAAAATGCACCTTTAAGTACTTTTTACAAACGCTACGCATCCTGAGCGTGTAAAGAGGTTTATCCTTTCTCAAATAAACACAAAACAGAGATTGTTGCGTAATTAAAAACAGTTGAAAGTTATTCCTTGCTTCGAAGGCCACCTTACTTATGAGGAAACAAACTCTCAAACAATTAAGAGGCCTCACCCTGAGTAACAGAATTGAAATGACAGCATGCTTAACTTCTCGCAACGTTGCTAAAATGCGATGTTTATAATGCAGGCGTCGTTTTATAGCTGACAGTACTTGAATACAGCGTGGAAAATATTCACAAAAATCTGCTTCGTAACCAATTTAGCCGTAAACATCACGCCACTGAAAATTCCGCTGAAACAATTGGCAAATCTCATAACTAATAATATAGTTTAGAATCATCCGAAGTTTACTATTTAACTACAGTTAACAAGCAAAGAATATTACAAAATGCGGAATAAAAATTACCAGAATAAATGTTTATACCTTTAAATTTTTCCAACCGAAATTCAACACCTCAAAAGTCCTACTTTCTTATAAAAATGATGGTGATGATGATGATGATTGTTGGCGTTCTGTTTTGGAGCTTTATGCAGTTTTCAGCTTATAGCTCGCTTATGTCCGGGGTGGCGAGATAAGTGGGTGATTATAGTATGCGGATAGATTTTAGGTAATGCATAAAGTAGTGTAGCTTGCGTTTGTCTGTTGTATCCATAAGGTATGAAAACGACAAGGCACCAAGTCCTAGCTGTGTTTTTAAGGTGGTGCGCTGTTGATCGAAGAGCGGGCATTCTAGAATAGTGTGATCGATATCAGAGATAGAGCCGCAGTTGCATTTGTTGTCTGGAGCGAGTCCAAATCGGAATAGTTTTGCTTTGGTTGGATAGGATCTAGTGCGGATTCTAGAGAACGTAACGTCTTGGAGCCTGCTGGAGAAGGGTAGAAGTTCGTTTTTATTTTGGCCCAAATGACGAAACTCGGTATAGTATTTACTGTTCATGAAGGTTGATTTTCTGGATTGTTGGTGGATTCGTTTAATTGATTGGTAAATATCTTCCATGGTAAATCTATCGTAAATTCTCGGTCTGGAGAGCGCTGTCTTTGCCAGCTCGTCGGCGATTTCATTGCCGAGAATCCCGGAGTGGCCGGGTACCCATGCTATATCTATAGACTGGCATGAGGGTGGAAGCGCTTCCATCGAGGCTATTATTTGGTGTATGATCCCTTGTGAAAAGTCTGCAGCCGAATTTAGAGCTGTCAGAACAGAGAGTGAGTCTGTAAAAATTATATAAATATATAAAATAATTATATAAAATATTATATAATTATATAATATATTAATATTATATATAATTATATATAATTTATATAATTATATTATATAATACCACTAATATTATATAATTATATATAATTTATTATATATAATTATATAAAATTATATATAATAAATTTTGTTTTCTAGCTAACTAAAAGGTTAACTTTTGAGGTAAATGAAATTTTGTAGGTTTCTTTATTTTTTTATTTTTATTTGTCATTAACTTATTTACTTTTTAATCATCCAACTATGTTTAAAGTAATTTAGATTAAATATATTTAGTTAGTTTATATGAAGAATTTAGTTATGTAATTCATATACGTATTTTCAACTAGAATCAAAATACTTGAGAAGTACAGATTTAAGTTAGTTTTGGCCCTCAACATAATGCTTCGTAATTTTTGTGACTGGCTAACCAAAAATGATTGGGCATCCCTGTAGTCGAGTATTACTTTTTAAGATGCAAGAAGAATTTTTTGTCATATAATAATTGTAAAATATTAGATAAATAAATTTGTCACAAAATTTTGCTTTATAAGGTACTATTATACAATTGCTTTATAATAGAGGTTATAACTATTATACAATTGCTTCATAATAATTATGTTCTGTCGTGATTTTGGGTTCTGTTCATAGAAATTCTTTACTTTTCACAGAATAACATCTAAATTTTAAATTTGTTTTTCCTTCATTATTAATTTGAAAAGAAATTATAAATAAAATAAATGACTATTAAAAATAGGGAAGTAATTGAAAACATCCGATTTTAATGAATTAATAGTCTATACAATAAGATTTTTATAAAAAAAAGAAAATTTCTTTGTATAACACTTCTTTCTCTTATACACAAAAAAAATCCATCGATGAAAAGTGCAGGGTAATTGATAAATTAAGCATTACCTGGAGGAGGTTGAAGTTAAAGCATTTGAATCAAAATTCCAAAAGGAAAAAGAAATCAGGTTGAAATTAGGATCAAGTTTTGAATCAAAAATTTGAATTGAGTTTGGCGTACTTTGTACTGCTTGTCTCTTGAAAAGCAATTATTTTGAGACTTAAATAATGTAGCAAAAATTAAATCTTCTTTCCTCCACTTTTTTTTAAAATTCGAAATTTTTGCAACAATATTTACTTTTAAAACTTTTCTCCTTTTATAAATCTTTTAATAATTTACAACAAAACAACATTTCCCACAGATAGGCTCAGATTTTTTTTTCTATGTATAAAAGTGATTAATTCTTCTATGACCTATAGTTGGGTTTTGATTAGGTGATTCAAAGTACTGAATAGATTCAGTTTTATAATTTACAATTTATTAACTGGTGTCAGTCATTGTAGTGTGTCATTAAAACAAAAACTAGTTTTTAGATACTTAAATATTTTGATATATTCCATTGACAGAATTGATTAACTTACACAAATATGTTATTTAAAATTTTTTTAATTCTGACCATAACTGATGGCCATTTCTACTTCATAAATATCAATTCCCAACATTTATAGAGCTATACGTTTGCTTATGAAATGTCTCAACTTAGTCTTTTTCTAAAACTATATCAAAATTTTAATACCTCATAAATTTATGAAAAAAATTGGCACATGAAAAATGATTCTAATCAGAAACAAGAAAATAATTGGAATCAGAAAATTAATGGCCGAATATAATAAGCCTTCAATTAGATGAAGAAGAGATGGAGTTACCAGAGGCAGCAACCCTCTGAGCGTCCACCAATTGGTAAGAAACTCACAACAAAAAAACAAAAAAGAAACTTTGCTGAAAATGTGTGAAAAAAAATCAAGGAAACACAAAATTGCACTAGTAAATTAAATTATTTCCACTATATTTTATTCTTATACATATGTATATTTCTTTCAAACATTTAGTACTCTTTTAAGAAATTTTTTTAAATTAAGAATTCTTTTAATGATCAACTGGCAGTGACGCTATAGGTCACCTGTGAGGGTATCCTTGATCTTCTTCACAAAGTGCAACTACCTAATTAAAAGAAGAGCTAACATAAATATTAAAACCCAGAACAAGGAAGAATATAATGAAATCAACTGAACTAAAAAAAAATCTTTATCTTAAGACTCATGAAAAAGAAGTACTAATTTATTGAGTACAAATTTCTTGCATATGGAAAAAAGTCAGAAAAAGAAAAAAAAAACTCAAAACATAGGTGGTAAAAGTGATGCACCACTTCTGAAAAGAGAAAGCCACAACCTGCTTCATAAAATAATAGTCTTTTAGTGATAAATAATTGAATGTTTAAGTAAAAATTATCTTCTTTTATTTGTTAAAGCAAACAATTTTTAACGAAAGCAGATGTGATTTCGCATCAAGCAAAACTTGCAAATGAGGAATCAGAATTGAACATGGCAGAAAATAAAAAATAAAACATTTTGTTCTTAATAATTAATTCATGATAATTAATTTATCTAACAACATAGCTGCCAACATAGATAAGTAAAAATCCAGTAGATTTTACAAAATACCACAAATTTCAGGATAATTGTTGCAAAATGTACTAAATATTTTGCACGTCATATTTTTTGCATTTTATATTCATCACAACTGAAAAAACTGCAATGTTTTCCAGTTATGATTAAGATTTAATTAACTTGAAATGTTATGTATTATATTTACTCATAATTTTGAAAAGTAATAAGCATTTATTTCATCAAAGACAGCTAAAAGATTTTTTTAATTAATTTAAAAAGGAAATTCTACAAAGACTCAAAATTTTAGAACAAAAACATTTTTCAGACTGTTTTTTATAAATGAGACTCGCTTATGTATTAGTAACGCATATTTAAATATTCAAGCAAGCAATAATCTGTGCAAAAATTCTATTTCAATACGGATTTTTTTAGGAAACTTACTTTTAGGGAATTTTCAAAATTGATGAAAAACCAGGAGAATTTTAATTAAACCAGTAGACCCGGAGAAAATGACAAAAACTAGTAGTCTACTGGAAAATTCAGTAGAGTTGGCAGCTATGTAAAAATAATTTGTTTTAATAAATCAACCATGATGAAAATTGAAAAACAAAAGTAGATTTTAAAATAACCTAACATGTCAATACTTTCAAGTTCTAAACTAGAACAACCAACTGACAACAATCCAAAAAAATTACTTAGATTTGTGATGAAACTGATAGAGTAAAAGCGGAGCAATAATTGATGAAAGAATGATAAAGGAAAAAAAAAAAAAGTTTTCGAACGTCTTATTAATATATATCGAAAATATCAGGATTTTCAGAGCCAAAAAGTGTGCAAAGAAAAAAAAAACGATAGAAAAATAAATTGAAGCCTCGTAATTATGTCATAAATAAAAATATTAAAACTTTTAAGACTTGGGAAATTTAAAGCATTTACCAAAAAGAAAAAAATAAGCCATCAAAAAACTACATTAAATTAGATCATCAAAACCTCAAAGGCATAATTAAAAGACATAATATTTTCCTTCAAAAAATTATATTAGTTTTCTTTTGCTTAGGTGCTGCGTGGGTCACGAGACTTTAGGAGCCACGTGTGGCCCACGGATCTCAGGTTGAGCATCCCTCATTTAGCAGTTCAAATGTTGCTAACTTTTCGAATATGATTAATACAAGTCTTACATAATACCCTCAGTAGAATATATTTCGCTCTACAACCCTTGATATAAAAGTACTTATATAGAAAATCAAAAAATTTGAATCCAAATATTTGGTAATTTTCTAGAATAAGGCAAAAGAAATTGAAATAAAAAATTAATTTTAAGAAAGGCAGAATAAGGCATCAAAGTTGAATATTGAAATAGAAATTTGTCAGAATGGTTTGGATTGTTTTCTAATTTAGAGTGATAATATTGTTTTAGATTGTTTAAAAAAATGTCAAATTACCTCTAACCAAGAATTAAATATTTTTTTAAAAATTCCCATGTTTCAATAAGCTAGTTATTATTCTACACTATTTTAACTAATTTGTTTCTTCCTATCCGAATATTCTTTAAAATTTCGAATACAAGTGTAAATTGGATCTTCCAACAAAATCCATCCACTAAAAGGAAATAAAAAAGGATTTTATTATGAAAGTGGTTTGTAATCACTACATTAAAAAAAAAATAGTTGCAATGCAAATTAATTACATTTGTAATAAGATAGTTGTAGTAACTACAAAAATCAATCAGTCTTATTTATTACATAACCTTTTCTTTGAATTAGAGAGAAAGTGTTGGAAGCTACAGAACAGGAGGGCAATTTTTCTCATGCCTATTCGAAAATTCACAATTTGTTGATAATACATCAAATCTGGTCGCTTGTCAATAGAATTTTGAATTTAAGTAGATTTTTGTGTCAAGATTTCTTGTTATTTTCATATTTAGAAATAGCAAAGTATTTATATATTTTTGTTTATTCTAAGCTATAAATTTTACAGCATTAATAACAACATAAAGATCAGTAACTAAAAATATATTTTTCATTCAAATAATTGTTGATTTTAAATCATGAATTTGATAAATGTTTCCTCATGTTTTTAAAAAGTTTGAAAAACGAATTTTTGAGACAAAACGGTATATTTATTATCATATGATGAGGAAACTGGTTTTACCTAGATAATTAAAATAATTGGAAAATATTTTTGTTTCACAAAATAAAAATTAGTAGTTTCTGACGTTTTATGGTGTGAAAAATTTATCTTTACAGGTGAACTTCAACAGGTGTTCTAACCACAACAGTTCCACACTTTGTTAACTTTAATTTAATTTTCTTGGCAAAAACAAATTCGAACTATGAAAATATTCGTTTCCACTGAAAAATATGAAAGAAAAGAGAATGAAAATTCTGCACAACTTTTATAACATACCCTAAAATTGGAGTATTCTATTATAAAGTACCTTAAAATTGGAGTATTTTTAAAATATGTATTCCTTCATTTAGTTCATAGTAAAAAATTAGGTTTTTCTTATTTGTGTTGGCATGTAATTAATTGTAATTTTGGATGAATGAAGTTTAAATTCGAAACTACTTTAGACAATCCTTACCCAGATAAAAGCCATTTTTATTAATTTCATATTAAAATAAACATTTATAAATTGTTTTGGAGAGAAAAAGTGAACCTCTATTCTTGAAGGATGAAACATTCTAAGGCTTTTAAATAAAAAAAACATACAGTAAACAGAAAAAAAATGAAATTGACATAATACTTCTCAGAATTTTTTCTTCAACACATATTAAAAAATCCCAAATCCTTATAGTGCCATCATCAGAGCAAGTGATGAATTTGGTATCAACAGGACAAAAACTAAAACACATAAAATAAATAATTAGTGTATTATTTATAAACATTGTAAGCAAATGGTTCTTTAAACTTGAAAAAAATGCAGATAGAATATATACTTTAAATATTGCATACCAATTAAAAAAATATATAAAACTGAACCACGCAAAAGTCTTAATTTTGAAACTGTTAGCAGCAAATTCATCGATAAATAATTAATACAGATAACTATTAATCCCACAATTACCTAATGCAAAAATTTAATATTAAAAACTTTTCACTAAATATTCACAGATGGTACAAATATAGAAAGATATATTAGTTAATTTTAATGTCTGAAAAATTACCAATAATAACCAATTAGCTGGAATCAGTGCTACAAAAAAAATTATTCAGGAATAATTTCAGGTAAAGAGAATAAAAATTTTAAAATATAGGAGTGAATTCACATATATTTTAAAATTCATTTCTCGAGTCACACAAACATATATAATTTATAATAAAAAGTGTACACATTTAAGCTTTTTTAATTTCAAAAATAGAAAAGAAACAAGATTAATAAATAACATTGTACTCAGAATTAACTTTTCAAATGCTATAAGTAATATACAGTGTTGGTTACTTCTTCAGATAAGAAATAATAAATGAAAGTGTTCAAATACAATGACTAAGGGATATTGGTGCTTTGCTTATTCTTACGATTCTTGAAAATACAAAACTACCTATGTATAAAAAAAAGGATGCTAATGAATCAGGGTTGGCAAGGTTTAGGACAGAATGGATTAATCTACGGTTAAAACCGTCCTGTCTAAAACCCCTTTGTCTAAAACCCTTTTACTCAAATTATGTCACAATTTTATTGGAACAATATTTAAAAGGTAAAATAAACATAGAACTAATAACATATCGATAATTAAATCTACTAGAGAATATTTGTTTTTAAAAGTGTAATGTCTTATTAATATTGTTTGACTCTTCAATTTAAACATTAAACAAAAGAAGATTAATTGGTCGTCTCATTCAATAGTACATAACTGAACTTTGATCTTCCCATACAGGTTAAGCTATTAGGGACTAAGCACTTGGTTAGTCATAAACAGGTTTATATATCTATAGTACTATTCAAGAATACTTTTATTTCATTCATGTTCGATTCTTTTAGCATAGTGGTGATACATCACCAGTGTCAGTAACTGAAACTGATGTTATGCCCTTCAAAAGTGTTAATACATTTTTCAGTTATTTTGTATTTCCAATGTAAGCTAATATATTTATGTTTAAAAACAATTTATTATTTTTTTAAAAAAAATGTCTTTTTTATCATCCTGTGATACAGAAATTATAATATTTTTTTAAAAAAATATTTTGAAAAATAAAAGGTTAATTTTTAAACAAATTTAGCATTTTTAAAAAAAAAATTATAATTATAAAATTATAATTTTTAATATTGCATTATTTATCCTTATGCAAAAACATTATTTATCAGTATTAAAAGCATATTTATATTTAAAGGATTAGGTATTCACTTTTGTTGTTCAATGAATCGTGGAGCTTCAAAAATTATAAACCTTTTCCTGTTATATTATATTATTTTCCTTTAATAAGTTAAAGTAAATTATATAAAAAATATCAAATATTTATTGATACAGGTAATTATGTGTAGAATGGTTACACATATAGAATTTTTACCTTTTACCTAAGTTCAAGGTTTTGGACACTTTAAGACAGTTTTATCCAGTTTAAGACAGTAAAACCCACTTGTCCTGTCCAAAACCCTAACCCTGCAATGAATTGTTCGATGTTTGTAATCTATAACTGAATCGTCCAATTAAAAAAAAGGTTTTGAACTCGACATTTTTGTTCAGTAACAGTAAATTATCTACAAACTAAGTTAGACAACGTTAAAGAGCACAAAAATATTATTAAAGGCAGACAGCTGTTTCGGATGCTCAAAGGGCAACCTTCATCAGTGCATCAGTATTGCTGATGCACTGATGAAGGTTACCCTTTGAGCATCCGAAACAGCAGTCTGCCTTTAATAATATTTTTGCGCTCTTTAACGTTGTCTAACTTAGTTTGTATTTTAGCACAAAGGTCGCCCACTTGTGTATTTAGTAAATTATCTAGTTAGTTGGAATAAAAAGTGTTCTAGAATTTTAATCAGTAGCAAATATGTAAAAATTGTCCTTGCAATATACAGTAATGAATTCAAAAAGTTATATTAAAATAAATATTTAAAAATTGCAGAACCTGATTCCTCGTAAGGGTTCTTTATGTGCTTGGAATATTTTTACATTGTTCATATTGCTTTGCCAATATTTTACTTATCCTACATGATCACCAGTTACCATCCAAAGATCATTGCGATTCCAAAACCATACATTGAGCAGGAGAATCATGAGCCTAAACAGAATTACAAGAAATTAAAATACATTCAACTTATTAGAAAAAATATATAGCAACAAGTAGGGTTAGGATATTGATAGCCTAAAAATTCTTAAAAAATGCCTTTTAAAAAGAAACCTTTGAAAATAACATTAAAAAACATCATAATGCCCTTATAAATGTTCGCTGACATGTTTTATATTAGCATTTTTAATTATAACTTGTAACTTCAGGGTTCATACAGAGATCAGAAGAAGAAATCCAAGGAATCCAAAATTTTAAGAACTTATCAAAAATTTAAAAACTTTAAAAAAAAATGTCTAGTTATGTTTTACACAAAGTTAAAAAGCAGTTAGTATAAAGAACTTGCAAAAATTTATATTTTGCATAAGATATTTTTCTCCAGCCTTTTTGAAATAAATTTTGACTTTGTCAAACTTCATCAAGAAAAATAAATAAAGTTATCACTTTCACACGTAAATACATTTTCTAGTTTCAAATATTTCAATAAATCTTGTTAATATACATAGTAGAGATGTTAAAGATTTAAATTTGAATACATAAGAAAATCTAAGGTATTTTCTACAACAACAAAAAAAATCACAATAAATCATTAATTAAGTTTGCTTGTATCATGTAAAATTAAAATTACTTGCTGTTATTTTTTTTCTTCTAACTCTTGCAATTCAGTATTTTTTTTTCTTTTAAAGTTTTTCTTAAACTATTAGATTTTGACAGCTACTAAGTCATATAATTTTGTTTCCTTGCTTGGACAGCTAATTCAACCGCGAACTTAGTAAGTTCATCCATTCAATGCAATAATCTAAGGAGTTTCTAAGGACTAATTTGGAAATCTAAGTAGTTCCAAGTACTTTGTGGAGACTTTTTTTTATTTCCAAGGAGTTTCAAAGGAGTACAGTGGAAAGTCGCGTATCCGGAATCGGCGGGACTTTCCGAAGTCCGGATAATCGATTTTTCCGTATAATAGACCCCCCAAGGTAAACAGAGATTAAAATGATCTGAATCTAAGAAGCAGAAATTAAATAACATTATTTTTCGGGCAATAATGTTTTAGTATTAGAATGATATCTAATCAATCAAAAACAAAATATTTAAAAAAAAATAATTATTGCTATTATAAAAATAAATATAGGAAACTAAAAAAATTTACAGTTATGAAAATATTAATTGCTCTCTCCGCCATTTTGAACTAGAACGTTTCAAGCAAGAAGGGGAAATTCCCGTCATTCATTCATTAAGGTGGGTAGGTGAAGAAGCAAAATTCATTTCCTTCTTACTTGTCATTCAAGTTGAAGGGGGGGAAGTGACAAGTTCTTATTTTCTCTCCTGTCATTGGCTATCAATCAAGCATAAAGGCGTGGCATGCTGATTGGGTTCTCTTTACTTTTTCTTGTGTGACTAAAGGGGATTCCCCCTCCACTTTAACGTTTGCTGTGTTTACCCTTTTCACAGTACTTCTTTCCCTAACACTTTATCAAAAAGGTTCCAGGAAATGCCTCTTTTACTAGCCAGCTGCACAGGAAAGAAGGGGGGAGGGGACTCAATTGTGCTCTTTTGAAAACAAATCTCCCCCCCCCCCCTTCCTGCATTCCAGAGGAGGAGCGTTACTAACGGTACGGTCTTGGTAGATCTTCTGTTCTCTTTTCAGTTGATTTATGGGTTTAATGCCTAGATCACTAGAAGCTAAGAAAGGAAAAAACCTGTCAAAATACTTTTTTTTTTTTTTTTTTTTAAGAGAGTGGGGAAGATGAAGAAATGTTTGTTTATTTTGATTGTTAAAAAGTGTCCGGGAAATTGACCCTTCCGGAAAAGGGACGTCCGGATATGGGACGTTACACTGTATAAGGAAAGACAAAATACAGCATCTGCCTTTTATTCCTTTTTCAGCAAAGAAACCAAACCAAATATTAGCCTGGGCTTTGAGGAATTTACTTTTCGTCAATAATTATTTCTACTTTATAGCCTCAATAAAAAAAAATGTTAGTAACACCTGAAAAGATGCTATTACAAGTTATGAACTAAAACAGGCAGAAAAATAATACTAATAGTATGAAAATTTTCTTGTCAAACAAAATATTGTTTGAATACTTCTTTGAAGAGAAAATTGTGAGTTTGGAAATACATTTAAAGTTTTAAAGAAAATAGTTCCAGATTTAAAAAAAATATGCATGCTTTAAAGTTCAGGGTCAGCCCTAACCAGGTAAAAATCTTGAAATTGCCAGGTCAGTGTATTTTTTTCTTCTCATAAAGTGTAAGTTGAGTACAAGAAAAGTGTCAATATTATGAGTATTTTATTTAAAATGTTATTATTTTAACATATAATCCTGAAAAAATAAGTAGACTAAATTTATTTTAACAATTTGGCAAGGTTTTGTTTTTTCTTTTTAATGTTTTGGTACAACATTAATTTTTAAAAAATTTAAACATGTGGAGAAAATAATATGTTTAGTTTGTAAAATATGCTGTTTTTATTGAATGAATTTTTTTTAAAGGTGCTACGTTGAAAAGTTTTTGCTCAAAGTTTACCTACAAAATGGTAAAAACAGAATGACCAATAAAACCTTGGATAAGTACTGTTTAATATATTTTCATTAAGAAAAAGAAAACCATTCCAGATGATTATATATCAATAAAGTTTTATCTTTACAGTGGCTCCCAAAAGTGTTCATTCACTTATAAATTCTGAAATACTCCTTTTAATTCTGAAATATTCCCTTTAATTCATTAATTGAAAGGAATATTTGAGATAAGGTATTTAATAATAAGATGTATAATCTATACTTTGCAAAACTGTATAGAATATTATAAAAACAAAGCAAAGGTTTATTTTTAAGAAATCAATAATCAAAAAGTAACAAAAATTTTACCCCACAAAAGTCATGGAAGTTTTTTGGATTTCAGAATTAAAATTATCGTCTGTTGCTTTAATTTGTTTATTTAATTATTTTTCATTAATTTTTTTTATTTATTTGCAACTTAGTATCAAACTTACAAAATAACCAAATTTAATTTGTACTAGTAAATTTCAATTCATTTTAATTTGTACTTGCTAAGTCTATAATATTTTCTTCATCATTTAAAAATGGCTAGTAGTCATAATAAAACAATAAACAACATTAGAAACTAGATTATTTGTCATCATAAGACGTATAGTTTGTTCACCAGGAGTTGGCACTGAGCTCCGCCTCCATCATGTGGTATCTGACAATACTATTTCGCTATTTTTGGTAGAAGGATGGGGACAATCCTGAACACGGTTGTTATTTGGCGATCACATGAAAAAATATTTATTTCGCAATCTTTACATGCACTTTTTTAACATTAAATATTTCATACATTTGATGATATTTCTTTCTTTTGATTGAACAGTTTGTCCTTTTTAAGACATTTTGCTGGGAAAACAGCAGCTTTTAAATTTAAAATATATTTAATTAGCTAGAGTAATGAAAGGTACAATAGCAAATGATAAAGTGAAAAGAATTCACTGTTTGCATCTGGCGCACATTAAGGGTTGCCTAATTTTGAAGAGCGGAGATAATACAATAAATGAGTAATAATACAATAAATGAGTAATAATACAATAAATGAGTGATAAAACAATAAATGAGTGATTGTCTAAAAGAAAACATTAAATAACATAAATACTAGTTCTGCAATCAACTTTATTTTTGGAATATCATCAATTTGCTTTCGTTTCCTTCCTCTTCTCCTCGTATTTGGTTTCTTTTTTCTTTCATCTTTATCTGATGATACCTATAACATAAAAAGAATAATTTGAAAAAGTTTCATGTGATTATCACAGAATCTACATTAATTTAAAATCATATGCAACAAGCATACCTTGCTAGTCATCTCCTCTTCAAAGCTCATTGATTCAGATTGAATTTTTTAATTTTGCAACTAACATTTGTCTGACTTGTTACAAATTGGAAGAGACATTATTATAGCTGCCAACACGGATAGGAAAAAATCCAGTATATTTTACGAAATATAAATTTCACGATAATTGTTGCATAATGTATTAAATTTTTTACACACACGGAATTTTAGGGACTTTTATAGTCATCAAAAAAGTAAAACTGTAATATTTTCCAGTTATGATTGACATTAAACATACTTGAAATCTTATGTACTATGTTTACTCATAATTTTGAATATTATTAGGCATTTAATTCATCAAGGATAGTAAATAAAAATTTTTTAATTAATTTAAAAAGAGAGTTCTAAATAAAAATAAAATGAACATTTTTGAAGAAAAAAAAAAGTTTTGAACTAATCTTTATAAATGAAGTTTGCATCATTATGCATTTTAAATATTTATTTAAATATTCAAGCAAGCTATAATATGTACAAAAATTTTATTTAAATAAGGATTTTTTTTTAGGAAATTTACTCAATTTTAGGGAATTTTCTAAAATGTACAAAGACCAGGAGAATTTTAATTAAACCAGTAGACCAGGAGAAACTAGCCTAATCCAGTAGTTTACAGGAAAATCCAGTAGAGTTGGCAGCTATGCATTATACATTACAGCAGTGGTTCCAAATATTTCCGGTTGGAGGAAACCCTTTGACATATTTTTCCCCAATAGAACCCCAGTTTACTTGTAATTTTTACAGTTTAATTTTAAACGTACTTTAAGTTGCAGCAAAAGGAAATTTTTTTTACAATTACTTTAGTAATAAAACAGCTGTTATTGTACATTAAATACACCAAAAAATGAAAGTAGCATTTAATTAAAAAGGAAAAAAACTAGTAGATTTTTCTAGAAAAATAAAAAATGTTAAATGAATTCATGTATGTTGAAACATATTTAAAAATTGTTTTAACGAATATGAATTCATTTAACATTTTTTTTATTATTATTATTTAATATCAAACTCTCTAACTTAAATCTCTCTTTTCAGATTTGTCTTACTTATTTATAATTATACAATTCTTTCAGCTTATCTTCCTTGTTTATAAAAATAAATTTCAAAAATATATAAAATATTGAATACTGATAGCAGTTGATCACTATTGGACTGCATATAAAATTAATTTATACTACAGTACAAAAATGTAGAAAACTTAAAGTTGGTTTGGTAATTCTTCAAATAAATAAATTGAGAATTGGAACATTTCATTTTTATTCAAAATACTGGATTGAATTAGAATACTGAACTTGAGAGCATAGATTTTTCAAGAAACCCCTTTTTAGACATTTTTATTGAATCCTGGAAGTAGTGAAACTCATCATAATTGGGTTACTATCGAGTGTAAAATGGCACAATCTAAGTCTCTTAAAGATTTAAGTTTCTTACAATCAAGAAATTTCTGAAATAGTTTTGCTGCATTAACCACCATAACATTTAAAAAAAAATTAATGCTTTCCGTAAATTTACAGTTACTTATTACACACTGAAATATTATACAAATTTATTTAATTCATCAAAATTTCAGGAAATAGTTTTCGCTACTGATTCTAGTTCAAAACTTTTTCTGATACTTTTTTTCTTAGCGTTTTACTTAATTCCTATAAGATCCGTTACCCGTAGAACTGAATTTCTTGAATTCTGTCAATTTTGATGGTTAGTGTGGGTCTTCTACTTAGGTACCTTAAAGCCTCCTAAAAAAAGCACAATCTCTTCCATGTGCAGTATCCCCCTTGTCCACACTGTTCTTTTCTTTTAGAATGTGTCACTCTCCACATAGAGTATCATTCTAGGCAAAGGGCAGAATATATTAATGAAAGGATCTGCTTTCTTCCCCTTGCCTGTAGCCTCCCACACACATTAATTTTTGTCTCTCTAGAATGCTTCACCCTCGATGCATGGTCTAATTCTAAGTGATAAAAGAACGAAATTTTATTTTAAAGAATTGAACTGAAAAATTGTTCCTATCAACAATAGGGATGCTAAAAAATTAAGGACTTATAAAGACCTTGAACCAAAATTAAGTACTTTTAAGGGCCCTTATTTTCCTAACAAGTTAAGCAGTTTTTACGACCATGGGAGCCCTGTACTAATTATTTCAGTCTTATCACTAATAGTTTTAGAACTACATTTCATGTTAGGCAATAGAATTTTCAGTTCTGGAGCAGCATGAAGTCTAGCTAAAAATGAAAAAAAAAAAACTGAAATATGATTTTTGATAAACTGAAAATGAATTATGAACATTGTATGAACTAACACATATGTTGAGAATGGTAATTAAAGGATTTTGTTATTTTTTTTAAATTGAAAAAGGTTTGACCGGAAACACTAGTAAAATATTTTTTTCATAATATTTTCAATACATTGTTGTTAGAAAAAAAATATTTTTAAAATATCATCATATTTTTCATTGACATCTTGCCAAAAGAATTTCATAAAAATGTACAAAATATGAAATATATAATTAATTATTTTGCTTGGACATAAATAAAATAACGGGTTTCAAAAGTTTTACAAATGTTCAAAGTCTGAATTCCGCATAACACTTTTTGGGAACCGATGCACTAGACTATGAAACATTCCAAGATATAACTGTTTAAGAAATAACCATAAAACTTACCATTTGCATTTGGTATTAAATCCTCTTCTTCAAGTTCTTTCAAATAACATAAATTTTCTATCTCAGTTTCATCTACTTCCACGATTTTTCCTTCATCCTAGAAGTTAAAAATGTCATTCATTATCTTTACTGGTGACAAAAACATTAAAACGTATTTTGCGTTTTTTCTTGTTCAAGTTACATAGACTATAGTAAACATAAACAATTGATCAATGTGCAGGTTCCATCATCTGAGAATAATGTGAATAGTGAACATTCGTAAAAGATAAATTAAAATGGAATCCTCATAACCTGACACCCTCAGAACCAGCGGTTGGTTGGAAAATCAAAATAGTCAGATAATCAGAGGACTTTCTTAAGACAATTTTTTAAATTTATAAACATTAAACTATGAGGAAAATTATTAAAATAGTGACATTAATGAAACTTCAAAAAGAAAATATATTTGTTCTAACGTTGTCTAAAAAATTGTTTATTGTTCTAACATATATAACTGTATAACAAAACAAAAAAATCAGTTATGCATTTTTCTTTCTAGTTTAACTGTCTTTTTTTGTTTGTTTCTTTAGCAGCCAGATTTTGGAGTCACTTTATTAATAACGATTGATTAACAACAGCTTCATCTTCATTTTGTTTTATAAACCACTTAACATATTTATTTAATGTTTAGTTAGAGCGCCAATAACATCACAGTACTAGCAGTTTTATATTAATATGATAATCTAATATGATAATTTTAAACTGATATAATTTAAAAATATAACAAAAAAATATCAAAGACAGCTTATTCTGAACATATGTATGTTTCAATTTGAATAAATCAGTCAATTGAATAAATCATTTGAGAAAATACAACAGTGATGTGATGGAATATTCTTTTTAAAATTTTTTTAATGGATGTTAGAATTATCTACTTAGAATCTCAAGCTATTTATTGCTAATAGTGAACTTCAAGGTTGGTTATTATCTAGATTTGTAGCAAGATTTTACCAGGTTTTGGCTAAGAAATGCAGTATTCTCATAACTTTTTTTCTGCCAAAATCAAATCCCCTTAATGTTTATTTTACTTTTTGCTTGTTTCATCATATCTCGAAAATTTTTAAGGAAATTGAAGAATTTTTGCACACAATTATAAAATTCATTTATCCAAAGATAATTTCATGCATAAAATAATTTTCAGTAAAGATTTATTATTTTATAAAATAATAGTCAAAAAAAAAATTGAAATGCAAAGTATAAAATTTTTCACACAATTTTCAAGTATGTAAATTCACATGGCAAAATACAAATTTGGAGTGAAAACGGTTTAATAGTTACTGAAAAATAAAATTTTACAGATTTCTCAGGAACTATTTGACCAATTCTGCTCCATTTTGTATATTACAATGTAAATTTACATATTTTATAATGGTGTAAAAAATTTTACAACTTACAATTCAAAATTTTTGAACTATTATTTTATAGAATAATAAAAAGCAATAAATATTTACTAAAAGTTATATTTTGCGTGTAACATTTATTCCAATATTTAATGCTTTGGATAAACAAATTTCATAACTGTGTGCAAAAGTTTTTTAATTCACTTAAAAATTTCTCAAGATATGGCAAAATACACAAAAAATAAAATTACTATTTAGGGGTCCAAATTTTTGATTGCTCTCCCCCACCAGACAATGGGGACCCTATTTTCCAGATTGCGACTACCCCATTTACTTAGGGGGGGGGGTCAGAAATCCGAATCCGTTGAAAAAAATTTATATTAATTCAGGGAAAGTATGTTTTTGTGTCTGATTTTATAATTTAAAAAATTGTTTGCACTTATTAATTATCATAGTTGAGGTCACCTCCTCGAACCATTAAGATTGAATCCAAGGACATGAAGATAAGATCAGATCATTAGATCAAAAGTTATTCAGATTGGTCCACCTTTTCGGTGCACTGTACATCCCTACAGTAGGCATTAGTGTTTTAAATAATATAGGTCGATAAATAATATCTCCAGGTGCTGTAAAAATAGGGATGTTACGATAGGAATATGCGACCCATTTGTCAAACCTTCGGTAGGCCAAATGCTTGGCAATCTATTTTTTACATGTATTTTCCACAATTTTTTTCTCGGAATTTGAGGCAACTGTGAAGAATGCTTAGTGCGGGCCCTGCACCAGCAATTTACAATCAATATATAAACTGAAATGCAATGCAATAAAAAATAATTGAAAAACAACCTTCGGCTGAAGACATTGTTCAACACAGCTTTCAATATTTGTCTCAAATACATCAGCTTCATTCAAATTAATCAGCTTTTTTATCCCAATGAGCAGCCAACCAGATACGAGCCAGGGGATCCTTCTTAGCTATTACAAAATGTGCATAAAACATAATTCAAGCCTGAAACAAAAAACGTTTAAAGATAAAATCACTTTTATTAATTATATCATCAATTGAACTCAAATTATGTAAAATATACAGAAACAAGGACACGAGATAATTAGTAAATATCGTTTATAAAACCAGCAGTCTCCCTAAACGTTTTTAGGAGGGCGGTCCGCCCTGCTTGCCTTTTGATCTCTATAAATGCGACGATGCTTGTATTTCTAACTTCTGCAATTACTTTCAAAGAATGCATAGCCTATAAATATTCAAACTGAATTAACTCACGTAAATATGTATAGAAATTTAAACAAAACAGTTTAGAGGCCGTCAATGTTACCCAGATAATTAAAGCTAAGAATATATTTGAAATAAAAATTACAAGTTACAATCTATCAATCATCTTACACAGTTTCTCAATGATCTAAGTTTAAAATTTCACAAATTGTTGTAAAATTTTATTTTTTAATTTCAGTAGTCATCAAAAATAAAAAAAACTGAGAACGTATTTCACAATTAAAAATCAATTAATTTCAATTAAAAAATCAATTAAATCAATTAATTTAAAATCAGTTAATTTAAAAGTTAAGTTAAAAACAAAAAAATCAATTAATTTAAAAATCAATTAATCTCCGTAAATGCAACAGCTCACTTTTTAATTTCATGTAACTAAACTAAATATAATTCAATTCTATCCCAACTGCGTACCAAAATCAATTTATAATCTTTTATTTTTTCTTCAACCACATTGAACATCGGTATAAATATTAATAGGTTTACTTTGATTTTTAACGAGATTCCTGGAATTAAATCTCCAGTCAGCTTAATTAACATTAGACATCGTGAGATTAGTACAATTGGCTTGAATTTTGACTTTGTCCATTTTTAATGGATCTCTTTCGGTATTCCAAACCAACAATTAGATATGCACTTCTTAACTGGCATTTAATCAGACAGGTCATAGTGAGTTTATCACCCATGGCTTATTCTTATTTATATCATTATTCAAAATATATTATTGTTCCTCAAAATGTTAAGTGTAAACTAAGTAACAAGAGCTCTGCATTATTTTATGAAATATAAGTTTCGTACAGTCATCCTGCTCCTGTTTTTCATCACTTATGATTTATTTTATTTTCAACATATATCATCGGTAATTATTATCGAAGCAACATCCACCTATCCCAACTGGAATTGTAACGTTTAAGTATACTATTTCACTAAGTTTGTTTTCTGTTAAAAATCAACAAAATCATCAAAGTAAATTTTTTACTTACATCAGCTTCAAAATAATCGCCACATGCAGAATTTGACCAATTTGGTGATCAGCTAGCTAAGCTAAGAATGAGTAGTTTCAAATTCCAAGATTAAAGTCAATTTTTTTCAGTAAATAAGACAAGTTTCAAAATTATGAATATGTTCTACAACGCCTGTATTTCAAGTTTAAATACAGATTTCAATGAAATTCACTTATAATTGGATATTGAAAGGAAACTGAAAAGCAATGACTACAGCAATTATCAGCAACTTGTAAAGCAATAGTAATTGTTCTGCAATTAAACCAGGTATGAGATAATTACCGCTCACATGCCAGTCTGAAAATATTTTTTTATGACTTGACATAAATAAAAACTTGAAATAATTGAGCTACAAGTTACCAACTAATAATAGCCTCAAACAGTTTCTCAATGTTCTGAAATTAAAATTTCCCATATTCTTTCAGTGGTAAAAGTTTCAATCTCACTTTTTAAATACTAAGTAAAATAGATCCACGCTTTTAAAACTTCGCTGTCGATATCTTTAATTAACCGGTTACATCATTTTATCCAAATTAGAAATTTAAGAATTCGAACAAAGCTGAATTTTAATATATTTAATATTTCTAAACATTTTTCCTGCGTGAATTTCACTATTGTATAACTTCAAAAATAACTGAAAATGATACGAAATTGCATAATTTCATAACATTAATTATGCAAAAAATTTATCTCGTGATTTGTAAAAATTTTAATAGCTTATACCTAGTCATTATGCCCCATTGTTTAAACTTACTTAGCCGCCGAGTCAATGAATTAATGTTAGCTTGTGATTAAAATATATGTTATAGTAAGTCGTATGTTAGTAATTAGCCAGAAATAATGTACGTAAAATATGAATGCATAACGAACTTCCTTAATCATGAACTGCTTTAAATTTGCTGATCCAGGCATATTTGCATTAAAGAAGGGAACATTCAAAAAATTTTCCAAATTTATTTACTTTTTGAAACTATGGCTAGATAGTGTGTCATGTTATTTTACCTTTTTAAAATATCCTTTTATCATGTGCTATACTTAGCCAGTTTCTCAACTAAACTAACCGAATCATCTGTAATAAATATTGTTCAGTGTTGAAATTTTTAATTCAACAGATACTTTTGAGCACTGAATATACATCAAGCAAATTTAGGCATATCCATTAAAAAATTTTCGATCTGCAAATAGAATCGGCAGAGAAATAAGATTAAAAACAGGACTAGTTTTGTAGAAGCCCATTTATAAATATTTAATCTATTTTAATAGAAATTTGATTTCTCGTTTATCGAAAGAAATCGCCCGACAAATATTTGTTACTACCAAATTTCTTACTTACCTAAATCATAAAAGGCCAGAGTGAGCATAATAAGTTTTAAGTACAGATAAGTATTTAAAAAGATTTCCACTCATAAAGAGTGGAAACATTTATCACTTTTTCAGTGACAAAAAGGGGAACATTTCTTGACCCAACGATAACTTAATTACTAAACAGTTTAGTTTTTTTATTTAATTTTTTTTAATAGTTTAGTTTTTAAATTTGATATAGTACACATTAATTTTTTTAATTAATAGAATAATGTAGAGCTATTGCCTATAGATACTACATAAATGCTAGACAAATTATAAAGTTAGATTTCTTTGTTCAGTGAAATTTATCATAACGCAATTATAAATACGTAGATAAAAATAAGACAGACGTGAAGTATTAACACGACAAACATACAACAATTAAGTGTTTTCATCTGAGGTATACTATGATTTGGGAGAAAAGAAATTTTGAAAAATGCGGTGCTATGATATGACAGCGAGTCTTAAGCTCTAAGGGTTTTAAATAATGTAAGCTATAATTACACAAGCAGACGTTGAATTGTCCGTTGTAGTTCATTTACGTCGCACTAGAGCTGCACAATGGGCTATTGGTGACGGTCTGGGAAACATCACTGAGGATGATTCGAAGACATACCATCACAATTTCGATCCTCTACAGAGGGGATGATGTGAAAAACACAGGAGGGTGGTATTTAATAAATTACTAAAAAAGAGAGGTAGATTTTATGAAACACAGTATTTCAATGTTGTAAATCTGATTATCAAAAAATTATTTTATAAAACATATTTTAAAGAAATTTAAAAAAAAATAAAAAACTATGTTTAATTTCAGTAGCATAATCAAAAAAGTAAGTATTATTGGTATATTATATCAATAAATTTGTCATACTTCACAAAAATCATAAACTTCATTTATTCAACTTAGCTGAATAAATTTCTGTCGCAAAAATTTTTGACTGAGAACAAGTTAATCAATTACATAGCTGCAAGCAGTATACCAGGTGAGACAAAACTGATGGTTTCAACTGTAAAGAGTAAAAGAAATTACCAAAACAAAAAAAATTTCACCATACAATGTCCGCTCAAAAATCAAATGGCAATCTGAAAGAGGGTTTTTCTTGAGAAGAAGGGAAAATATAGCAAACAAGTTTTTTTTCCAGATTGTAAAGAAATTTTGGATTTGTAATAGGGATATTTACTGAAAAAAAACTTATCTCGTCCAGGACATTGAAAAAAAATGAATAAAACCGAAATAAATTGGAAAAAAAAAAAACTCAATGAAAAGGGTGTTACTAAAAAAAGCCAAATAAATTGTTCAGCAATAATTACATAAACATATTTGAATTTCAACAAAATACAATTTAATATAACAACAGAAAGTTCAATTTTTTTACATTTCTTTTTCTAAATAACTAAATTTGTATTATTAAGGCCGTATACAGAATTATAAAACCTACATAACATAGAATCCAAGAGTTGGTTTGAGTATTCATACTTCACATTATTAAAAATTACTATATTTGCGATTGAGATATAAAAATGTGATTTGCAGTAGAATATACAATATGCATGGTATACCACAAAAAGTTTAAATTAGTTCCGTGACTATTTTTAACATTTTGTGGGTGGAAATAAAACTAACCAAGCATATAGCTTCATCAAAAGCATACTGCTTTATGTTTTTTAAAAGAATTCCTAAGATACGAGGGATTTCTTCGACGAGGTTCTTTCTTCATAGTCCTATAAAATCAGAAAATTTGAATCTTATTTCTCGAACCTTATTGAAAGAAACAAAAATTTAAATTTTCTGCGTAATTTTATTCTGTTTGTTTTGATTACGACGTTTATGACTTTCTATTTCTGTTACATGAGTTCTTTAATCTTAAACTAATTGGTCAACCTGATGAAGTAGGGCAAGTAGCTCATCCACTGTTTAAATTAAAACGACATTCTCACTGCATGAGAAAAATTTGCAAATAGAGTTGGGGTCTATGGTCCAAAAATATTTGCAGCAGGAAATTTTTATAGGTTAATTAGGGGGAGCAGGGGGGCCCCTCAAAGTTCTATTAAATAGCTGACAGAAAGAGGACTTTTGAAGAGAAATTGTGTCCGGCTTCACGTGTTCTAGTGGTATGGTGGTCAGGACACGGAACAATTAACTGACGGCAGGAGCGAGGGGGCGCAGGTTCGAATCCCATTATTATCAACTTTTCAAAAAAATTCTTTTTTTTCTTCTTCCGATTATTTTGCAATATATTATTATTTCAAGGTGTTTTTTCAAATCATAGAGGGTCCTACATATAGGAAATAATTTTTTTTAAATTGAGAAAATGGCGAATAATGGGTAAAAACTGGAAAAATCCAGGAAAATTGGCTTATTTCCATTGTTGTAAATTATTTTTGCAATATATTCGACAGTTTCTAATGCGTAAGGTGTTCTATGAGTAAATGTGTGCATCTTTCTTTGTTAAAGAATGCATAATGGAATAATAATAAAAATATAATAAATAAAATAAAATTACGGGGTGGGGTTCGAATTTCGAAGCCGTCTAACTCCCTTTAATATTAAGTTGTAATTTTGAAACTCGGACGCTGAGTTGGGATCTATGGTCCAAAAATATCCGCATCAGGAAATTTTTATAGGTGAATTAGGGGGAGCAGGGGGGCCCCTCAAAGTTCTATTGAATAGCTGACAGAAAGAGGACTTTTGAAGAGAAATTGTGTTCGGCTTCACGTGTTCTATTGGTACGGTGGTCAGTACACGGGACAAGTAACTGACGGCAGGAGCGAGGGGGCGCAGGTTCGAATCCCATTATTATCAACTTTTCAAAAAAAATTCTTTTTTTTCTTCTTCCGATTATTTTGCAATACATTATTATTTCAAGGTGTTTTTCCAAATCATAGAGGGTCCTACAAATAGGAAATAATTTTTTTTTAATTGAGAAAATGGCGAATAATGGGTAAAAACTGGAAAAAACCAGGAAAATTGGCTTATTTCCATTGTTGTAAATTATTTTTGCAATATATTCGACAGTTTCTAATGCGTAAGGTGTTCTATGAGTAAAATTGTGCATCTTTCTTTGTTAAAGAACGCATAATGGAATAATAATAAAAATATAATAAATAAAATAAAATTACGGGGAGGGGATCGAATTTCGAAGCCGTCTAACTCCCTTTAATATTAAGTTGTAATTTTGAAACTCGGACGCTGAGTTGGGGTCGATGGTCCAAAAATATCTGCAGCAGGAAATTTTTATAGGTGAATTAGGGGAAGCAGGGGGACCCTCAAAGTTCTATTGAATAGCTGACAGAAAGAGGACTTTTGAAGAGAAATTGTGTCCGGCTTCACGTGCTCTAGTGGTATGGTGGTCGGGACACGGGACAAGTAACTGACGGCTGGAGCGAGGGGGCGCAGGTTCAAATCCCAGTTTTATCAACTTTTCAGAAAAATTTCTTTTTTTTCTTTTTCCGATTATTTTGCAATATATTATTATTTCAAGGTGTTTTTCCAAATCATAAAGGGTCCTAAGGAAATAATTTTTTTTAAATTGAGAAAATGGCAAATAATGGGTAAAAACTGGAAAAATCCAGAAAAATTGGCTTATTTCCATTGTTGTAAATTATTTTTGCAATATATTCGACAGTTTCTAATGCGTAAGATGTTCTATGAGTAAAATTGTGCATCTTTCTTTGTTAAAGAACACATAATGGAATAATAATAAAAATATAATAAATAAAATAAAATTGCGGGGTGGGGTTCGAATTTCGAAGCCGTCTAACTCCATTTAATATTAAGTTGTAATTTTGAAACTCGGACGCTGAGTTGGGGTCTATGGTCCAAAAATATCTGCAGCAGGAAATTTTTATAGGTGAATTAGGGGAAGCAGGGGGGCCCCTCAAAGTTCTATTGAATAGCTGACAGAAAGAGGACTTTTGAAAAGAAATTGTGTCCGGCTTCACGTGTTCTAGTGGTATGGTGGTCAGGACATGGGACAAGTAACTGACGGCAAGAGCGAAGGGGCGCAGGATCGAATCCCGTTGTTATGAACTTTTCAAAAAAATTTCTTTTTTTTCTTCTTCCGATTATTTTGCAATATATTATTATTTCAAGGTGTTTTTCCAAATCATAGAGGGTCCTACATATAGGAAATAATTTTTTTTAAATTGAGAAAATGGCGAATAATGGGTAAAAACTGGAAAAATCCAGGAAAATTGGCTTATTTCCATTGTTGTAAATTATTTTTGCAATATATTCGAGAGTTTCTAATGCGTAAGGTGGTCTATGAGTAAAATTGTGCATCTTTCTTTGTTAAAGAACGCATAATGGAATAATAATAAAAATATAATAAATAAAATAAAATTACGGGGTGGGGTTCGAATTTCGAAGCCGTCTAACTCCCTTTAATATTAGGCTGTAATTTTGAAACTCGGACGCTGAGTTGGGGTCTATGGTCCAAAAATATCTGCAGCAGGAAATTTTTATAGGTGAATTAGGGGGAGCAGGGGGGCCCCTCAAAGTTCTATTGAATAGCTGAAAGAAAGAGGACTTTTGAAGAGAAATTGTGTCCGGCTTCACGTGTTCTAGTGGTATGGTGGGCAGAACACGGGACAAGTAACTGACGGCAGGAGCGAGGGGGCGCAGGTTCGAATCCCATTATTATCAACTTTTCAAAAAAATTTCTTTTTTTTCTTCTTCCGATAATTTTGCAATACATTATTATTTCAAGGTGTTTTTCCAAATCATAGAGGGTCCTACAAATAGGAAATAATTTTTTTTAAATTGAGAAAATGGCGAATAATGGGTAAAAACTGGAAAAAGCCAGGAAAATTGGCTTATTTCCATTGTTGTAAATTATTTTTGCAATATATTCGAGAGTTTCTAATGCGTAAGGTGGTCTATGAGTAAAATTGTGCATCTTTCTTTGTTAAAGAACGCATAATGGAATAAGAATAAAAATATAATAAATAAAATAAAATTACGGGGTGGGGTTCGAATTTCGAAGCCGTCTAACTCCCTTTAATATTAAATTGTAATTTTGAAACTCGGACGCTGAGTTGGGGTCTATGGTCCAAAAATATCTGCAGCAGGAAATTTTTATAGGTGAATTAGGGATAGCAGGGGGCCCCCTCAAAGTTCTATTAAATAGCTGACAGAAAGAGGACTTTTGAAGAGAAATTGTGTCCGGCTTCACGTGTTCTAGTGGTATGGTGGTCAGGACACGGGACAAGTAACTGACGGCAGGAGCGAGGGGGCGCAGGCTCAAATCCCATTATTATCAACTTTTCAAAAAAATTCTTTTTTTTCTTCTTCCGATTATTTTGCAATATATTATTTCTTCAAGGTGTTTTTCCAAATCATAGAGGGTCCTACATATAGGAAATAATTTTTTTTAAATTGAGAAAATGGCGAATAATGGGTAAAAATTGGAAAAATCCAGGAAAATTGGCTTATTTCCATTATTGTAAATTATTTTTGCAATATATTCGACAGTTTCTAATGCGTAAGGTGTTCTAAGAGTAAAATTGTGCATCTTTCTTTGTTAAAGAACGCATAATGGAATAATAATAAAAATATAATAAATAAAATAAAATTACGTTGTGGGGTTCGAATTTCGAAGTCGTCTAACTCCCTTTAATATTAAGTTGTAATTTTGAAACTCGGACGCTGAGTTGGGGTCTATGGTCCAAAAATATCTGCAGCAGGAAATTTTTATAGGTGAATTAGGGGAAGCAGGAGGGCCCCTCAAAGTTCTATTGAATAGCTGACAGAAAGAGGACTTTTGAAGAGAAATTGTGTCCGGCTTCAACTGTTCTAGTGGTATGGTGGTCAGGACACGGGAAAAGTAACTGACGGCAGGAGCGAAGAGGCGCAGGTTCGAATCCCATTATTATCAACTTTTCAAAAAAATTTCTTTTTTTTCTTCTTCCGATTATTTTGCAATATATTATTATTTCAAGGTGTTTTTCCAAATCATAGAGGGTCCTACATATAGGAAATAATTTTTTTTAAATTGAGAAAATGGCGAATAATGGGTAAAAACTGGAAAAATCCAGGAAAATTGGCTTATTTCCATTGTTGTAAATTATTTTTGCAATATATTCGAGAGTTTCTAATGCGTAAGGTGGTCTATGAGTAAAATTGTGCATCTTTCTTTGTTAAAGAACGCATAATGGAATAATAATAAAAATATAATAAATAAAATAAAATTACGGGGTGGGGTTCGAATTTCGAAGCCGTCTAACTCCCTTTAATATTAGGCTGTAATTTTGAAACTCGGACGCTGAGTTGGGGTCTATGGTCCAAAAATATCTGCAGCAGGAAATTTTTATAGGTGAATTAGGGGGAGCAGGGGGGCCCCTCAAAGTTCTATTGAATAGCTGAAAGAAAGAGGACTTTTGAAGAGAAATTGTGTCCGGCTTCACGTGTTCTAGTGGTATGGTGGGCAGAACACGGGACAAGTAACTGACGGCAGGAGCGAGGGGGCGCAGGTTCGAATCCCATTATTATCAACTTTTCAAAAAAATTTCTTTTTTTTCTTCTTCCGATAATTTTGCAATACATTATTATTTCAAGGTGTTTTTCCAAATCATAGAGGGTCCTACAAATAGGAAATAATTTTTTTTAAATTGAGAAAATGGCGAATAATGGGTAAAAACTGGAAAAAGCCAGGAAAATTGGCTTATTTCCATTGTTGTAAATTATTTTTGCAATATATTCGAGAGTTTCTAATGCGTAAGGTGGTCTATGAGTAAAATTGTGCATCTTTCTTTGTTAAAGAACGCATAATGGAATAAGAATAAAAATATAATAAATAAAATAAAATTACGGGGTGGGGTTCGAATTTCGAAGCCGTCTAACTCCCTTTAATATTAAATTGTAATTTTGAAACTCGGACGCTGAGTTGGGGTCTATGGTCCAAAAATATCTGCAGCAGGAAATTTTTATAGGTGAATTAGGGATAGCAGGGGGCCCCCTCAAAGTTCTATTAAATAGCTGACAGAAAGAGGACTTTTGAAGAGAAATTGTGTCCGGCTTCACGTGTTCTAGTGGTATGGTGGTCAGGACACGGGACAAGTAACTGACGGCAGGAGCGAGGGGGCGCAGGCTCAAATCCCATTATTATCAACTTTTCAAAAAAATTCTTTTTTTTCTTCTTCCGATTATTTTGCAATATATTATTTCTTCAAGGTGTTTTTCCAAATCATAGAGGGTCCTACATATAGGAAATAATTTTTTTTAAATTGAGAAAATGGCGAATAATGGGTAAAAATTGGAAAAATCCAGGAAAATTGGCTTACTTCCATTATTGTAAATTATTTTTGCAATATATTCGACAGTTTCTAATGCGTAAGGTGTTCTAAGAGTAAAATTGTGCATCTTTCTTTGTTAAAGAACGCATAATGGAATAATAATAA
Source organism: Parasteatoda tepidariorum (assembly GCF_982258835.1). Classification (NCBI taxonomy): domain Eukaryota; kingdom Metazoa; phylum Arthropoda; class Arachnida; order Araneae; family Theridiidae; genus Parasteatoda; species Parasteatoda tepidariorum. Next base: position 95,470,945 of record NC_141765.1, on the reverse strand, counting down.
AAATATAATAAATAAAATAAAATTACGTTGTGGGGTTCGAATTTCGAAGTCGTCTAACTCCCTTTAATATTAAGTTGTAATTTTGAAACTCGGACGCTGAGTTGGGGTCTATGGTCCAAAAATATCTGCAGCAGGAAATTTTTATAGGTGAATTAGGGGAAGCAGGAGGGCCCCTCAAAGTTCTATTGAATAGCTGACAGAAAGAGGACTTTTGAAGAGAAATTGTGTCCGGCTTCAACTGTTCTAGTGGTATGGTGGTCAGGACACGGGAAAAGTAACTGACGGCAGGAGCGAAGAGGCGCAGGTTCGAATCCCATTATTATCAACTTTTCAAAAAAATTTCTTTTTTTTCTTCTTCCGATTATTTTGCAATATATTATTATTTCAAGGTGTTTTTCCAAATCATAGAGGGTCCTACATTTAGGAAATAATTTTTTTTAAATTGAGAAAATGGCGAAAAATGGGTTAAAACTGGAAAAATCCAGGAAAATTGGCTTATTTCCATTGTTGTAAATTATTTTTGCAATATATTCGAGAGTTTCTAATGCGTAAGGTGGTCTATGAGTAAAATTGTGCATCTTTCTTTGTTAAAGAACGCATAATGGAATAATAATAAAAATATAATAAATAAAATAAAATTACGGGGTGGGGTTCGAATTTCGAGGCCGTCTAACTCCCTTTAATATTAGGTTGTAATTTTGAAACTCGGACGCTGAGTTGGGGTCTATGGTCCAAAAATATCTGCAGCAGGAAATTTTTATAGGTGAATTAGGGGGAGCAGGGGAGCCCCTCAAAGTTCTATTGAATAGCTGAAAGAAAGAGGACTTTTGAAGAGAAATTGTGTCCGGCTTCACGTGTTCTAGTGGTATGGTGGGCAGAACACGGGACAAGTAACTGACGGCAGGAGCGAGGGGGCGCAGGCTCGAATCCCATTATTATCAACTTTTCAAAAAAATTTCTTTTTTTTCTTCTTCCGATTATTTTGTAATACATTATTATTTCAAGGTGTTTTTCCAAATCATAGAGGGTCCTACATATAGGAAATAATTTTTTTTAAATTGAGAAAATGGCGAATAATGGGTAAAAACTGGAAAAATCCAGGAAAATTGGCTTATTTCCATTGTTGTAAATTATTTTTGCAATATATTCGACAGTTTCTAATGCGTAAGGTGTTCTATGAGTAAAAGTGTGCATCTTTCTTTGTTAAAGAATGCATAATGGAATAATAATAAAAATATAATAAATAAAATAAAATTACGGGGTGGGGTTCGAATTTCGAAGCCGTCTAACTCCCTTTAATATTAAGATGTAATTTTGAAACTCGGATGCTGAGTTGGGATCTATGGTCCAAAAATATCTGCAGCAGGAAATTTTTATAGGTGAATTAGGGGAAGCAGGAGGGCCCCTCAAAGTTCTATTGAATAGCTGACAGAAAGAGGACTTTTGAAGAGAAATTGTGTCCGGCTTCAAGTGTTCTAGTGGTATGGTGGTCAGGACACGGGACAAGTAACTGACGGCAGGAGCGAAGAGGCGCAGGTTCGAATCCCATTATTATCAACTTTTCAAAAAAATTTCTTTTTTTTCTTCTTCCGATTATTTTGCAATATATTATTATTTCAAGGTGTTTTTCCAAATCATAGAGGGTCCTACATTTAGGAAATAATTTTTTTTAAATTGAGAAAATGGCGAAAAATGGGTTAAAACTAGAAAAATCCAGGAAAATTGGCTTATTTCCATTGTTGTAAATTATTTTTGCAATATATTCGAGAGTTTCTAATGCGTAAGGTGGTCTATGAGTAAAATTGTGCATCTTTCTTTGTTAAAGAACATATAATGGAATAAGAATAAAAATATAATAAATAAAATAAAATTACGGGGTGGGGTTCGAATTTCGAAGCCGTCTAACTCCCTTTAATATTAAGTTGTAATTTTGAAACTCGGACGCTGAGTTGGGGTCTATGGTCCAAAAATATCTGCATCAGGAAATTTTTATAAGTGAATTAGGGGGAGCAGGGGGGCCCCTCAAAGTTCTATTGAATAGCTGACAGAAAGAGGACTTTTGAAGAGAATTTGTGTCCTGCTTCAAGTGTTCTAGTGGTATGGTGGTCAGGACACGGGACAAGTAACTGACGGCAGGAGCGAGGAGGCGCAGGTTCGAATCCCATTATTATCAACTTTTCAAAAAAATTTCTTTTTTTTCTTCTTCCGATTATTTTGCAATATATTATTATTTCAAGGTGTTTTTCCAAATCATAGAGGGTCCTACATTTAGGAAATAATTTTTTTTAAATTGAGAAAATGGCGAAAAATGGGTTAAAACTAGAAAAATCCAGGAAAATTGGCTTATTTCCATTGTTGTAAATTATTTTTGCAATATATTCGAGAGTTTCTAATGCGTAAGGTGGTCTATGAGTAAAATTGTGCATCTTTCTTTGTTAAAGAACGCATAATGGAATAAGAATAAAAATATAATAAATAAAATAAAATTACGGGGTGGGGTTCGAATTTCGAAGCCGTCTAACTCCCTTTAATATTAAGTTGTAATTTTGAAACTCGGACGCTGAGTTGGGGTCTATGGTCCAAAAATATCTGCATCAGGAAATTTTTATAAGTGAATTAGGGGGAGCAGGGGGGCCCCTCAAAGTTCTATTGAATAGCTGACAGAAAGAGGACTTTTGAAGAGAATTTGTGTCCTGCTTCACGTGTTCTAGTGGTATGGTGGTCAGAACACGGGACAAGTAACTGACGGCAGGAGCGAGAAGGCGCAGGTTCGAATCCCATTATTATCAACTTTTCAGAAAAATTATTTTTTTTCTTCTTCCGATTATTTTGCAATATATTATTATTTCAAGGTGTTTTTCCAAATCATAGAGGGTCCTACATATAGGAAATAATTTTTTTTAAATTGAGAAAATGGCGAATAATGGGTAAAAACTGGAAAAATCCAGGAAAATTGGCTTATTTCCATTGTTGTAAATTATTTTTGCAATACATTCGACAGTTTCTAATGCGTAAGGTGTTCTATGAGTAAAATTGTGCATCTTTCTTTGTTAAAGAACGCATAATGGAATAAGAATAAAAATATAATAAATAAAATAAAATTACGGGGTGGGGTTCGAATTTCGAAGCCGTCTAACTCCCTTTAATATTAAGTTGTAATTTTGAAACTCGGACGCTGAGTTGGGGTCTATGGTCCAAAAATATCTGCATCAGGAAATTTTTATAAGTGAATTAGGGGGAGCAGGGGGGCCCCTCAAAGTTCTATTGAATAGCTGACAGAAAGAGGACTTTTGAAGAGAATTTGTGTCCTGCTTCACGTGTTCTAGTGGTATGGTGGTCAGAACACGGGACAAGTAACTGACGGCAGGAGCGAGAAGGCGCAGGTTCGAATCCCATTATTATCAACTTTTCAAAAAAATTATTTTTTTTCTTCTTCCGATTATTTTGCAATATATTATTATTTCAAGGTGTTTTTCCAAATCATAGAGGGTCCTACATATAGGAAATAATTTTTTTTAAATTGAGAAAATGGCGAATAATGGGTAAAAACTGGAAAAATCCAGGAAAATTGGCTTATTTCCATTGTTGTAAATTATTTTTGCAATACATTCGACAGTTTCTAATGCGTAAGGTGTTCTATGAGTAAAATTGTGCATCTTTCTTTGTTAAAGAACGCATAATGGAATAATAATAAAAATATAATAAATAAAATAAAAGTACGGGGTGGGGTTCGAATTTCGAAGCCGTCTAACTCCCTTTAATATTAAGTTGTAATTTTGAAACTCGGACGCTGAGTTGGGGTCTATGGTCCAAAAATATCTGCAGCAGGAAATTTTTATAGGTGAATTAGGGATAGCAGGGGGGCCCCTCAAAGTTCTATTAAATAGCTGACAGAAAGAGGACTTTTGAAGAGAAATTGTGTCCGGCTTCACGTGTTCTAGTGGTATGGTGGTCAGGACACGGGACAAGTAACTGACGGCAGGAACGAGGGGGCGCAGGTTCAAATCCCATTATTATCAACTTTTCAAAAAAATTATTTTTTTTCTTCTTACGATTATTTTGCAATATATTATTATTTCAAGGTGTTTTTCCAAATCATAGAGGGTCCTACATATAGGAAATAATTTTTTTTAAATTGAGAAAATGACGAATAATGGGTAAAAATTGGAAAAATCCAGGAAAATTGGCTTATTTCCATTGTTGTAAATTATTTTTGCAATATATTCGACAGTTTCTAATGCGTAAGGTGTTCTAAGAGTAAAATTGTGCATCTTTCTTTGTTAAAGAACGCATAATGGAATAATAATAAAAATATAATAAATAAAATAAAATTACGTTGTGGGGTTCGAATTTCGAAGCCGTCTAACTCCCTTTAATATTAAGTTGTAATTTTGAAACTCGGACGCTGAGTTGGGGTCTATGGTCCAAAAATATCTGCAGCAGGAAATTTTTATAGGTGAATTAGGGGAAGCAGGAGGGCCCCTCAAAGTTCTATTGAATAGCTGACAGAAAGAGGACTTTTGAAGAGAAATTGTGTCCGGCTTCAACTGTTCTAGTGGTATGGTGGTCAGGACACGGGACAAGTAACTGACGGCAGGAGCGAAGAGGCGCAGGTTCGAATCCCATTATTATCAACTTTTCAAAAAAATTTCTTTTTTTTCTTCTTCCGATTATTTTGCAATATATTATTATTTCAAGTTGTTTTTCCAAATCATAGAGGGTCCTACATTTAGGAAATAATTTTTTTTAAATTGAGAAAATGACGAAAAATGGGTTAAAACTGGAAAAATCCAGGAAAATTGGCTTATTTCCATTGTTGTAAATTATTTTTGCAATATATTCGAGAGTTTCTAATGCGTAAGGTGGTCTATGAGTAAAATTGTGCATCTTTCTTTGTTAAAGAACGCATAATGGAATAAGAATAAAAATATAATAAATAAAATAAAATTACGGGGTGGGGTTCGAATTTCGAAGCCGTCTAACTCCCTTTAATATTAAGTTGTAATTTTGAAACTCGGACGCTGAGTTGGGGTCTATGGTCCAAAAATATCTGCATCAGGAAATTTTTATAAGTGAATTAGGGGGAGCAGGGGGGCCCCTCAAAGTTCTATTGAATAGCTGACAGAAAGAGGACTTTTGAAGAGAATTTGTGTCCTGCTTCACGTGTTCTAGTGGTATGGTGGTCAGAACACGGGACAAGTAACTGACGGCAGGAGCGAGAAGGCGCAGGTTCGAATCCCATTATTATCAACTTTTCAAAAAAATTATTTTTTTTCTTCTTCCGATTATTTTGCAATATATTATTATTTCAAGGTGTTTTTCCAAATCATAGAGGGTCCTACATATAGGAAATAATTTTTTTTAAATTGAGAAAATGGCGAATAATGGGTAAAAATTGGAAAAAGCCAGGAAAATTGGCTTATTTCCATTGTTGTAAATTATTTTTGCAATATATTCGACAGTTTCTAATGCGTAAGGTGTTCTATGAGTAAAATTGTGCATCTTTCTTTGTTAAAGAGCGCATAATGGAATAATAATAAAAATATAATAAATAAAATAAAATTACGGGGTGGGGTTCGAATTTCGAAGCCGTCTAACTCCCTTTAATATTAAGTTGTAATTTTGAAACTCGGACGCTGAGGTGGGGTCTATGGTCCAAAAATATCTGCATCAGGAAATTTTTATAAGTGAATTAGGGGGAGCAGGGGGGCCCCTCAAAGTTCTATTGAATAGCTGACATAAAGAGGACTTTTGAAGAGAATTTGTGTCCTGCTTCACGTGTTCTAGTGGTATGGTGGTCAGAACACGGGACAAGTAACTGACGGCAGGAGCGAGAAGGCGCAGGTTCGAATCCCATTATTATCAACTTTTCAAAAAAATTATTTTTTTTCTTCTTCCGATTATTTTGCAATATATTATTATTTCAAGGTGTTTTTCCAAATCATAGAGGGTCCTACATATAGGAAATAATTTTTTTTAAATTGAGAAAATGGCGAATAATGGGTAAAAATTGGAAAAATCCAGGAAAATTGGCTTATTTCCATTGTTGTAAATTATTTTTGCAATATATTCGACAGTTTCTAATGCGTAAGGTGTTCTAAGAGTAAAATTGTGCATCTTTCTTTGTTAAAGAACGCATAATGGAATAATAATAAAAATATAATAAATAAAATAAAATTACGTTGTGGGGTTCGAATTTCGAAGCCGTCTAACTCCCTTTAATATTAAGTTGTAATTTTGAAACTCGGACGCTGAGTTGGGGTCTATGGTCCAAAAATATCTGCAGCAGGAAATTTTTATTGGTGAATTAGGGGAAGCAGGAGGGCCCCTCAAAGTTCTATTGAATAGCTGACAGAAAGAGGACTTTTGAAGAGAAATTGTGTCCGGCTTCAAGTGTTCTAGTGGTATGGTGGTCAGGACACGGGACAAGTAACTGACGGCAGGAGCGAAGAGGCGCAGGTTCGAATTCCATTATTATCAACTTTTCAAAAAAATTATTTTTTTTCTTCTTCCGATTATTTTGCAATATATTATTATTTCAAGGTGTTTTTCCAAATCATAGAGGGTCCTACATATAGGAAATAATTTTTTTTAAATTGAGAAAATGGCGAATAATGGGTAAAAATTGGAAAAAGCCAGGAAAATTGGCTTATTTCCATTGTTGTAAATTATTTTTGCAATATATTCGACAGTTTCTAATGCGTAAGGTGTTCTATGAGTAAAATTGTGCATCTTTCTTTGTTAAAGAACGCATAATGGAATAATAATAAAAATATAATAAATAAAATAAAATTACGGGGTGGGGTTCGAATTTCGAAGCCGTCTAACTCCCTTTAATATTAAGTTGTAATTTTGAAACTCGGACGCTGAGTTGGGGTCGATGGTCCAAAAATATCTGCAGCAGGAAATTTTTATAGGTGAATTAGGGGGAGCAGGGGGACCCTCAAAGTTCTATTGAATAGCTGACAGAAAGAGGACTTTCGAAGAGAAATTGTGTCCGGCTTCACGTGCTCTAGTGGTATGGTGGTCAGGACACGGGACAAGTAACTGACGGCTGGAGCGAGGGGGCGCAGGTTCAAATCCCAGTTTTATCAACTTTTCAGAAAAATTTCTTTTTTTTCTTTTTCCGATTATTTTGCAATATATTATTATTTCAAGGTGTTTTTCCAAATCATAAAGGGTCCTACATATAGGAAATAATTTTTTCTAAATTGAGAAAATGGCCAATAATGGGTAAAAACTGGAAAAATCCAGAAAAATTGGCTTATTTCCATTGTTGTAAATTATTTTTGCAATATATTCGACAGTTTCTAATGCGTAAGATGTTCTATGAGTAAAATTGTGCATCTTTCTTTGTTAAAGAACACATAATGGAATAATAATAAAAATATAATAAATAAAATAAAATTGCGGGGTAGGGTTCGAATTTCGAAGCCGTCTAACTCCATTTAATATTAATTTGTAATTTTGAAACTCGGACGCTGAGTTGGGGTCTATGGTCCAAAAATATCTGCAGCAGGAAATTTTTATAGGTGAATTAGGGGAAGCATGGGGGCCCCTCAAAGTTCTATTGAATAGCTGACAGAAAGAGGACTTTTGAAAAGAAATTGTGTCCGGCTTCACGTGTTCTAGTGGTATGGTGGTCAGGACATGGGACAAGTAACTGACGGCAGGAGCGAGGGGGCGCAGGTTCGAATCCCATTATTATCAACTTTTCAAAAAAATTATTTTTTTTCTTCCTCCGATTATTTTGCAATATATTATTATTTCAAGGTGTTTTTCCAAATCATAGAGGGTCCTACATATAGGAAATAATTTTTTTTAAATTGAGAAAATGGCGAATAATGGGTAAAAACTGGAAAAATCCAGGAAAATTGGCTTATTTCCATTGTTGTAAATTATTTTTGCAATATATTCGACAGTTTCTAATGCGTAAGGTGTTCTATGAGTAAAATTGTGCATCTTTCTTTGTTAAAGAACGAATAATGGAATAATAATAAAAATATAATAAATAAAATAAAAGTACGGTGTGGGGTTCGAATTTCGAAGCCGTCTAACTCCCTTTAATATTAAGTTGTAATTTTGAAACTCGGACGCTGAGTTGGGGTCTATGGTCCAAAAATATCTGCAGCAGGAAATTTTTATTGGTGAATTAGGGGAAGCAGGAGGGCCCCTCAAAGTTCTATTGAATAGCTGACAGAAAGAGGACTTTTGAAGAGAAATTGTGTCCGGTTTCACGTGTTCTAGTGGTATGGTGGTCAGGACACGGGACAAGTAACTGACGGCAGGAGCGAGGGGGCGCAGGTTCGAATCCCATTATTATCAACTTTTCAAAAAAATTATTTTTTTTCTTCCTCCGATTATTTTGCAATATATTATTATTTCAAGGTGTTTTTCCAAATCATAGAGGGTCCTACATATAGGAAATAATTTTTTTTAAATTGAGAAAATGGCGAATAATGGTTAAAAAACTGGAAAAATCCAGGAAAATTGGCTTATTTCCATTGTTGTAAATTATTTTTGCAATATATTCGACAGTTTCTAATGCGTAAGGTGTTCTATGAGTAAAATTGTGCATCTTTCTTTGTTAAAGAACGAATAATGGAATAATAATAAAAATATAATAAATAAAATAAAATTACGTTGTGGGGTTCGAATTTCGAAGCCGTCTAACTCCCTTTAATATTAAGTTGTAATTTTGAAACTCGGACGCTGAGTTGGGGTCTATGGTCCAAAAATATCTGCAGCAGGAAATTTTTATTGGTGAATTAGGGGAAGCAGGAGGGCCCCTCAAAGTTCTATTGAATAGCTGACAGAAAGAGGACTTTTGAAGAGAAATTGTGTCCGGCTTCAAGTGTTCTAGTGGTATGGTGGTCAGGACACGGGACAAGTAACTGACGGCAGGAGCGAAGAGGCGCAGGTTCGAATTCCATTATTATCAACTTTTCAAAAAAATTATTTTTTTTCTTCTTCCGATTATTTTGCAATATATTATTATTTCAAGGTGTTTTTCCAAATCATAGAGGGTCCTACATATAGGAAATAATTTTTTTTAAATTGAGAAAATGGCGAATAATGGGTAAAAATTGGAAAAAGCCAGGAAAATTGGCTTATTTCCATTGTTGTAAATTATTTTTGCAATATATTCGACAGTTTCTAATGCGTAAGGTCTTCTATGAGTAAAATTGTGCATCTTTCTTTGTTAAAGAACGCATAATGGAATAATAATAAAAATATAATAAATAAAATAAAATTGCGGGGTAGGGTTCGAATTTCGAAGCCGTCTAACTCCATTTAATATTAATTTGTAATTTTGAAACTCGGACGCTGAGTTGGGGTCTATGGTCCAAAAATATCTGCAGCAGGAAATTTTTATAGGTGAATTAGGGGAAGCATGGGGGCCCATCAAAGTTCTATTGAATAGCTGACAGAAAGAGGACTTTTGAAAAGAAATTGTGTCCGGCTTCACGTGTTCTAGTGGTATGGTGGTCAGGACATGGGACAAGTAACTGACGGCAGGAGCGAAGGGGCGCAGGTTCGAATCCCGTTATTATCAACTTTTCAAAAAAATTTCTTTTTTTTCTTCTTCCGATTATTTTGCAATATATTATTATTTCAAGGTGTTTTTCCAAATCATAGAGGGTCCTACATATAGGAAATAATTTTTTTTAAATTGAGAAAATGGCGAATAATGGGTAAAAACTGGAAAAATCCAGGAAAATTGGCTTATTTCCATTGTTGTAAATTATTTTTGCAATATATTCGAGAGTTTCTAATGCGTAAGGTGGTCTATGAGTAAAATTGTGCATCTTTCTTTGTTAAAGAACGCATAATGGAATAATAATAAAAATATAATAAATAAAATAAAATTACGGGGTGGGGTTCGAATTTCGAAGCCGTCTAACTCCCTTTAATATTAGGTTGTAATTTTGAAACTCGGACGCTGAGTTGGGGTCTATGGTCCAAAAATATCTGCAGCAGGAAATTTTTATAGGTGAATTAGGGGAAGCAGGAGGGCCCCTCAAAGTTCTATTGAATAGCTGACAGAAAGAGGACTTTTGAAGAGAAATTGTGTCCGGCTTCAAGTGTTCTAGTGGTATGGTGGTCAGGACACGGGACAAGTAACTGACGGCAGGAGCGAAGAGGCGCAGGTTCGAATCCCATTATTATCAACTTTTCAAAAAAATTTCTTTTTTTTCTTCTTCCGATTATTTTGCAATATATTATTATTTCAAGGTGTTTTTCCAAATCATAGAGGGTCCTACATTTAGGAAATAATTTTTTTTAAATTGAGAAAATGGCGAATAATGGGTTAAAACTGGAAAAATCCAGGAAAATTGGCTCATTTCCATTGTTGTAAATTATTTTTGCAATATATTCGAGAGTTTCTAATGCGTAAGGTGGTCTATGAGTAAAATTGTGCATCTTTCTTTGTTAAAGAACGCATAATGGAATAAGAATAAAAATATAATAAATAAAATAAAATTACGGGGTGGGGTTCGAATTTCGAAGCCGTCTGACTCACTTTAATATTAAGTTGTAATTTTGAAACTCGGACGCTGAGTTGGGGTCTATGGTCCAAAAATATCTGCATCAGGAAATTTTTATAAGTGAATTAGGGGGAGCAGGGGGGCCCCTCAAAGTTCTATTGAATAGCTGACAGAAAGAGGACTTTTGAAGAGAATTTGTGTCCTGCTTCACGTGTTCTAGTGGTATAGTGGTCAGAACACGGGACAAGTAACTGACGGCAGGAGCGAGAAGGCGCAGGTTCGAATCCCATTATTATCAACTTTTCAAAAAAATTATTTTTTTTCTTCTTCCGATTATTTTGCAATATATTATTATTTCAAGGTGTTTTTCCAAATCATAGAGGGTCCTACATATAGGAAATAATTTTTTTTAAATTGAGAAAATGGCGAATAATGGGTAAAAATTGGAAAAATCCAGGAAAATTGGCTTATTTCCATTGTTGTAAATTATTTTTGCAATATATTCGACAGTTTCTAATGCGTAAGGTGTTCTAAGAGTAAAATTGTGCATCTTTCTTTGTTAAAGAACGCATAATGGAATAATAATAAAAGTATAATAAATAAAATAAAAGTACGGGGTGGGTTTGAATTTCGAAGCCTTCTAACTTCCTTTAATATTAAGTAGTAATTTTGAAACTCGGACGCTGAGTTGGGGTCTATGGTCCAAAAATATCTGCAGCAGGAAATTTTTATAGGTGAATTATGGGGAGCAGGGGGGCCCCTCAAAGTTCTTTTAAATAGCTGACAGAAAGAGGACTTTTGAAGAGAAATTGTGTCCGGCTGCACGTGTTCTAGTGGTATGGTGGTCAGGACACGGGACAAGTAACTGACGGCAGGAGCGAAGGGGCGCAGGTTCGAATCCCATTATTATCAACTTTTCAAAAAAATTTCTTTTTTTTCTTCTTCCGATTATTTTGCAATATATTATTATTTCAAGGTGTTTTTCCAAATCATAGAGGGTCCTTCATATAGGAAATAATTTTTTTTAAATTGAGAAAATGGCGAATAATGGGTAAAAAGAGGAAAAATCCAGGAAAATTGGCTTATTTCCATTGTTGTAAATTATTTTTGCAATATATTCGAGAGTTTCTAATGCGTAAGGTGGTCTATGAGTAAAATTGTGCATCTTTCTTTGTTAAAGAACGCATAATGGAATAATAATAAAAATATAATAAATAAAATAAAATTACGTTGTGGGGTTCGAATTTCGAAGCCGTCTAACTCCCTTTAATATTAAGTTGTAATTTTGAAAATCGGACGGTGAGTTGGGGTCTATGGTCCAAAAATATCTGCAGCAGGAAATTTTTATAGGTGAATTAGGGGGAGCAGGAGGGCGCCTCAAAGTTCTATTGAATAGCTGACAGAAGGAGGACTTTTGAAGAGAAATTGTGCCCGGCTTCAAGTGTTCTAGTGGTATGGTGGTCAGGACACGGGACAAGTAACTGACGGCAGGAGCGAGGGGGCGCAGGTTCGAATCCCATTATTATCAACTTTTCAAAAAAATTATTTTTTTTCTTCTTCCGATTATTTTGCAATATATTATTATTTCAAGGTGTTTTTCCAAATCATAGAGGGTCCTACATATAGGAAATAATTTTTTTTAAATTGAGAAAATGGCGAATAATGGGTAAAAACTGGAAAAATCCAGGAAAATTGGCTTATTTCCATTGTTGTAAATTATTTTTGCAATATATTCGACAGTTTCTAATGCGTAAGGTGTTCTATGAGTAAAATTGTGCATCTTTCTTTGTTAAAGAACGCATAATGGACGAATAATAAAAATATAGTAAATAAAATAAAAGTACGGGGTGGGGTACGAATTTCGAAGCCGTCTAACTCCCTTTAATATTAAGTTGTAATTTTGAAACTCGGACGCTGAGTTGGGGTCTATGGTCCAAAAATATCTGCAGCAGGAAATTTTTATAGGTGAATTAGGGGGAGCAGGGGGGCCCCTCAAAGTTCCATTGAATAGCTGACAGAAAGAGGACTTTTGAAGAGAAATTGTGTCCGGCTTCACGTGTTCTAGTGGTACGGTGGTCAGGACACGGGACAAGTAACTGACGGCTGGAGCGAGGGGGCGCAGGTTCGAATCCCAGTTTTATCAACTTTTCAAAAAAATTTCTTTTTTTTCTTCTTCCGATTATTTTGCAATATATTATTATTTCAAGGAGTTTTTCCAAATCATAGAGGGTCCTACATATAGGAAATAATTTTTTTTAAATTGAGAAAATTGCGAATAATGGGTAAAAACTGGAAAAATCCAGGAAAATTGGCTTATTTCCATTGTTGTAAATTATTTTTGCAATATATTCGACAGTTTCTATTGCGTAAGGTGTTCTATGAGTAAAATTGTGCATCTTTCTTTGTTATAGAACGCATAATGGAATAATAATAAAAGTATAATAAATAAAATAAAAGTACGGGGTGGGTTTGAATTTCGAAGCCGTCTAACTCCCTTTAATATTAAGTAGTAATTTTGAAACTCGGACGCTGAGTTGGGGTCTATGGTCCAAAAATATCTGCATCAGGAAATTTTTATAGGTGAATTAGGGGGAGCAGGGGGGCCCCTCAAAGTTCTTTTAAATAGCTGACAGAAAGAGGACTTTTGAAGAGAAATTGTGTCCGGCTGCACGTGTTCTAGTGGTATGGTGGTCAGGACACGGGACAAGTAACTGACGGCAGGAGCGAAGGGGCGCAGGTTCGAATCCCATTATTATCAACTTTTCAAAAAAATTTCTTTTTTTTCTTCTTCCGATTATTTTGCAATATATTATTATTTCAAGGTGTTTTTGCAAATCATAGAGGGTCCTACATATAGGAAATAATTTTTTTTAAATTGAGAAAATGGCGAATAATGGGTAAAAAGTGGAAAAATCCAGGAAAATTGGCTTATTTCCATTGTTGTAAATTATTTTTGCAATATATTCGAGAGTTTCTAATGCGTAAGGTGGTCTATGAGTAAAATTGTGCATCTTTCTTTGTTAAAGAACGCATAATGGAATAATAATAAAAATATAATAAATAAAATAAAATTACGTTGTGGGGTTCGAATTTCGAAGCCGTCTAACTCCCTTTATTATTAAGTTGTAATTTTGAAAATCGGACGGTGAGTTGGGGTCTATGGTCCAAAAATATCTGCAGCAGAAAATTTTTATAGGTGAATTAGGGGGAGCAGGAGGGCGCCTCAAAGTTCTATTGAATAGCTGACAGAAGGAGGACTTTTGAAGAGAAATTGTGCCCGGCTTCAAGTGTTCTAGTGGTATGGTGGTCAGGACACGGGACAAGTAACTGACGGCAGGAGCGAGGGGGCGCAGGTTCGAATCCCATTATTATCAACTTTTCAAAAAAATTATTTTTTTTCTTCTTCCGATTATTTTGCAATATATTATTATTTCAAGGTGTTTTTCCAAATCATAGAGGGTCCTACATATAGGAAATAATTTTTTTTAAATTGTGAAAATGGCGAATAATGGGTAAAAACTGGAAAAATCCAGGAAAATTGGCTTATTTCCATTGTTGTGAATTATTTTTGCAATATATTCGACAGTTTCTAATGCGTAAGGTGTTCTATGAGTAAAATTGTGCATCTTTCTTTGTTAAAGAACGCATAATGGAATAATAATAAAAATATAATAAATAAAATAAAAGTACGGGGTGGGGTACGAATTTCGAAGCCGTCTAACTCCCTTTAATATTAAGTTGTAATTTTGAAACTCGAACGCTGAGTTGGGGTCTATGGTCCAAAAATATCTGCAGCAGGAAATTTTTATAGGTGAATTAGGGGGAGCAGGGGGGCCCCTCAAAGTTCTATTGAATAGCTGACAGAAAGAGGACTTTTGAAGAGAAATTGTGTCCGGCTTCACGTGTTCTAAATGTACGGTGGTCAGGACACGGGACAAGTAACTGACGGCTGGAGCGAGGGGCGCAGGTTCGAATCCCAGTTTTATCAACTTTTCAAAAAAATTTCTTTTTTTTCTTCTTCCGATTATTTTGCAACATATTATTATTTCAAGGTGTTTTTCCAAATCATAGAGGGTCCTACATATAGGAAATAATTTTTTTTAAATTGAGAAAATGGCGAATAATGGGTAAAAACTGGAAAAATCCAGGAAAACTGGCTTATTTCCATTGTTGTAAATTATTTTTGCAATATATTCGACAGTTTCTAATGCGTAAGGTGTTCTATGAGTAAAATTGTGCATCTTTCTTTGTTAAAGAACGCATAATGGAATAATAATAAAAGTATAATAAATAAAATAAAAGTACGGGGTGGGGTTCGAATTTCGAAGCCGTCTAACTCCCTTTAATATTAAGTAGTAATTTTGAAACTCGGACGCTGAGTTGGGGTCTATGGTCCTAAAATATCTGCAGCAGGAAATTTTTATAGGTGAATTAGGGGGAGCAGGGGGGCCCCTCAAAGTTCTTTTAAATAGCTGACAGAAAGAGGACTTTTGAAGAGAAATTGTGTCCGGCTGCACGTGTTCTAGTGGTATGGTGGTCAGGACACGGGACAAGTAACTGACGGCAGGAGCGAAGGGGCGCAGGTTCGAATCCCATTATTATCAACTTTTCAAAAAAATTTCTTTTTTTTCTTCTTCCGATTATTTTGCAATATATTATTATTTCAAGGTGTTTTTCCAAATCATAGAGGGTCCTACATATAGGAAATAATTTTTTTTAAATTGAGAAAATGGCGAATAATGGGTAAAAAGTGGAAAAATCCAGGAAAATTGGCTTATTTCCATTGTTGTAAATTATTTTTGCAATATATTCGAGAGTTTCTAATGCGTAAGGTGGTCTATGAGTAAAATTGTGCATCTTTCTTTGTTAAAGAACGCATAATGGAATAATAATAAAAATATAATAAATAAAATAAAATTACGGGGTGGGGTTCGAATTTCGAAGCCGTCTAACTCCCTTTAATATTAGGTTGTAATTTTGAAACTCGGACGCTGAGTTGGGGTCTATGGTCCAAAAATATCTGCATCAGGAAATTTTTATAGGTGAATTAGGGGGAGCAGGGGGGCCCCTCAAAGTTCTATTGAATAGCTGACAGAAAGAGGACTTTTGAAGAGAAATTGTGTCCGGTTTCAATTGTTCTAGTGGTATGGTGGTCAGGACATGGGACAAGTAACTGACGGCAGGAGCGAGGAGGCGCAGGATCGAATCCCATTATTATCAACTTTTCAAAAAAATTATTTTTTTTCTTCTTCCGATTATTTTGCAATATATTATTATTTCAAGGCGTTTTTCCCAATCATAGAGGGTCCTACATATAGGAAATAATTTATTTTAAATTGAGAAAATGGCGAATAATGGGTAAAAACTGGAAAAATCCAGGAACATTGGCTTATTTCCATTGTTGTAAATTATTTTTGCAATATATTCGACAGTTTCTAATGCGTAAGGTGTTCTATGAGTAAAATTGTGCATCTTTCTTTGTTAAAGAACGCATAATGGAATAATAATAAAAATATAATAAATAAAATAAAATTACGGGGTGGGTTTGAATTTCGAAGCCGTCTAACTCCCTTTAATATTAAGTAGTAATTTTGAAACTCGGACGCTGAGTTGGGGTCTATGGTCCAAAAATATCTGCATCAGGAAATTTTTATAGGTGAATTAGGGGGAGCAGGGGGGCCCCTCAAAGTTCTTTTAAATAGCTGACAGAAAGAGGACTTTTGAAGAGAAATTGTGTCCGGCTGCACGTGTTCTAGTGGTATGGTGGTCAGGACACGGGACAAGTAACTGACGGCAGGAGCGAAGGGGCGCAGGTTCGAATCCCATTATTATCAACTTTTCAAAAAAATTTCTTTTTTTTCTTCTTCCGATTATTTTGCAATATATTATTATTTCAAGGTGTTTTTGCAAATCATAGAGGGTCCTACATATAGGAAATAATTTTTTTTAAATTGAGAAAATGGCGAATAATGGGTAAAAAGTGGAAAAATCCAGGAAAATTGGCTTATTTCCATTGTTGTAAATTATTTTTGCAATATATTCGAGAGTTTCTAATGCGTAAGGTGGTCTATGAGTAAAATTGTGCATCTTTCTTTGTTAAAGAACGCATAATGGAATAATAATAAAAATATAATAAATAAAATAAAATTACGTTGTGGGGTTCGAATTTCGAAGCCGTCTAACTCCCTTTATTATTAAGTTGTAATTTTGAAAATCGGACGGTGAGTTGGGGTCTATGGTCCAAAAATATCTGCAGCAGAAAATTTTTATAGGTGAATTAGGGGGAGCAGGAGGGCGCCTCAAAGTTCTATTGAATAGCTGGCAGAAGGAGGACTTTTGAAGAGAAATTGTGCCCGGCTTCAAGTGTTCTAGTGGTATGGTGGTCAGGACACGGGACAAGTAACTGACGGCAGGAGCGAGGGGGCGCAGGTTCGAATCCCATTATTATCAACTTTTCAAAAAAATTATTTTTTTTCTTCTTCCGATTATTTTGCAATATATTATTATTTCAAGGTGTTTTTCCAAATCATAGAGGGTCCTACATATAGGAAATAATTTTTTTTAAATTGTGAAAATGGCGAATAATGGGTAAAAACTGGAAAAATCCAGGAAAATTGGCTTATTTCCATTGTTAAAAATTATTTTTGCAATATATTCGACAGTTTCTAATGCGTAAGGTGTTCTATGAGTAAAATTGTGCATCTTTCTTTGTTAAAGAACGCATAATGGAATAATAATAAAAATATAATAAATAAAATAAAAGTACGGGGTGGGGTACGAATTTCGAAGCCGTCTAACTCCCTTTAATATTAAGTTGTAATTTTGAAACTCGAACGCTGAGTTGGGGTCTATGGTCCAAAAATATCTGCAGCAGGAAATTTTTATAGGTGAATTAGGGGGAGCAGGGGGGCCCCTCAAAGTTCTATTGAATAGCTGACAGAAAGAGGACTTTTGAAGAGAAATTGTGTCCGGCTTCACGTGTTCTAAATGTACGGTGGTCAGGACACGGGACAAGTAACTGACGGCTGGAGCGAGGGGCGCAGGTTCGAATCCCAGTTTTATCAACTTTTCAAAAAAATTTCTTTTTTTTCTTCTTCCGATTATTTTGCAACATATTATTATTTCAAGGTGTTTTTCCAAATCATAGAGGGTCCTACATATAGGAAATAATTTTTTTTAAATTGAGAAAATGGCGAATAATGGGTAAAAACTGGAAAAATCCAGGAAAACTGGCTTATTTCCATTGTTGTAAATTATTTTTGCAATATATTCGACAGTTTCTAATGCGTAAGGTGTTCTATGAGTAAAATTGTGCATCTTTCTTTGTTAAAGAACGCATAATGGAATAATAATAAAAGTATAATAAATAAAATAAAAGTACGGGGTGGGGTTCGAATTTCGAAGCCGTCTAACTCCCTTTAATATTAAGTAGTAATTTTGAAACTCGGACGCTGAGTTGGGGTCTATGGTCCTAAAATATCTGCAGCAGGAAATTTTTATAGGTGAATTAGGGGGAGCAGGGGGGCCCCTCAAAGTTCTTTTAAATAGCTGACAGAAAGAGGACTTTTGAAGAGAAATTGTGTCCGGCTGCACGTGTTCTAGTGGTATGGTGGTCAGGACACGGGACAAGTAACTGACGGCAGGAGCGAAGGGGCGCAGGTTCGAATCCCATTATTATCAACTTTTCAAAAAAATTTCTTTTTTTTCTTCTTCCGATTATTTTGCAATATATTATTATTTCAAGGTGTTTTTCCAAATCATAGAGGGTCCTACATATAGGAAATAATTTTTTTTAAATTGAGAAAATGGCGAATAATGGGTAAAAAGTGGAAAAATCCAGGAAAATTGGCTTATTTCCATTGTTGTAAATTATTTTTGCAATATATTCGAGAGTTTCTAATGCGTAAGGTGGTCTATGAGTAAAATTGTGCATCTTTCTTTGTTAAAGAACGCATAATGGAATAATAATAAAAATATAATAAATAAAATAAAATTACGGGGTGGGGTTCGAATTTCGAAGCCGTCTAACTCCCTTTAATATTAGGTTGTAATTTTGAAACTCGGACGCTGAGTTGGGGTCTATGGTCCAAAAATATCTGCATCAGGAAATTTTTATAGGTGAATTAGGGGGAGCAGGGGGGCCCCTCAAAGTTCTATTGAATAGCTGACAGAAAGAGGACTTTTGAAGAGAAATTGTGTCCGGTTTCAATTGTTCTAGTGGTATGGTGGTCAGGACATGGGACAAGTAACTGACGGCAGGAGCGAGGAGGCGCAGGATCGAATCCCATTATTATCAACTTTTCAAAAAAATTATTTTTTTTCTTCTTCCGATTATTTTGCAATATATTATTATTTCAAGGCGTTTTTCCCAATCATAGAGGGTCCTACATATAGGAAATAATTTATTTTAAATTGAGAAAATGGCGAATAATGGGTAAAAACTGGAAAAATCCAGGAACATTGGCTTATTTCCATTGTTGTAAATTATTTTTGCAATATATTCGACAGTTTCTAATGCGTAAGGTGTTCTATGAGTAAAATTGTGCATCTTTCTTTGTTAAAGAACGCATAATGGAATAATAATAAAAATATAATAAATAAAATAAAATTACGGGGTGGGTTTGAATTTCGAAGCCGTCTAACTCCCTTTAATATTAAGTAGTAATTTTGAAACTCGGACGCTGAGTTGGGGTCTATGGTCCAAAAATATCTGCATCAGGAAATTTTTATAGGTGAATTAGGGGGAGCAGGGGGGCCCCTCAAAGTTCTTTTAAATAGCTGACAGAAAGAGGACTTTTGAAGAGAAATTGTGTCCGGCTGCACGTGTTCTAGTGGTATGGTGGTCAGGACACGGGACAAGTAACTGACGGCAGGAGCGAAGGGGCGCAGGTTCGAATCCCATTATTATCAACTTTTCAAAAAAATTTCTTTTTTTTCTTCTTCCGATTATTTTGCAATATATTATTATTTCAAGGTGTTTTTGCAAATCATAGAGGGTCCTACATATAGGAAATAATTTTTTTTAAATTGAGAAAATGGCGAATAATGGGTAAAAAGTGGAAAAATCCAGGAAAATTGGCTTATTTCCATTGTTGTAAATTATTTTTGCAATATATTCGAGAGTTTCTAATGCGTAAGGTGGTCTATGAGTAAAATTGTGCATCTTTCTTTGTTAAAGAACGCATAATGGAATAATAATAAAAATATAATAAATAAAATAAAATTACGTTGTGGGGTTCGAATTTCGAAGCCGTCTAACTCCCTTTATTATTAAGTTGTAATTTTGAAAATCGGACGGTGAGTTGGGGTCTATGGTCCAAAAATATCTGCAGCAGAAAATTTTTATAGGTGAATTAGGGGGAGCAGGAGGGCGCCTCAAAGTTCTATTGAATAGCTGGCAGAAGGAGGACTTTTGAAGAGAAATTGTGCCCGGCTTCAAGTGTTCTAGTGGTATGGTGGTCAGGACACGGGACAAGTAACTGACGGCAGGAGCGAGGGGGCGCAGGTTCGAATCCCATTATTATCAACTTTTCAAAAAAATTATTTTTTTTCTTCTTCCGATTATTT